>NC_136503.1:17246987-17341987 GCF_053919585.1 Euprymna scolopes | reverse complement strand
TGATTAAACTTTAAAAGAAAGAGATACGGTGAACTATGATGAACGACTAAAAATCAAACAAAAGTAATGACAATTGAAACGTTTAACTTAGTATAAAAATGAACAATTGTAAAAAGTATTGCTAGTGAAAATAGTAAAAATGTGCATTTTATTCAAAGTAAAATTCTATCCGATAGATTAAGTAAGAAATAACATGCCCAGTACATGGAGAAAATAAAACATTTCAATGTTATTCATCAATCTCTTAGGAATTTAACTTAACAAATTTATCATGACAGACTAATCAAAAATTAATTCGATTAATCTTGGACAACCAATGTAAACGCTATGATAATCTTGTTACAGCTTATCAAAATGCAGTTTCGAAGTTAATCCTGCAATACAACCATATTTATGATTTCTATTTCATCGTGACAATCCGAGGAAACTGTTATTTCGAACTTAATCGTTATAGAGTTATGAAAATATTATTTTTCACTTAATTGTGACATATCCACTACAATGCTATTTGAAGCTTAATCATAGCAACTAGATGCACACGTTATGTCACACTTAATCATCATAGATCAACAAAAATGCTACATCGAACTTACTGGTAATCGACTAAAAATGGGTATATTTGAACGTAATCATCACATACAAAAAATGCTGTTTCGAACTTAATCTAAGTCTTAATAATAATAAAAGTCTAAATAATAATTAAAAAATATTTCGAACTAAATTTTGGCAGGTGACCAAATTGATTTTTCGGGCTTATTAATGACAGACCGATGAAAATTATATTGAATATAATCTTTAAAGACTAAAAATATACAATTTTGTAGTTGATCAGGACAGACCAACAAAATGCTAATTCGAGTGTAACTGTGGCAGCTGTACGAAAAATTAGTTTCGAATTTAAATGTCACAGACCAACAGAAATTGTATTTCGAACTCAATCGTTGGACATAAACAAATGTTCTGTTTTGAACTTAATTGTAACCGATTGGCGAAAATGTTATATTGAACATATTTGTGTCAAACTAACAAAAATGGTATTTTGAATCAAACGTAATGGTTAAAGGTCAATCAAATAATATTTTTACTGAAATGTGATAGACCGACTAACATATCTTTCGGGAGGACAAATCAATTCTATTTCCAAATTAATCATGACAGACGTCGAAAATGTTGTTATTTCGATCTAAAAGTGATAGGCCGACAAAAATACAGTTTTGACTTAAGCATGACACACCAACCAAAGTATTATCTCGAACTTAATTGTGACTGAAACTGCTATTTCACTGACTGAAATGTTATTTCTAACTCACTTGTTATAGACCAACTGAAATGATATCGCTAACTTATTTATGACAGACAAACGCAAACATTATTTGAAAGTTAATCGTTACAGATCAATCAACATTCTGTTTGTTTTTTAAGCGTAAGAGAAAGACACAATTATATTTCGAAATTATTACTTACAGCCCGACGGACACGTGATCATTATTTACCAAAAAAAGGAGGATATTTCAAACTTAATCGTGATAGACAGACAAAAATGTTATTTCGAATTTAATCTTGACAGATCGATATAAATGATATTTTTAATTAATAGTGACCGCCCAATCAGATGTTATTTCGAAATTATTTTTTGCCTATCGTCTAAAATTCTATTTCGAAGTTAATCGTGGCGGACTGACTAAAATTCTATTTCGACGGTAATTGTCACAAGACGACGAAAATCTTCATATAAAATTCTAACTTCATAGATCGAAATGTCATTTCCACCTTAAGAGCACAAGATTTCCAGGTAGATCTAGATTCTCAGAAAATGCGTGTGCTTCTCTAAATGAGCGTGCTTCCAGTATGTCAGTGATAGAAATAAAATCAAATGCCAAACCTTTCATGAGAAAAAAGCGTCCGATGAAAGGCAAAAGTCGCTTTAGTTAAGTATTCAAAATTAGCGCCCAGTTGTATAACCTTATCTAGCCGTATTTATTCAGACAAAATGTATACATATATACATGTGTGGACAAATATGAATATATATATATATTGTTGTAACAAAATCAAGACATCAAGGAATAGCTTGATAACAACAAACAGTGTATTTCATCGTTAGTTACAATTGTTTCACGACTATTTGGACAACTTTAAACCTTATGTAACTAAAGATTAAATACACTATATTTTGCTATCAATTTATTTCTTGATGTCTTGATTTTGTTAAAACAATATATTAATGCTCAATTATGAAATATGATAATTTTGAAGCTTACAGTTTAAGTCATCTCATTCTGACTTAAAACTTATTGGTCTATGCATGATTACCGAATTTTCAATTATATAAACACAGTAAAATTCGGAATACTGTAAATAAAACTATATATATATATATATATATATATATATATATATATATATATATATATATATATATATATATATATATAAAGAGAGTGAGATAGAGAGTGAGAAGTAAAAAAAGCAAACAGGTACATCAAATCACCTAAACACAATATCGCGTAATTTTATGTTTCGACGATAGCAGAAGACCCAACACTGTCCCACATTGTATCGTTTTATTATGCTTACTACACTATATTACTTTCTTTTGTTTTATTGATTTGTACCCCCGCCACCCCCAACCCCGAATAAAGGTATAAGAATTAAAATATTACCAAAGTGTTCGAATTCGTTTCTTATCCGTACGGTTTTGGTTTCATTTATTTGAACTTTTAGGAGCGTTTTATCTTACTTAGTTGCATAATAGTAGGGCCACAAAGAGCCTTACAAAGATATTCAACTAACTTCCGTCTTTTTCTCGGAAATATAAATGCATATGATATAAAATTAATTCCAAATAGGTTCGGCTCTATTAGATCCCTTACGTTAAAAATTGATTTAGAGTATCGAAGTTGCTTCCTTTGTCTTCCCAGGAAGTTTTATACATATGATTTAAATTTCAATAAAATGTATACATTCGAACTCTTAATGAAGGTCTTTAGCGGTGTATTAGGATTGTACTTAAATATTAATGATCACTTCCATTTTAATACCCAATGTGACTAAATTAGAATCACACGCAAAACATCTCAAATATATACAAGAATCGTAAAATCTCATATGTTTACCAAACACTTAAATAGCTATGAAAACAGAGGTATCATCATTAAAACCAGCTACTTTTGTTCCCCACAATTTATTTTTCTACATTGTCATTACCATTATTAATGCAATTTGCTAGAACTTCAATGACATGCCTCTGCTTCTGACGAACCTCCATGACAAGAGTGTTTTTTTTAGAATGTCACACCGTTTATATCTGAAAGAGAGATGACAATTTCAGGTCAGTAATACATAAGGTAAGCCACCATAACAATACAATCGGCTCTGATTCATTCGAGGGGAGTAAAAAAGACATTACTTTTAGAACGCTTCTCGTACAGCGATAACTTCTCTAGAAGTAATTGAATAAGGTGTGTTTTTTAATTTTCAAAAGCAAAAAGTAGCAGTCGGGAAGGACGGAGGGAAACAGAATAACAGATAACAGATAAAAAAGAATTTAAAGGTATGAAAGAATTAGACAGATAAGAATACATTTAATCATTTCAGATATGAACTAAAAGTAGTATACGTCAACAATGTTTAGGAAATAATGGAAAACGTCACACTTTCATTCTGTCCTCGTTGTTTCGTTTCGTTTTTATGTCTAACAGCTTCCTCGTAGATTATAACATAACAAATATTTTACACATTTCTAATAAAGTATTTTGATAATGTTACGTAGTATTAGATGCTTTATATTTTCGTTTTAGACATTACTTCAACTTATATCTTTATTTGCCAGAATTCCATCAAAACACGTCGCTATATATATGAAATATAAATATGTTCAAGAGAAAATAAAAGTGACAATGAATATAAAACGACATGACATATCCATTATGACAATAACATAATTGATAGCTTTGCGACTACTAGGCTCTACAGTTTATACTTCATATGTGCAATATATGAAATAAAAACAATAATTCCTTCCACCTTTATCGGGAATAGATTTAAAAATACAGATAATGTAATATAGTTTAAATATTACAAATAATATTAATATAGTTTGACTAATGCAATGTTGTATAGCTCTGATAATACAAATAATATTAATATAGTCATAAAAATACAAATAATATTAATATAATTTTAAAAATAAAAATATGTTAATAATATTTGAATAATATAATATTTATATAGCTTTGATAATACAAATAATGTTATGTAGTTATAATAATACACATAAAATTAATATAATTTTCATAATACAAAAAACTCCAATATAGCTTTGATAATACAAAAAATGTTTATATAGCTTAAAGATAAAAATATAATAGTTTAGTTTACAAGAGAAACATCATGTTTGCTCAAGTAATCAAAATATTTATATGAATTTACTAGTAACAGTTTTATATCATGAATAATAAAATAGACACAGAAAGCATATTTCACAACGATTTGGACCTATCACTGCCCATATTTTCGAAATCAAAATATTCATTTATTTTTGTTCATCAAATTTTAGAATTAATCCAATCAAGTTTTGTTACATTACTAATATAATAGAGAAAAAAACCCTACTATTATTTACAAGTCTCCTGCTTGCAAGCGACCAGAGGAAAATTTATTTTGTACGAATCTAATTTAATTACGTCCGCCATCTCCGACGGTTAGCTTTATATATATATATATATATATATATATATATATATATATATATATATATATATATATATATATATATATATATATGTATAGGTTGAATTTTTATATTAAAAAAATAGAATTTAAAAAAAAATTAGATTTTTGAATAAAATCGGTTTAAAATTAAAATTGTTTTATATACATAAAAAATTATATGAAAAAATTATTAAGAAACTTTTAATCTAAATTAGATTTAAAAATTAAAAGAATTCAAATTTTAAAGTTAATGAATAATCATCACCCGATGAATAAACTGGGGGAGGGGATTTAACAAAACGAAAGTTAAACGTGAACTCGTGATGTATATATATATATATATATATATATATATATATATATATATATATATATATATATATTCCACTTCCGGTTACAAAATAGATGAGTATTGGCTGAAGAGAGCTTGATATGGATATCTTAAGTGGTCCTAATTATCGGGCTTGAAACCGACATTTCGAATGACTTGTTTCATCTAACAACTTTCTGTGCACAAAATACAATATATATATATATATATATATATATATATATATATATATATATATATATATATATATAACTACTTCATTTACTCACATAAAATTAATATACGAAAGTATAGATTTATGCGTAAACTTTCAGTATTTACTTCAAAAGTGCTCAATACGTAGGTAGAGCTAGTTAGTAATTTATAAAATATATATGGGGATTAAGCTACACTGAATATTCGGCGTTTCCCCAACCTAGGATAAGCCTGAGGAATCGTACAGTGGATGAAACGCCGAATATTCAGTGTAGCTTAATCGCCATATATATTATATAAATTACTATATATATATATATATATATATATATATATATATATATATATATATATATATATATATATACGTGTGTGGCGGGTATCTACACACATAATGAAGTTCGTGGAATTTCATTAATCTACTAAAAAATCTTTTAAGTTATTCCATATATATGTGTACGGTTTTCTTATAGGATAATCAACTTTATTAATCTATTCCGTTTAATTCAGAATGCAGATATCATACATGATTTATACTTGCGTATTATTTTCGTAAAAAGTGTTTTGTATGCACAAACATCTTTGCAAATATACATGTGTATTTGATTTAAAAATTTGGCTACCATACTCATCTGTCAGTTTTGGTCTACGGATATGAAACTAAATATACATGCTATTTGAACCAATGTGGCATTTGGGTTTTCCGAGGGGAAATCGTAGCAAAAGTGGGGTAATTAAAAAAATGAAACTTGCCAGGTAAAAATCGAACGACGGCATAACGAATATGCATGTGTAACGTAATAGCTATTGGTTCATGTTTTAATTTTTAGCCTTGCAGCAAATAGGTTTTCATAGCTCTGGCATGAACGTCAAAGATAAAAAAATAAATCGTAAGCTGAACATTTTGTTTAGATTCTCAGTGGTAGCGCACGAGTCACGTTTTTAAATATATTGGATCCAAAATAATATAATAATAAATAATTAATCTGCATTAATTAATTAATTAATTAATTAATTAATCACACTTAAGCGTATTTTACAACCGATCAATACCGGGCTGCCTGCTAGTATATAGCCAGCAACAAGTTAAACTGCAGACCAGCTTAATGCGGGTACTGGTCTCCCGCTTTATGTTTTTTTAAATCAGAGATTTTCTTCTCCTAGAAATGTTGCCTCCACCACAGCTTACGGGAACCCTCTCCCCCCAGCACATACACACAAACACACACCGTGCTAGTTGGCCGTTGACCCTGAAAAAGTGTTCATTCGCCCTTTGAAAGATCTTGTTTTTTAAAGCTTCAGGGAGACTAGCCGCCCTCCTCACCAAACAAGTCTGGTGGGGGAACCAGTTTAGTCGCCGGTGATCCGACCATGAGGCAGGCAGTACTGGGTTACATGGTACCAGTAGCATATGACATGGCGTGACACTATACATATATATCTATATACATATATACCTATGTGGGTATATACATATCAAAATAGGGAAATAACGAATTGTTATGAAATAGAGTAAGTTCGCGGTATTTTTGTTTTGGTTACTTACACGCCTTTAAAGAAGCTTAAAATTTACAAATTTTCTAATCGAGCTTATTTAGAGCTCTGTGCAAATGTTCAAATAGATAATTCATATGAATTGTTTGTGTGCCTTTTTTTTCGGTTGCACTTAATGTAGATAATATCAGTTTGATCTTATATGAAAAAATGTTAAAATAATGTAAACGGCTTCTTATGAATACTATTATAAATTAATGCCTAGCCGAAAAGAAGGGAGAGAAAAAGCAATGGAATCGTTTCTTTACGACTAATCACCTAAACTGTTTTCAATTTTTACCAATGCTGATACCAAGAGAAGTCAATATTAGGTTGATAAAAACGTCTTGCAGAATTCTTAAATGTGATTTTAAATAATGTATGTTGCTTTGTTTATATTTCGTTATAATTCCTTTACTTTGCATATCATTTTAATGATTCTGATGGTGCAATAAATTGTTGTTTGATCCGAGATATGTTCATCTGAATAAAAAAAAAACAAAAAAAAACGCTTATTAACCTTATATTATATTATGACTATGACCGGAAGTGTAGACAGGAACTATGATGAGTTATTATGATTGAATGAGATGATCCAAAGATTATCTGTATTACACAGGGACAATCTCCGGATATCAATGCAGGTATGACTTAGATTTCTCTGGTGCCTGTACATCCGTAGATTGTGTCCGAAAGATGCATGATATAGAGATAGAATGACAAATGTAAGCGAGAAAGAGAAAGATTAAAGAGTAAAGTAAGCCAGCCATTATCATTAAACGACAGCAAAAATCGTACTCAAACTATTAAGTGTATTAGCAAAAAAAGGCCGATAGCCATCATTCACCTGCTCTCGTGTAATGAATGAATGCGTGAATGTAGGATTGACATGAAATTCTTAAAGATAAACTAAAATGAACGAAAAATGGGCTGAAATGATGTAAATAAAAAGTAAATGACTTAGAATGATTTTAATGAACGTAAGGATTAATCGAATGACCTTAAGAATGACTTGAATGTCTGAGAAATAAATGAAATCTTTCCAAAACAACTTGAATGATCTGGAGAATGACTTTAATTTCTTTGAGACTGACTGGTTGTAAAGTGGGTGATGATTTTACACCAAATTAATACAGGAAAGTGATCCCTTATTTTATATCACGATAATTACAGCATATAGTAAGACCAGGTATTACACTTTCATCTTGGCCAAAAGGCAAAGAAAAGCTTAAAAAGCTAAGAACTGCATATATTAACAACAGACCTGTGATCTTAACTAAAAAGGCCAAGCACAAAAGTGTTATGGATAGACAGACCACCCGACCGACGGACCGACGGAGTGACTTATAGAGTCGCTTGCACGCGACTAATAAAGCGTATAAAAACTAAAACTGAAATATTAAACGAAAGAGACTTGTAAGCAACTACGCTTTTCTTGATTCTACACAAATATTAAATAATTATTAATTTTCATTAAATGTTTATTGATTTTTATACACGTTCTATTCGGCCTTTTATGAATATCCAAAATCCGGTTCTAATAACGATTATTCATTTAAAAAGCAAAGTACTGCATGTTTGTTAAATGAGACTTATATACAAAATGGCGAAAGCGATATATTTACATGTATATCATTCGTTATGTGCCTTTCAGAACATAAAATGTACAAAGAGTTAAGCAAAAAATATTTAATCAAAAGAATGAATGAGTAAATAAAAATAAACGCGCGTGCACACACACACGCACACACACAAACACACACACACACACACACACACACACATATATATATATATATATATATATATATATATATATATATATTGTAAAATTCAATACAATTATTTGATAATTTAATTATAGATCTTTATTGATGGTAGCGGTTAACAAGTAGAGGGAGTGAGAGTGGTGAGGAAAATATTGAACTTGATATATATTTATTCTGTGCCGATTTAAATTTTAAGGGTGTATTACCCGTCACTAAATCTGATAGTAGACATAAAAAACAGCAAAACAGAATTCTATATTAAAGAATATATAAAAATAGATCCCACACAATTTAAGTTATGAGAATTGGTAGCTTGAATTTCCTCAATTAAGGTTTTCCTCCGTCTTGTTTCCAGTAAAAAAAGAACCACCAAGACATCTAAGGAAACGACACAGATAATAACTTATTCTTGGGAAGGTTTATTTTCCCTATAAAACAACCAAACTAATCACAATGACTAAATATTTGAAGTATAGAAAATTTGAAGCGTAGACACTTTTGATTAAGTGATTGAACCCAGAAAGACAAAACAATCAAACTAAGCACTATGAATAAATATTTGAAAGTATAAAAAAAACTTCAACCGAAAAGACATTTTTTCTAAAATTACTGGATTCGCCATTAAATGACTCGACAGGGTTGATATGCCGTAAAATAAAACAAAAGAAACACCATGAAAAATATTTGAAGATATAAAGAACTACAAGCGTTGGATATATTTTTGCCAAAATTACTGGATCCGACATTAGCATTATCTGACAATAGTGGAATGGAGCCACAAATGGGTGGTATTATTTAATACTGGTAAAACTAAGCTGCTCTCCTTTAACAATTACAAACCTCCTCTCCAACCGCCTATATCCATGACAAATATAACACATCTGAAAATTCTACCTTCAAACTCCTCAGTCTAATATTTTCGAGCAATATGAACTGGAATAAACACATAGAGAACATTGCAAAGGCTGCTGCAAAGAAGGTGGAATCCCTCTATCGAGGTAGAAGACTACTCACGCCTGAGAGTATAATGTACCTTTATAAGGCCACCAGTCGCCCATGCATGGAGTATTTTTGCCACATCTGGACTGGTGCATCGACCACTAGTCTCTCCCTCTTAGAAAAAAAGAAGTTGTCAATCGGTCCCACTTTATCATCTAAGCTCCAGCTCCTGTCCCATCACCGCAATGTTGCATGACTGTGCCTGTTTTACAAATATTTTAATGGAGCATGTTCTGATGAAATTGTTTCACTTGTTCCCCTTCGACGTACATATCCCCGACTAACCCACTTAGCAATAAGATCTCATCTCTTCACTGTCGTTGTCCCTAAATGCCAGAAAGTTTTCTCTTCTAATAGTTTCTTCCCTCGAACAGCTGGACTATGAAATTCCCTTCTTGCTGCCTGCTTCCCTAGATGTACTGATATGCAGAAGTTTAAATGTAACATAAACAAATATCTTGTTAATCTTTTCCTATACATGGCCCCAAATAGTAACCCCTTTCGTCTAAGTAGCGTATGCTTTGTAAGGGATGAATATGAGTAAAAAAAAATGATAATCATTTAGTGATATGTCATAAAAACAAACAACCAAACCAAACAAAACAAAACCACAATGCACGTATTTCAAGTTGAAAATTGTATTTTTGGTAGAATTATTGATCAGTCGTTTTTAAAAATAGGTTTCATTTGTTTCTTGTTTTAGGTTCATTTTCATCACTGGCGTCGGCTTCAAATTCTGGCTTGAGATCAGCTGCAATTTCTACTGAATTTCTGTGTTCTTCTTTTATGGCGGATATCATCCGACAGAATGATGCCAGAATTTAGTCCCGCAACTACAGAACATTACTTAGACAAAGAAAGAGAAGGCACTAAGCGAGATGCAACGAAAATGGTGCATGCAACGTTTGAGCCAGCAAATAACAGATAATAACGTATTCGAAATTTAACACCGTATTTAACGTTGTGTAAACACCACTTGAAGAAGTTGCACTAAAAACGGAAAAGCAGTAAAAAAGAAAATTGCGACAATTTCAATCAGCGTGTTGAGCGTTCAAACTCCAAATGAAAGAACGCTAGACAAAAATGACGGATCGACTGGCAGACGGAAATAGATTCTTATATAGCAAGCCTACACCACTCAACTTGTGGACTATAAAAAATTTAGTGGATACAACCAGAAAAGATATTTTCTAACTTAAGCGTCATCACACGGACAAAATTTAATTTTAAATTTAAGTGTCCCAGATCAACTTTCTGAATTTGTACATATTGCTTCTTTAGATCCATCTCGATGTTATAAAGGCGCCACTTTGTTTTCAATGAAGAATTTTGACAAATAACAATGAAAGATAATTCTAAGATTACAGTCTTTTTCTCACACTCATTATTGATTAACTTCTTAACTTATTCATGCATGCACTGTTATACACAAACGAACATTTACGAAACACGGCAAATACACATATATTTTAACGATCATATAAGTTTTCACTGAACTTTTACATATTGAAAGTCATATATATCAAAGAAGCATTACTCTAAATAATACCTTTCAATCAAATTTAATCTTTGTAATTGAGCAAAGAAGTTTAATTACGACTTGTAAAATGGGTGCATAATTCACGTCCCATAAATAAAAACTCTCCATATATGAACAAACTTTCTATATTTATATATTTATGTAAACACTCACTTCTAAAGGAATATGTCTTTTGTCGATTCATTATGTTGTTTGCGTTTATTATATAGCATGTCTCTCGATTTCAAATGTTTAAGTATAAACTTAAACGAATTTCATATATATATATATATATATATATATATATATATATATATATATATATATATATACATGAATGCTCTCAAGTTTACCGTAAATGAAAGTGGGATTTCTCAAAGAGACTAAAATAGTTTTGAACATATCGTTATACAAGGTGCCTTAAATAAGTTTCCAAACGTTTTAATATCGGAACTTTTATTGATAGTCTACACATGAAGCTCTAGTCCTCTTCGAAATCATTTCTTCCCTGCAATGCACGTGTTGTACCGTTCCAACAACTTCTGGGAGACCCATGGGAGTCCTCTTGTGTAAGCGTATCAATGGTCCACATAAAAGCCTCTTTCATCTCCTCAGTTGTCTCTAAGCACCTTAAGACAAACTTCTCACAAATCTACCGCATCCTAACTTCAGTTTATCGCGAAAAATTGTGTACAGTTCACACACTGACATCAAACTGTGTACTTATCGTCTCTATAGACACACGCCGGTTCTTCTCCATGAAATTCATTATTTGGTCAATCAACTCTGATGTTCTGACTTCTTTACTTCTTCTACAGTACTCATACCCCTGCACACTTCCTGCTTTTCTTTACTCGTTTATGCCATTCAAAAACTGATGCGAAGCAGTCTTAAGCATTCTATACTTTTGGTGCCATTTCTCCCAAGTTTAAAACATAATTTTATTGCATATTGTTCTTCTAAATTGTCCTCACGTTCAGATTGCATTTTTGAAATTAACTAGCTTTGACAATCAGGCTTTAGTAGGACGTATTCAAATTCCTACTGTAGCTGTTCATTTGAACCTGAAATACTAGAAAAAAAATGTCAGTCATCCTACAATATGTATAGCAATAAAATATTAAATTTTCAAGAGTCTACGATAATTTAAAATGCCTGTACAAAAAACTCTGGAAACTTCTGAAAGCATCTCGTATATATCTATAACACCACCATTTGCCCGTGCCTGAAGTATGACTGCAACATCTGGGTTTTTGTGCTAATTACTAAAATCATTCTCGGTGTCCAAAATATGAATATTAATCCTAATAAGCATTGCACTATCTTCCCAGCTCTAGCACATGGGCATCACCACAGAGCCGCATTTTTGTGTTTGTTCACATGTATTTTCACGGAATATGGTCTTATGTAACTACTGCAGGTGCCCTTGTCATGAAAATATAGCAAGGCCATCTGCTAGCAGCCACACCCCACAGGTTTACTTTAGAGATTCTTAGAATCTGGAGCATTTTCTACTTTAATAGAATCTTTTCTCAGATCGCTTGTCTCTGCAATTAAGTCCCTGTTCAATATCTCTCATGATCATACTAATATGTTGATATTTAAATGTAATGTAAAAAATATCTTGCTGATAAATTTCTCACACAGTGTGCCTTCTATAAATCTGGATTCTTTCGCTGTAACTTTCCTCGCCATAATCCTTATATGTAGCGAGAATTTTTTTACAGTGAACAATATGGCAAATTGTACGTAATATATAACCCGACAGACATGTAACGTTTTAAAATACGTGCAACAATTTAAATTGCGAACGAAGTGTGTTTACTTTTTTTTTGCAAACGTAAGCATTACTTTACGATCAGCTGCTCCTGAAGGTTTGTAGACGTACGTAAAAAATCTTTTAAATTATTTTACGAAAGGTTGAAAAAAAAGTAAAACGTAAACAAATAATGGCAGTTGATCTGTGATTCTCGTCATCCGATTTTGTCACCGCACTAAAGAGATTTGTCAAATTCTTCACCAACTTTAAACAAGATATAAACATAGGAAAAGGGAAACGGAAAAAAAATCCGCAGAAATGACGAGAAGTAAATGGATTTATGTTCGCATATAGCGTTTATCCCGAGAGTTCAGCACAGACGATTATCTTTTTCACCAATCTTTATTGTAATTAACTTTAAGAATTTCACGTTCGACTTTTTCTTTAGAACCAGCATTCGAAAACTGGAATTCTCTTAGGGGTTGAATTAATCTAATAAATATTCTCATAATACTTGCTGACGTGGCCAAACACGTTTTCTATGATTTAATAAATTTGTCACAATTATTTCTTTTTTCGGTTAAGAGAGTAAGAGGATAACGTGAATAAACCGATAACATAGACAAAAAGATAAACATAAGTGTCCATATGTAGTTTTAATTTAATCCAGCTCAGAATTATGATGGCGAAAATTCTCTGTAAACCCATGATATAAAGATCTATCTGTCTGAGAAACCATAACGTTTTCCTCAAATTTTACGAGGAATTCAATGATATTGCATACACGAAGTTTTACATTGATGATTAAGGGGGGGCACCAGAAAAATAAGAATAGCAAATATTTGTTTTCATTTTTATTCATAATTAGAAAAAATATAGTATTATATTTTAAATAAAAATTAGAATATGAACTACAGTACTTTGTTTCCGGGTACACAGATATTTTTTTCCCACATAACTTGAATTTGCTATGTAGGCTATAATATAAACGTGATGCCTCTATCTCTCTGCCGTTCTACCTTCTGGGAATGCAATTTACACTAAACCTTCTAATACGATCAAACACAAATTTTCTTGAATCACATAGTACAAATAATTCAGAAATAGTAAGCATATGCTATCATGGTTTTACACAATATTATATTGGGCTGTGTATTCGCACCTTATATACATAAAATGTAAAAGATAAAATATCAAATATTTCAATGTAAATATGAAGTTTAGGAATGGGAAAATAGGTATACATGGATTTTCATTTTTTAACTGTCAACAGCGGTGAAATTTAATGAATAAAGAATACAAATATTACGAGACGTACAATTTGTACTCTTTGGACGATTGTTGGTGTTTTGAGTATTATTTTCACAACATTTCGGTCGCATGTTATCTTCGACCCTTTAAGGGTGTGCCCTGGCGAATTCGAGAAACTTTCTGTCGAATTCAGGAATTTGCAGGGAATTTCGAACTTAAATCCATTAGGGTAGCATTTTATTTTATTACATTTTCACCCCAAACAAGGCACATTGCAACTTTGGTGTAGGGGGCTACTATCAGGGGCACTATGTTGGGATTTGGGCAGCAAGACGTCGGTTACGTTACACCTGAACTTCTGCATGTCAGTACAGTTAGGGAAGCAGGGACCTGGAATTGAATTCCAGAGTCTAGCGGTTCTGGGGAAGAAAATACTGGGGTAGAAATATCTTTTACATCTAGAGATCTCTACTGTGTAGGGGTGGGATTTGGCTGCCTGTCGGGTTTATCGAGGGTGTCTACGTAGTGGGGGCACAAGTGATTGCTGTTCGTCAGAGCATTCACCGTTAACATACTTGTAGACCAGGGAGAGGGATGCAACGTTTCGTCGATGGGACAGAGGCTGAAGCTTAGATGCCAGTTCAGGGCCTATCAGATTGGCGACTCTCTTTTGAACCTTTTCTTGAAGAGAGACTAGCGGCAGATGTACCAGCCCGAATGTGACAACAATACTCCATACATGGGCGAATGGTGGCCTTATAGAGGTACAGGATACTTTCAGGTGTCAGTAGTTTTCTAGCACGGTAGAGAGAGCCTACATTTTTCGCAGCGGCCCTGGCAATGTTTTCAGTATAATTGTTCCAACTCATGTTTCCTGTGAACGTTAGGCTAAGCAGTTTGAAAAATGTATTCTCAGACAGGGAGTCACTGGCCATTGCTATTGGTGGCAGAGAAGGTTTCCTCTAATGTTTTTGCCATTTGCTCTCTTTTTGTCAATAATGACCGGCTAGACATTCTATGTTATTTGCAATTGTATTAAATGCTGCTAAAATCCATACGAGAATGTTCCGCAAGGACCCGTGGCGTAATGTATAAAATAAAATTGTGAAATTCAGTTGTAAATTACACCTTTCTGGAGGTTGAAAGCCTATCCTCACTACGGTGGAATTAATTAGGACAGAACGAAGGCATGCTATCTCGTGGATTACATAACTCTTTCGTTCAGAATTTCGTGCAGCTTTCCAAGTCGGACAAAAAGATGCTCGAGTTCGAGAGAAATATTTCCGAGTTTTAAAGTTACATCGAAGACGTTGGTGAGGAACATCGACCGAAGGTGCAAGTAATCAATCCTCAGTTAATAAATCCGGAAATTATATATTACGATGAAGTTGAAGAGGTATAATGATGCGGTTTCTTAGTTATTCATACCGTCGATATCTGCAATAAAGAAATGACGCTTTCAGATCATGAATGCATTCGTCATAACAATGCAATCTATTCGACCGAAATAAAAAAAAAATAGCAGCCATTACTTTTGGTACGCCCCGTGTACAAATTGAAGGTGATTTGACAATAAATATTTCTTGATAAAAATGTGTAAAAAGAATAACATGTTACGAAAACTTAATGAACTTCGTTTTAATTTAATTGAAATATTTTTTCATGGAAACATTTCCTTCATAATCATTTATTTAGCAAAGAACAGGTTAATTTAATGATACAATTATGAGGTATTTCGTTCTTTAACCGGACTTTTTTTTATTTCTTTTCTTACAATTTATAGTCAGTCTAATTTTACAGATGCTGATTCATTAATGTTAATATTACCAAGTAATACAGTCACCTTTAAATATCAACAGTACTGCAAAACGGAAAGACGGTTTGAAAGATTAAGACCACTGCAGAAGAACGAGAATTAAATAAGATTTCTGCGAAGGCTGAATAAGATTACGTAAAAAACATACATATATGAAAGTGTTTATGACAATTAAGATCTTCTGGAACAAAAAGAGTTTCGACTTTAGAGTGTGTAATTTAGTTATGAGATTAGAGCAGGTTTAATCCATTGGAGGCGACACCTTATTGTGAGGTATTAAAATTATAGAAATATACTCATGTTTGCAGTGCGTACCTGCTATGAGGTTTGTATGAAATATAAATTTTGCTTATTCAGTCTGGGATTTAGTATTCCATACTTCTATCTACGTTTATCATTTTTTCTCGTCAAAAGGTGGATGGTACACAAGGTAGGTAAAGATGTAGTGACTGTAGAGCTAAACGCTTTTACTCATTTACAGGCGATAAAGATTATCTCAAAATGAATTTAGCTCTAAATGTTACGTGGTGTTATTATTATTAGGTACTATTAAGATGACGTATATTATGTATTGTTAATGTTCGTCTTAGGAGCGTCTTAGTGAGAGATTAGAGACAGTCTTAGAAGCGTCTTGTGTGTTGAGTGTTCCTATGTCTTAAGATGTTCATGTTGTGAGAGATGGAGACATTGGTGAGATATAGAGACAGAGCACATATAAAAGGAGAGACATTTCGCTATATATATAATAGACAGTGTACATGTTACTACAAGAGAACCAATTCAATGAGAGGAGATTTATGGATATCTTGATAGATAGACCGAGAGATAGTTTCTTTACATGGTTATTTATAAAACACTCTCACTTCTAGAGGGTGTCTTGATTCTCATGGAGAATCGGTCTTAACCTCTCTGCTTCTCTCGGTCTCTTATCCCAGACTCTCTCAGACTGCATCTAAAAACTCTACCTATATTGAGAACTCGTCACGTCATCGCATGATTAAACATGTGTTCATAAAGAACGTTGGATGACATGTGTCACGTTGCCAAACTTGACATGACCCCGAGTTCAGTAACCCATTTATCAAATAACATTTTTACAAAATATGTTTACAATTTCAATTGGCGATTAAACTCCTTAACAGGAACAAATTTCATTATTACATTCCTTTTCCGTATACAGATACGTAAGGTAAAAAAATCGCAATTCCTTATTTCAATAACATTCTGTATTTATTTTAACTTATGATTGGAATTTTCAATTCCAAATCTAGCTTCGCAAGTTCGAATCCTTGACTATCCTATTTCATATTTACATTTAACTAATTCCTAATTTTTTATACGTACATGAAAAGGGGACAGTCCTTTATCATGTAACATATAGATAATTCTCTCAATTTTAACATACTAGTTAGGGCCTGCAAAGCAATAGTCAATGAATAGGCACAGTTCTCTGAAGTGTAATTAGAAAGGTACTATCAGTTTGAATCCGAGTAGAACTTTTCATAATCTATATAAATACAACAGTAAAAATATGTGTGTATAAGCACCATCTGCGTGTAAATATTTAATCGATAAACTCCTAAACTACTAGTCACATAACACTGAAATTAACAGATAATAGGAATTATATACTATGAGTGGTTTATAACGAGTACAAGTTCTGTTTAAATAGATGAATTACGCGTACAGAAATATGTAAAAAAATTAAAATGCTAGATTCTAATTTGCCGTCATATTACTGTTACTTTTGAGCATGCGTAAATTTATTGATGGCTTAAAGTGATTGCGATTGGATGGCTAAATGTTTGGGGTTCTATTTTAGCTGATCACACGTTATTTTGGAATCATTTTAAATCATGGCTATATATTAGGAACTCTGTAATATTCGATAGAAAATATATATTAGGAACTCTGTAATATTCGATAGAAAATATATATTAGCAACTCTGTAATATTCGATAGAAAATATATATTAGGAACTCTGTAATATTCGATAGAAAATATATATTAGCAACTCTGTAATATTCGATAGAAAATATATATTAGGAACTCTGTAATATTCGATAGAAAATATATATTAGCAACTCTGTAATATTCGATAGAAAATATATATTAGGAACTCCGTAATATTCGATAGAAAATTGGCTCTTTAATGATAAATACGAAATCTTCATAAATAAAAATATATGTAAAGAAAATATTTCGACCGGGTAAGACCGAGCCCCCACTAGTATTAAAAATCGAATTATTTTCTCTGTTTGTATTAATTTCTTGCAGAAAACTCCGTATAATTTTGACGGATATTTTTAGTTTTAGTTTCCTAAAAAAAAGGGAGGTATAGCAAATGAAAATTGATTCACTACTCCAAGGTTATAAGCACATGCAATGGTCTTGCTGTTGTCACCAGCCAACAACATCGATCTTTTTTTCATCCCTGTTATTGGTTTATGTTCTGAATTCTATTGAGAAGAAATAAAAGCACGTGGATGCAGTTTTCTTCTTTTTTTATTTTGTTATCTTTTTATTTATTTTTTCACTTTACCGAATTGAGAAGATCCTTGCTGCAAATCTGAGTCCGACTTTAAAATATATTTAATGTATTTTCTGTAGAAACATGACGCTGGAACAGAAGATGGGGTTTTTCGTAAAATAACGGTTGTACGTCTTCCTTTTTAATACGTAAGAGAGCGCATGCGCATGTGTGCGTTGAAATGACAGTGTCACGATTGGTAATCGGCGTGGTAATTTTAATTTCCAATTTCAGTGGGTGATACTACATTAATTTAAGCAAAGTAATTCTAAATCTATGAAGAAATTTCACTTACGGTTACGTTAACTCATATAAAAAATTACGCATGGAAATCTATAGTAGTTATAGCTGCCCATCTTTTTTCCTCTTTCTCTCTCTCTCTCTCTTTATTTTATTCTTTTATGCATATTCATTTAACGGAAATGAAAGCTTAGGTGACATCAAAAATTCAGTAATGCTCAGAACGTGTAATTACGTTGTTTCATAGTAATTAGACAATATTGACTTTGGAAAGTTATAATCAGAAAAATTAAGGAATGTACACCCAGTTGCTTCTTTTAAATGATAAAAACACGTGTGAGTATGTCTTTTATATATAAACACTGCCGCGATACATTTGTTTCTATATGTGGCTATAGAGAGATAAAGCATACATTGGTAAATGGCGAGGATTCGAGAAATGCTTGCCTTCTTTAAATGACGTCGCTATTACACCATTGTGAGATTAGAATTAAGATCGATTAACGTAGCTTCAGCACAAGGTTAAACAATTGTTTCGTAATGCCGTTCACTGGATGAATAATTGGCACACACGATTGACCTCGATCGATGCCATCTGTACATTTCTTAAAGATTGGAAAAAGAACCAATGCTTGTATAAAGCAAGGGAAAGAGAAAAAGAAAAGAAAAGAAGTTCAGGAAAGCGTGCTAGAGAGAAAGAGACGAAATGAGTTGAACTATAACTTTTATTGGCCTTTCGCCTTATCATACTAGAATTTAATAATCAACGTGATTAGGTTTATCTTGAAAAGATACAAGCCACAGCTAGGATTAGTTAAGTGATCAACGGACAGTGAACGGTTAAACTGCATCTATTAGCTAGAAAGATACACAGATGTCGCTTCAAGAGTATGTATGTGTAGGTGTTTCCCTTTTTTGTTTTATTTTACTTCAGTCGAAGTTCTCAGAAATCAAGGGGCCCACAACTTGGGGCTAACACTTGAAGTTTATATGAGATACATATATATTCGAATGTTCCATTTAAGTTCTTTATTTCTCAAACACTGAGTTAATAAAGAAGTTGAGAACATAATTTTCCTCTTCCCAATTAACCATTTTCATATATTGTATTATATCTTTTATTTTGGTCTCTTGGTCTTACTGAATTCCAGGACAAGAATTTATCTAGTCTGGTGGAGTATCCAGTTTCGTGCTGTTACTTGAGGTAACATCACTTGGAGAAGGTGCACCATTCATCGTAAAAGCTATGGGTTAGCCTTAGCAAGGAGATCTTATTTGGCCAGCGAATACTATATGATTTTGAATATTTGGTCAGGGTTTACTTCTATGGAAAAAGTATCCCCATGCCAGATTGTTCTGACAAACCCCTGTACAGAGAAACCTTAGACACTCGAGGACAGTGTCTAGTAGGCATTCAAGTTCTCCCCAGTAGACATTCAAGTTTTCCCCAGTAGGTGTTTCATTTTTCTTAAACTTTTTCTTCTAGGGGATGGGACATCCAACCAGATGTCTGACATGTACCCCTATTTTAGTGAGTCCAACCAAGAGATCTTTTCAGGATTCTAGCCGTCCCTTTCAGTGCAATCGTTTGTATTTCACTTGCACTTGGTTCACCGGGTATGCTTGCTATGTACTTTTTAAAGTTCTTTTTCATAAGCCCAGTTGCTCCTATGATGACTGGTATAATTGAAACGTCTTTTAATTTCCAATTTCGTTTCATATCATACATAAGTCCTTGATACTTTGTAATCTTTTCCCTCTCAACTCTGTTAAGCCCTGTATCATTGGGTACACTGACCTCTATTACGGTCGCTTTTTTGTTTGCTCTGTCCCAAATCACTATATCTGGTTTAACAGCTGCATTTTCAAGATGTGTATGTTTGTGTAAAACGAAGTTAATCCAACCCGCGCATTCATTCTTCTTGGTGTGACAAGCTTTACAAAGCTATTAAATTACTTTCACTGGTTCCATTGCGAAAGGTAGAAATCGTCGGAACTATGGATAAAATCGTAGCGCAGATTATACTTTAAAGCCTCAGTAAGGCAAATAGTCTATCGGGATGAAAACTGAATAACGGCCATTACATCTTCCAACTCATGCCCTAATACTAGCACATATCCTACAATTTACAATCACTTCAAAAATAACTTCGTGCATCAAACAAATCATTCAATAACACGAACTGTAATATTCGCGACTGTAACCTCAAAGTTCAAAGGTCAAAATCACACTAGGTTTTTTTTATTCTGTGAATTCAGTTGAGGTAGAATAAAAATACTGACACATAAATGCCAGTAAATGCATGTACATCGTACTATTTTTCACATGCATATATATATATATATATATATATATATATATATATATTGACCATTAGTGAGAACGGTAGTCATATTTAAAGATGGCCGAAAATCATTTGAATAAAACATAATGACTTACTTTAACTGTAGCTGTAAGTAAATAAATGAATATGTAAATATGTGCTTAAACCAATTTTATTCCTCATCATTAAATATATAGAGAATGGATAAAATATGTATGGAGTATTGCTGTCATATTTGTGCTGGTGCCTCTGCTACTCGTCTCTCATTCCTAGACAACGTTCAAAAGAGAGTCGCCAACCTGATAGGTCCTAACTGTCATCTAAGCTTCAGCCTCTGTCCCATCAACGAAATGTAGCATTCCTTTGCCTGTTCTACAAGTACTTTAACGGTGAATGCTCTGACGAACTGCAAGCACTTGTACCACCTCGACGGAAATACACCCGACAAACCCGACAAGCACCTAAATCACTTTCCTTCACAGAAGAGATCCCTAAATGTAAGAGAGCCTTCTACTCCAGTAGTTTCTTCCCCAGAACCGATAGACTTTGGAATTCCCTTCCGGATCCCTGCTTCCACAACTGTACTGACATGCAGAAGTTCAAGTGCAATGTAAACCGACATCTTGTTGCCCAACTCCCCACATAATACCCCGATAGCTTATGCCTCTGATAGTAGCCGCCTACATCAAAGTGGCAATGTGCTTGTTTGGGGTGTAAATGTAATTAAAAGAAAATCTATAGTCTGTTTCAAATTCGATAATAACTGTGTATATAAAAAGCAGTTTTAGACATTTTCTGTAATACGCTTGAATATTTTATACTAGTAGAGAACCCTGATGTTGGTCGGGTTGTAATGAGGATCCACAAATATTCCATCCTCACAATACTTTTATTGGCATTTAAATTGGTAAAATCGGTAAGTTTTACATCAAATCGATTGATTGCCTTCTTAAGGAAATAACCCACCGTGTTTCATTGGGAGGAAGCTTTACATGTCTCCTGGCAGTGACTTAGTCCACAATAAAATTTAGTCTACATCGCATTGTAGAGCAACTATTGTTGGTTTTATAAATATATTTTATAAAATTGCTTAAATTAAAGTTTAAAATGCAAAAACCAAGTATCATGATTTAATTGTACTCTAAACAGAAAAAGTTATTTCGAAGACCATTTTGTCTTAGAAAAAAAACCGACTGTGTATTTTCTATGCGATACCATTTTCATTGTGCGGTGAGAAAGCTTGCATTTGTGATGTTAGTCTGTATAGGTTTGTTAACTTTAGACAAAGCGATTCGTTCGGTCTTTAATAGGATTTGTTCGATTATAAATTTTCGACATTTATCGGAAGCATTCCGATACAAATTTTTATCTAAAAATACTTCTAGACGCATCAAGTATATTTGTGTGAAATTTCGAAAACCGTTCTGGAGTTCGTACGAAACTCTCTCTCTCTCTCTCTCTCTCTCTCTCTCTCTCTCTCTTTCTCTCTCTCTCACTCACTCACGCACACACAGTAAATATGCATTTATATATAAGTAGGAATGTACACATACAAATAGATATTTAAAAAATTTACATATTTCTCATGTAGAAGGATATAAATTAAATAATATATGACCTATCATACAAAAATACAGTTGTTTTTACCAACGAGGTGGATATGTTTCCGTCAAGTTTATAACAATGTTCGTTGGTTCGTCTGTGCACAGCCTGGTGCTCACATCACTTGAACAATTATCACTGCACTTGTTCAATGTATCGGCCACGATCTAACTTAGAACTGTGGTAATTTACTTAACTTCCAAAGTTATAGAGGCCGAAACTGTTGATTACATCTCTGAACGACTCCCCCTTTTGTCTAGGACTGATGGAGACCGCCTTTTCCTTCCATCATCATTGAACTATCTTTTCGTTGCAGCTTTCATTTCTTGGTTATTGTTTTTGCTGTTTATAACAAAATAAAACCTTAACAAATATATATATATATATATATATATATATATATATATATATATATATATATATATATACATATAAACTATATTTCTGCCTCCCGGCTATTATTATTAAGTGTATAATCGCTGTCTTGTATTTGTGTATGCTTTGTTTTAACCATCTTTAGGAGATCCGCGAAAATCTAATAGACATAAATTTGCCTATACCCGATTGGAATCTGGCGAAGATCTTGATGGGAAACCAGTCGAATGGTCACTCTTGGTAGTAAAGATCCTTACTCTTCTCTAAGCTGACGTAGGCGGCGTCATCCGGGAGATAAATATCGTATAGGTCAGGAGGTTTCAAACTGTGGTCCGCAGACCACAGGGGGTCCGCATAAAAAAACAGGGGGTCCGTGGCCGGACAGCAAATACTTTTTATGGGTTATTTGATTTCATATATATTTTTCTAATCGAAAATTTTCTTCTTATAATCTGTAAATGTATGTACCTAAAATTTTAATTTTGTAGTTAAATTTAAGCTCTTTCTATTCATAGAACCTCATCAGTACCGCTAATTTTAAATTCCGTCTGATGGTTTAAATTTAATAAATTTTAAATTATAAATCAATAAATGTAGTAAACTAAATCTATTTTAAACTTTTGTTAGTTTTGTTTTATTCTGGTAGTTACTTATCTATTACAATGCAAGTAACGCACTAAAAATTCAAAATATGTTTTTTTAACAAAATTTGTTTCTTTTATTTTCGTGATTGATACATATTTCATGTTTTTGTTTGTAGAAACATAAACATTTTTAAAATAAGGTTATTGATAGTTTTTAATGCAGTTAGTATGCAGTTATAATTTGTGATATTAAAATACTTGTTATTTATAATATGTTATTTTAACCTACTTCATAATTAAAACAAATGAAAGATCTGTTGTCCTTTCTTAATAATTTTATTTATTGGCGGACATATGTAAAAAAAGAACCTTCTTCAATTAAATAGTTTAAGTTTATTTCTGCTACTTAATCCATACGCCTTTTTTATTTAAAATATTTTTTGGTAACTTTCTTTAATCTTTTTATGTTCTGCAGCATTGACTTAATTACTAACGTGTGAGTTTTTAAATGTTAAGTGTCAAAACGGTTTGAAATAATAAACGTTTTGTTTAGGGATTTTATTCTAACTGGTAGAAATACGTTTAACCTCTTTAATACAACAAAATTCCTTTTTCAGTTGAACATTTAATAAATGTGTTCATATTGCGTATAGAGCAGCAATGAAAACCGAAACAAAGTACTTGATCGGCGCAAAACCTTCACTCCAAAATTTTCATTTTTATGAAATGTATTGTGTCTTTTTCCTATGATTTTGAACATTTATAAAAATTTAAAGAATCGTTATTTTTATTGTTGTTGAAATATCTTCGATGTTGTGTTCCTGCGTAGTTTTTTACACAAAATTAAATTTTCTGCATAGTACAGAACAAGATTACAACGGGGTTTCAGCATTGAGCGCGTGTCAGGAATTCTTAATATCTGAATATCTGATTTTTACAGATTAATGTTTCTAAATAACTAAGCTTGCATTATTTATACGAAAAATATTTTATCAAATTTTGCTTTTTCAGGGTGCAGACTTTACCCATGGATAATTTTTTGAAACGGAGAGCTCATGATGAAATCATCTCAAAATCTTATCCAGAGACAGAAGAGATTGTTCAGAAAAACAAATTAAGAAAATATGATGCAGAGTATATTCATTTGGGATTAATTGCAAGTGTGTCTAATGCTAACAGACCACAGCGTTTACTTTTTTATAAGTTGTTGTCGAATGAAGCCCTGACGCCAGCTAAATTGCAGCGACATTTAACAACACTACATCCTCAATTTGTCACAAAACCAAAAGACATATTTAAAAGAAAAAAGAATGATTATTTAAAGCAGACAAACATTTTTGCAATGTCAATAACATCAAATCATAAGCTATTACAGGCATCTTATTTAGTGGCACTGAGAGTGGCTCCTCCTAAGACCCATACTATTGCCGAAGAACTTGTATTGCCCGGTGCAATAGACATGTGTGAGGCAATTTCGGGTGAAATATGTGCTGCGAAATTGAAAGTTGTGCCATTGACAGATAACACAAATGCGCGAAGAATAGAAGATATGTCAGAAGTCATCAAGACTCAGTTAATTGACAATGAAAACAGGCATTTTTGCATTACAACTTGATGAAAGCACAGATATTACCAGTGGATCTCAACTGATGGTGTGTGTGCGATATTGTTGGGAAAGTGAAATCCTTGAGGATTTTCTATTTTGCCATCGTATTTCCACTAGAATAACGGCTGAGAAAGTTTTTAAAGTATTGGACTCTTTTCTTTCTCAATCAGGCTTGTTATGGAACCAGTGTATTGGAATATGTACAGTTTGGGCGGCGTCAATGACCGGTATTGACTCAGGTGTTGTGGGGCATGTTTAGAAAGTAGCACCTAATATCACTGAAACACATTGCATGATTCATCGAGAAGCTCTGATTGCCAAAAAATAGATACTTCTTTGTTCGAAATCTTGTCATCTTGTATTAAAGGTTATAGATTTAATTAAAACCAGACCACTTTTTAGTCGTTTCTTTGCAATACTCTGTGGTGAGATGAGGGTTGAACATTCAAATTTGTTGTTTCATACAGAAGTAAGATGCCTATCACGAGGTAAAGTAATTATTTGAACTTAGAGAAGAACTATTGATGTTTCTGTGTTGGTGATGCTGAACTAGCTTCGATAATGGTCGATAAAATTTGGCTTTGCAAAGTTACTTATCTGGCAGATATATTCAACCAACTTAATGAACTGAATTTATCTCTACAAGGAAGAAATTCAAATATTTTATTTAGTCATGACAAAATACAAGCCTCCAATAAAAAAAACTGAATATAAAAGTTTTAAGAAAACTCTAGACATGTTCGTTACACTGGACGAATATTTAGGAACAATGATTCAGTTAATGTTGATTTGATAATTGTAGGTGTTAAACGACATTTGATAGCACTAGCCGAACATTTTGACAAATATTTCTCGAAAGATATTCCAGATAATATTGAAAATTTTGACTGGATCAGAAATCCGTTTAATGTTGGAATAGCTGATAGCATGCTCACAGGAAATGAACTGGAAGAACTGGCTGAAATTTCATGCGACAGAAGTTTAAAAATCAGTTTTATGCAGCTACAAGTTGCGAAATTCTGGCTCACTGTAGCCTCCGAATATCCATTGTTATCTCAAAAGGCAGTTAAGATTTTGTTACCGTTTACAACATCATACTTATTCGAAGCAGGATTTTGTGGCACTGACTAACCTGAAAAACAAATACAGATACAGACTTGCTCCAGAAAGTGACTCACGTGTATGTGTATCTGTAATATTACCAAGAATTGGCAATTCATGCAAAACCAAGCAAGCACATCCTTCTCACTAAGGGTGTATATAAAAATCCTTCATGTGTGTAATTGACAATAAAACTATTTGTTAAATACTATTGCTGTTTTCATTTAATATTAATATTTTAACATTGTGGACTTTTCTCGCTTCTAGCTGTTAATATTCTTGTCACTAGAATAAAAATTACAGACGATCGATCTTCGGCCTACTGGTGATTAAAAACCGGTGAGAAATGCAGATTACGCCCAGTCGTTATTATGCCACAGTTATCTGAAGAAAGGCGACACCAAGCAATCAGACATTTTACTGCCGGAGCATCAATTTCATAATCGTTTATAAGGGGGTCCTTAAGGTAAAGCCTTAAATATAAAGGGGTCCGCAAGTCGATAAGTTTGAAAAACTCTGATACAGGTGCATGCATAACCCTAAGTCCGTGCTCTGGGATAAAAAATTAATGCCGTGCTTTTAAAAGCGGACCAAGAATGCTATAACATGAATAAATGTTTGCATCTTTATATTGACCATTTTACATATGTTCTTTCTGTATGCTCTTCAAATATATACGTAAATGTAAACGCAGCGTCGTTTGCTTGGAGTAGTGCGTACATTTTGTATAGCTATACCAACTGTATTGTGGGTTATTCCATGCCCAGAAAATACTTCTTCGCTAAAATCAGTATTGTCGAATATCGGAAGTATTTGAATATATATCTATATAGTGAACTGAGGAGAAATTTCATTATCATTCATTAAAATTTCATTTTGTAAAAAGTTTAAAGTTTAAACTTTCAACTGTCCCCAAAACCAACAAATCAATTGGGCAGATTTAGTAAGAAGTGTACAACCCAAGGAGGCAGCACGAGGAAAAACTAATAAGCAGACAAAGCCTAGACTTATGTAGCATTTGAGAGTCTCTATGTGTAGAAAAACAACATTGTACAACTTTAAATTTTCGGCGATGGAAGGGAGATAATCCCCCGTCAATCTTTATTAGAGTTCCCTTGTCTTTAACACCCTCTCTTATTGTAAGAGTATCTTGTGTAGGAGACGGTGAGACTCGTCGTGGGCGACGAAGCGTTTCACTGAAGAACCACGGCAACACACAGCAAACCAACAAACATTGACAGCCACGGCGCGAAGGCAACTAACAAAGCTCAGCTGACTGCACGAATAGAAACGGAACCCAACGGTCACTGTACTGATCGCCACGAACGTCAGAACCCGACTGCCTCGCACCTCCAATGGACCGATTTTTATTACTCAAGATGGCCTAGCTAATTTGCATCCCTGCGAGATCTCGCGCGATCCTGCGAGATTCCGTCTCTAATAAAAGCAGGCAGGCGCCATCTTGAAACTCTTTCTTCCGCTGCCCCGATCACAGGTCCAGCCACCACCCCACACGCCAGGCACACACGGACCCTCTTGCGCCGAGGGCTACGGTTAGTCTCACACTCCCCCCTGGTTTCCAGATCACATACGTGACACGGCGGACGTGGCCGTTTGATTCGAGCACTCCTGCGGAGGGGTATTGCCGGGACTTCCTCATCGGAGCTCTCAAAAGTGGCATCGGAAGCATCAGCATCAGCATTAGAGCTCGCAGTTGAGTCATCAGGTCCATGGGGCACAGGTTGGATCCATCGCTCATCGTCGGATGACTCGCTCCTTCCACTGCTTGCCGATTGGTCAGCGCTTAGAGCGGGCCGGACATCCCTTACGTGGCGCGGAGTATCATCGACTAGTATGGCCTGTTCACTGATGACGCCGGTGACCCGCCCCCTCCAAAAGCTGCTGGTGCACCGGCCGCCGGGTGGCTTCACCCAGACGGTGTCTCCCACTTGGTACGTCCCCTGGGGTTCTCGTTGGTCGGGTAGACACACTTCAACGTCCTTGACGCGCACGTGGTAGTGATGAATCGCATCAGCGGGCGCACTGCCGCCAGTCACGGTGTCCTTAGGCGTTGTGTTGTATCTGTAAACCGCCTCCGCGATCGTACACTTCTTCCTGGTCGCGATCCTCTTCACGGTTCGGTGGCATCGCTCCGCTATGCCGTTGCCGCTCGGCACATACGCGCATCTGTGTCGAAGGCGGATCCCCCAGTTGTCCATAAAATGCCTAAATTCCCTGCTGCAGAACGCCGTGTCGTTATCCGTGAGGATCTCCTCAGGCGGCCCCCTTTCGTAGAATATGGATTCCAATTCGTAGATGACACTGGTGGAATCCTGCCTTGCCAATTGGCGCCAAATCGCGAACCTCGTTGGCCCGCAGTCTATCAGCGTGAGGAAGTGTTGGCTGCCGTAGTGGGTTATATCCATACCCAACCGACTCCAAGTCGCGTCCACTCCCAGCTGTCCTTTCCGCCATCTGGCTGGGGCGGGGTCGATGGACTGGCACGTTTGGCACTCCCTGACCACTGCTCTTACTGCGCTTTTTGGTATTGATGGTCTAGCCAACTTCACAAAGTAGTAGGTCCGTTGCACTCCGGGGTGCCCACTGTCGTGATTTATCTTCCTGATTTCGTCCTCCTCGACGGAGGCAGCACACAGAGGCAATGGCTTAGCTTCTTTCTTCATAGCCTCATACCATCTCCGTGGTACCCGAGTGAGCTTGTCGGCGAGGTTGTAGTCCGAGGTGACGAGCACTACGTCTACGGACAGGTTGTACTCCGTCACCAGTTTTTTCACAGTCTTGAGCCTCCGTCTTATCAGCATTTCGCTGGCTGCCTTGGTGCGTGCCCTGGCCTTGCTCGTGAGTGTGTCCGACACCCAGTGGTGCACGCAAAGTGAGTCAGTGTGCACACGCAGTTTCTTCACTTCCCATTGAAGTGCCAGGTTAATGCCCTTTATTACAGCGTCGAGTTCTGCCAGGTTGATATGGGCAGCATCATTCGCCGGTCGCAGCCAGCAGGCATCCTCAGCTACGGCCCCATCTTTCTCCAAAACTACACCGATCGCTAGAGAACTTGCGTCCACCCACACGCTCAGTTCGTCTCCCTGCACGCACCAGTCCCCTGTGGCGGGGTCATTCTTTTTCACACTAGCGACGGTCTCCTTTAAAATTCGAACCAATAGTTCGTCGGTTATCTCATCGTCCCAGCCTTTGCTGACCGCATTTGCCCTCCTTTTTATGACGCCTGTCGCTGCACGAACCCATCCGCATACTGGAAGGTGCCCCACAAGTTTCCCGCACAGGGAGAACACGGCACGTCTTGTGTAAACGTCGGGTACGTCGGGAACTGCGGTTCCACGCCTTCACTTCAGGATCCCTCGCTCCTCTTGAACGCTCAAGCCCAATACGCGGGCACCATCCTCAAGCCGCTCAGAGTCCTTGCAGTTTAGACCAAACTCGGCAAGTTTGGATCTTACGCGCGAAGAGGACACGATATCTTCGTTCACGTATATATCGTCAATATACGCCGATGTTCCCTTTCTGATCCATTCTTCTTGTGACAACACGGCATTGACGATAGCCTTCATTATCTGGGGTGCTACGTTTAGCCCAAATCCGAGTCGCGTAAGACAGTATCTCTTCCCGGAGAACATCACTGTCTGGAAAGGCCACATCGCCTCGCCGATCCGGACCTGCAAGTATGCTTTTCTCAAGTCCAGTAGGGACACATTGGACCCCTGCCGGCGCCACTCTCGCAGCTTGCTGGCACAGACGTCGGCGTCCGCTGTGAACGCATCAACGTGCGCATTCAACTCACGGTAGTCCATTACCGGCCTCACCTTTGACTTGTTAGGTTGGGCAACTGCCATCAGCGGTATCAGGCCCTTGGGGGGGGGTCCAAGTTTGTCGTAGGGGTATGGAATCAGCCAACCGTTCTTAATCCATTCACGGAGCTCGCTTTCGTATGCAGGCTTTATCTGGTCGGGCATACGGTACTCTGCCACTTTGTTTTGTAGTTTGGCTGGTTCCTTGTCTTCTGACCACCTCCAAGTGGCGGTCCACGCCTTCTGTTGGTCGTCTAATTCCGCACTGAAGTCCGGCTGGTCGACTCTTAGTGCTGCGCACACCGGGGGCCTATCCTGAAACTCTACAACGCCAGCGCGCGTTATGCACACGCCGCCCAGGGCTTTGATGGCATCGTAGCCTAGCAACAGGTCGAAACTCAGCGGCTTTTCGCGTGTCACCAGCGCTTCGACGTTGGCCGAGTTCCCAGTTCTTGTGCGAATGTGTACCACACCCACGCCGCAACACATTCGTATTTTTCCAGGGATGGTAGTTATCCTGACGTTCTTCTTTTTCCACGCCCGACAGAAGTCCGCACACACTATGGTGCGGGAGCAACCGGAATCAAGGAGGGCTGAACATAACGTGTCATTAACTCGGACCTGAATGACAGGGAGCGCCTTGTTTATTTTCTGTTCGGGGAAGAGGTCGGCACTGGCACCTTGTCCCCGTCCCCGTTTCCCGCACAGTCTCGGGCCATGTGCCCAGTCTTGTTACAGCGGTAGCAGCGAACAGCTGTCGACCGCCTTCTACAATTTCTTGCCATGTGGCCCCGCCCGTTTCATCTGCAGCAGGTGACATCACCTTGCGTGCTGGGTCCCTGAGACGGTCCTTCGCCACTTGGTGGGGCCTGTGCGACGGCGACTACCGGTTCCTGCACCGTCGAGTCATCCTTCATTATTGTCCTGGCTCTGTCCACTAGGTCACTCAGCGGTAGTGAGGACATGGTAGAGGTTGCTCGCAGGAGCTGCTTTGCTCCAGCCGGGAGTCCTGACAGGAATTTGTAGGCTAGGGCCCTCTCGGGAAGACCGCCGAACAACACCGTCAGCTTCTTAAGTTCGGCGAGATACACGTCCACAGTTTCGCCCAAGCGTATAGACCTCGTCTCAAACTGCTCCCATGCAGTGGCGGGGTCAGTGGCGAACGCCCTGTACAACGCCGCCTTGATACTCGAGTAGTCACACTTCTCCTCGGCGCTGAGTTGCTGATATACAGCGAAGGCCCCGCCGGTCAGCCGCAGAGGAATCACGCACTCGACATTTTTCACGCCGGACAACTGACAATGTAACTCGACCTTCTCAACCCAGCTGAGTACCGGGTCGGATCCGTCGAATTCCGGTATCAACTTTAGATCGAACCTATCCGCCATTGAAGAAAAGAAAACCAAGTTCGGAGTGGGGAGGCCGAAATAGCTTGTAAGAGTATCTTGTGTAGGAGACGGTGAGACTCGTCGTGGGCGACGAAGCGTTTCACTGAAGAACCACGGCAACACACAGCAAACCAACAAACAATGACAGCCACGGCGCGAAGGCAACTAACAAAGCTCAGCTTACTGCACGAATAGAAACGGGACCCAACGGTCACTGTACTGATCGCCACGAACGTCAGAACCCGACTGCCTCGCACCTCCAATGGACCGATTTTTATTACTCAAGATGGCCTAGCTAATTTGCATCCCCGCGAGATCTCGCGCGATCCTGCGAGATTCCGTCTCTAATAAAAGCAGGCAGGCGCCATCTTGAAACTCTTTCTTCCGCTGCCCCGATCAAAGGATCAGCCACCACCCCACACGCCAGGCACACACGGACCCTCTTGCGCCGAGGGCTACGGTTAGTCTCACACTTATGAAGTTACGTAAGAACCCCTTACCTTCGAAAACTTGGCTCGTGTCGTCTCTTATTTCTGGAGGCCGTCACATTGAATCTGGTATGTATAAAAACGAATAAAAAAACTCAGGCTTGAATTCTATTCTACTTCACAAATTTACAGATTTTTTACAAATATATGGTTCAGTTGTTAGTAAGATTTTAAAAGTCTCAAATCTCTTTTCTCTTCGTAGATAGCCCCAGGAGGGGTCAGGTCTCAGGGAGCGGTGTTGTTACTTCGAGTTTCGCGTAAAAACTCTGGCTGGAAACTGGAGACTCTCTCGAAACTGACTAATTTCGCGCGACACTAGCATTAAATAGGAGTGTGAGAGTCTGGGTGGAAAGTTTCCTCAGCCAATCAAATTACGCCACGCACTTGCGTAAAAACCCAGATTGCGGGTGTGCAATCCAGCCATGTCGCTAGCTTGCAATCTGAGATTCAACGTCAAGATATAATTCTCATGACCCCATGAGTCACTGACTGTCAGTCAGAACCCACGGCAGTGAGTTCGTCTGGTCAGACGATTTCTCTGTCGTCAATTTTGAAAAACAAAATATGTCTGGTTTTCAAACAATAACGCAAATATATCTATTTTGATAATGAATTAAAATATATCTCTATATCTTCTACTTTAAGTTCTTGGGATATGCCCCGTTACTCGGGATCTATTAAAGATAGTTATACGGTCCCCAATGAGGGGCAAATCGTTCCCTCAGGTCGATCACGTCACATGTCAACCAACTTTTCACAAGTTCGAAACAATAATCAGAAAATAGAAACCGATTCACAAAATACGAAAATATCTACGGAGCAAATAACTTTTCTTTTTTTCCAAACACCAACCAACATGCCTGAGGACAGTCGAAAGAAAATCCGACCGAAACGTTGCACAAATAACACTTAAGATAGAAACAATTGTCCTATCAATACAGAAAATATTAGTGTCTATCAATTAGAAGATAAAATATTACATACTGTGAAATACACAAAACTTTCTATATCAACTTTTTTCTATGCCGAATTCTTCAGATGCGCAAACTATTCATGCAATAAATTTATGTATTATATAGAGTACTGTGCGTTTAGCCTCTTACAAATTGATTGTGTCTGCTTGTGGGGAAGGTATAACACAGAATGTTCTACTTGTGCGTCTCTTTAATTATTAAAATATGTTCTCATCGACAGGGGATTTTACTCTGAATATGTATAACTTGTTTGCTGCTGTCGTTTTCAGATTAACCAGTTTTACTTGGAGTTGTGGTTTACTTTAATCATGGAGTTCTTTTTAACGTCATTTACATAAATTGTGCCATCTTATAACTTTCATTTGGAAATACTCAGGCACAGTGTTATAATCTTTTTTTTATCGACCGTGCCGTTATATATGAGTCTGTATCACACCGTGCTCTTATGTATAAGTTTTCAACTTTTTTAGTCTCATTATTTTTTGCATTCAATAATTCGTGTGTGTACTAATTTGTAAAAAAACATCAATTACTGCGCCATCTGGTGCAGTTTTTTTAGTTAGTCAAATACTAGAAATTATTCTATACTAAATGATTGTCATACTATGTTTATTTTTTAATTGCATCAAGTGTGGATTTAATAAAGGATTATCTTTGAAATTGCCTTCTGATTCCTTGGTCCGACACACAGAATCCCGAGTTCAAAAGATAGGGCAAAGAAGGTTGACAGTCCTCCGAATAAACAAAATAATGCGAATTATAAATCCTGTTTTTAAAAATAAAAAGCATGCATAATTTGTGTGGCCATTCGAATTCGGCTACTAGTATCATTGCTTGTCAGGATTCGCGTTCAATGTGAACCGAGTATATCAAGACAAAAATCATATTTTAACGAGTATGAAACAAGAATATTTTACAGTTTTCACAATCGACGGGTTTGATACTTCTGACAGACACTCTATGTTATACGAAACATGGTTATGTTCTTAATTGCGGTAATTTTCTTACCTTGATTCTATCAATACAAGACACAAGTTCTGACTCCGCAAAAAGAAAAACAACGGATGTAATCTTACGGACAGGCCGACCAAAATATTGGCGAATTTGTAACATATTATTAAACTATATACTGGGTATTTGTATTATTATCACACATACATAATATCACAAATATATAATTGGTAGTTGCTTATAATCTAGAATCGGTTTGATTTTTACGAGGTAACAGGTGTTCAGTCTACGATAACATGGTGCCAATCGTATAGAATCGTTATTACAAACCTGGAATGCTCTTTGTCTTGCTCACTCAAGATCTATTCGATGAGCCATTTTGTCGTGATGTAATTCTAATATTGTATGAGCAGAAAGCCACTGGCTACATCAATAACAATATAGATGAACAATGCAAAGTAGCAATGGCGTATATTTTTATTGATCAAGAATTAATGATAGGCAACGCTTGCCAAAGGCAAACACAATTATTAATTAAAAACATAGACATCATTTGTTTGAACACTAAATCCATATATGAAAAACATATCTAGCACAACGGAGATTACATTATTACATATTCTACATTTTATTTCTGGTTATACCTTCTTTCTAACGATTAGTCTTATTTAGAACATTTATTTTGCTATGCTTTGTGGATTTTTGTGTATTATGTCATTACACAATCATTCTGAGGAAGTTTATATTTGATAAGCAAAATACCTCATGGAAATAAGGCTTATAATTTGTATATTTGAAAAATATCAGAGTTTAAGTAAGAGAAGCACACAAACATTTTATTTAAAATATATCAAGAGAATATTTTAACTAGTTTTAAGAAAAGTATAACTCAGTAGTCCTTCTACAATTGATAGTTGCAGCACATTAGTAATAAAAAAAATAATAATAATGATAATAATAATAAATATAATAACAATAATAATAGTAATAATAATAATATTAGTAATAATAATAACAATATTAATAATAATATTGATAATATTAGTCATAATTATAATAATATCATAATAATAGTAATAATAGTAATAATAATAATAATAATAATAATTATAAAGCATAATGATAATCGACTGTATAGAAAACCAGAAGAAATTATAGAGGAATATATCAATATATTACGTGGGAGATAAAGGAATTTTAATGGTTACACAAAGACCAAAACTGGAAATATAGGTCGACTTATTACCACACGGACCACACACACACACACACACACACACACACACACACACACACACACACACACACACATATATATATATATATTGAAGACATCCAGGTTGAAGTCGGGAGGGAAACAGGCAAGTGGAACAGAGTTCCACAGGCGTGCAGTTCTAAGAAAGAAGCTTTGTTCATGGTATCTACGTTTTGATTTAGGCACAGATAGGGAGTGGGGAAAATTATTGACGGTGGTTTCAGCTAGTCGGGTGTTTTTTGAAAAAAAGATTGGCGAGGGGGGACAGAGAATGGAGCTCAGACGAGAACCTGCCATGGGAAAGAGGTTGCAGGGTAGAGAAAAGGGCATCCCCCACCAAGCCACGGAGTCTATTTTGCACTCTGTTAAGGCAGGATATGCTGTTTTTAGCAGCCCCCGCCGAGATGTGGCAGCAGCAGTACTCCATCTTTGGACGTACTTGGCTATTATATAGGTAGAGAATTGCATCATTAGTGAGATATCTTCTGGAGCGGTAGAAGGATCCCACCATTTTGCCAGCGACCTTGGCCACAGACTTGATGTATGTGTTCCATTTAAGATCAGGTGTAAAGGTCAAACCTAGGAGCTTATCAAAGCCTCGGGCCTCCCTTATACAAGAGCCATCCATTTCCATTGATGCCAGATGGGGATCAGAGCGTTTATGATGTAGAGATAGGAGCTTGGTCTTAGATGCATTAAAGGTAACCAGCCACCATTTCCCCACTGTATCACGCGCTCAAGATCAGAGGAGAGTAAATCAGAGAGAACATCATCATTTACAGCCTTTGATGTGTTGCCATAGATGGTCGTGTCATCAGCATAGATGTCAACGAAAGATTTTAGTACGTGTTTTGGGAGATCATTATGTAGATCAGGAAAAGCGTTGGGCCCAGTGTGGACCCCTGAGGGACTCAAGCATTAATACTGCGGGCCTCTGATTTCTGCCGATCAACCAATACTCTTATGATCCTATCGGAGAGAAATGACTTAATGATAGAGAAAACATTTCCAGTTATACCGTAGCTGGAAATCTTGTGTAGTAGGCCTTTGTGCCATACCTTATCGAAGGCCTTTGATATGTCGAGAGCAATTGCCCTAGAAATGAAGCATTTGTCGAGAGATTCGCTAATACTATGAGATATGACCGTTAGCATATCTGCTGTAGATCTAGCAGAGCGGAAACCATATTGCGTGCCGCTAAGAAGGTTATTTCTGCTGAAGTGGTTGACTACTTCTCTATTTATTGTGGATTCCAGCAACTTCCTCATGACACACAGGAGACTTATTGGTCTGTACTGAGATGGGGATGACTTATCTCCTGAATTCTTAAATACAGAGCATACTGATGAGGTTTTCCAGGGTGTTGGGAAGCACTTCTCCTTAAGGCAACGCTTAAACAGTTTGGAAAGTATGGGGGCAAGTTCTGGTTGTAATTTTTTTAACACTATAATTGGAATACCGTCGGGACCAGTTGCTTTCGTGGAGTCAAGGTTCTTGATTAGCTTGGCGACCTCACGCACAGATATTTATATGTTGCATAATGTGTTGTCTGTTATAGGAGGAAATATGGGGAGTTGATGCGCTTCGTCACACAGCGTAGAATTTGCCGCAAAGTTTTTGGCAAATAGTTTGGCCTTGTCAGATGCTGTCGAGATGACCTCTGGTCCATTGATAATGGTTGGGATAGAACGCACACTTCTGTTCAGGATCCTATTTGCTGTTTGCATGAACTGGTGGGAAACAAGCCGCTGCTCAGCTACTTTGGATTCAACAGACTGGGTATATAGCTCTCTTGCATTTTTTTTTTACTCTTTTACAGTGGTTGCCCGCGTTCCTGAAAGCAGTTTTAGTCTCAGTGCATCTATTACGTTGGTAGCTATGGGAAAAGTGATTTCTGTGCGCGATAGCAGCAGCACATTCTGGGAAGAACCATGGCTGGTTGTTAGGTTTTCGTTGGAATTTTTTGGATGGTATTAATTGGTCTATGCCTACAAGTAACCATTCGGTCAGGTCTGATAATATATATATATATATATATATATATATACAGGGTGTTTCAAAAGTCTTGGGAACATAAAGATTTTTAATAACTCAAAAACTATTAGGAGTTAAAAAATGAAATTGGTACCGTTGGAAAGGTTAAAGTTTCAAGTTTTGTGGGGAATCTTCAAACTTGCTCAATATGAGCACCATTCGTCACACGGCAGACATCTAGTCGATAGTCCATTTCCTGCCAAACGCGTTCCAGCATCTTGACGTCAATGTTTCCCACAACTGCCGTTTTTCGAGCCTTTAGTTCGTCAATATCTCTTGGAAGGGGCGGCACATAGACTTGTTGCTTGACAAAGCCCCAAAGGAAAAAGTCACACGGGGTAAGATCTGGAGACCTAGGAGGCCAGGGCATGAGAACGTCATCACCTCGCCCAGATCTCCCAATCCATCTACCAGGCAGCCTAGTGTTAAGAAACTGCCTTACTCTAAGTCTCCAGTGTGGTGGTGCACCATCTTGTTGAAAAATGAAGTCATCAGATTCTGCTTCTTCCAACTGAGCCATTAACCAGTCTTCCATCATGTTGAGATAGGATTCACCAGTGATAGTTGCCTCTTCAAAGAAGAACGGTCCATAGACACCTTTCTTGGAAATTGCACAAAACATGTTCACTTTTGGTGAATCTCGCTCGTGCTCAAGAATTTCATGAGGATTCTCAGTACCCCATATGCGAGTGCTATGCTTGTTAGCTTTGCCATTCAGATGGAAGGTCGCCTCATCGCTAAAAACAAGCCGGTCATCAAAGCCGTTATCTTCCAACTTCTCTTGCATTGCAATGCAAAAGTCACGGCGAAATGGCTTATCAGTGTCCTTCAACTTTTGGACCAACTTGAGCATGTAAGGTACCATTTGCAGTCGTTTCCTTAAGACACGCCAGACAGTTGCTGGAGCAAGCTGAAGTTCCCTGCTGGCTCTTCTCACTGATTTACGGGGGCTCCGCTGAAAGGCTGTCCGGACTTGCTCAACTGCAGTTTCTGAAGTTGAAGGGCGACCTGTTCGCTTACTTGGGCACAAACACCCATCTTTCACAAATTTAGCATGCCATCTGACAATGGGTTTCCTTTCAGGGACTTCTTTTTTAAATTTCCTGCGAAATGCACGCTGAACACATGTCCACGATTCAGTCTTTGCAAATTGGAGGACGCAAAACGCCTTGTCTTGTTTAGAGAACGCCATTACTGCACATGGAAAGATAAGACGAAAATCATTAGTATGACCAAAAACTTGATTAAGCAAGCTTTAAAATGACACCAGTTTCATTTTTCTACCTGGAATAGTTCATGAGATATACGAATTTGTAATGTTCCCAAGACTTTTGAAACACCCTGTATATATATATATATATATATATATATATATATATATATATATATATATCCCTGTTTTACTAGACAGGGTCGGTAGTAATGATTTTAAAAGCCTCTGAATATAATAATTCCAATAAATACGCATATATTCCAAAATTATTTAGTTGAATTTCACTAAAAGCACTTTGGATAGCAGATGTAATAGATTTACGAATACTAATTATGGTGTTTGTGTAAACTCCCTATCATTAACCACAGGAGTTAGGCTAAAATAAAACGAATATTTGGCGAGCAAAATCAGACATGATAGAAAACTGTTAATTTATTTGGTTGCAGTTTTTAAAGACTGCCATAGAAAAGCGAATGGATATAGTGTCCGCGTTCAAGATCAAAAACACACACAAAACGATGTGTAGAAATAGTTGAAGAGGTTGAGAAAAATAGAAAGTGTCACTGACTGGAAGAAAACTTTTTTTTGCGCAGAGAACAAGATTAATTAAAGGACTACAAAATATCGTTAATTGGATTACTAATTAGTAATTCACTAATTTGTAATTCGACTCGATGATCAAATTCTTTTGCTGAGATGAAGGAAGTGGGAGTGACAAGAATATTTTCAGTATGATGTGTCAATCTCCGAAGAAAATTTTGAACTGGTCTCATATAAAGATCATTTTAATACGTTTGATGAAGTTTTTAATCTTATGAAATTAGCATGTTCCAAGTAAATAATCTTAATCTGATATATAAAAGACACTATGTCACTTTGTCTGTCTCTCTCTAATTTTTCAAACTCTACTTCGTTCGAAATTAAAAGCTGCAGAGCAGCGCTAGAGGCTCTAAATGATTACATTTTTAATGCGTCTTTAGCCGGTTAAAACGTTTTTAAGAAGTAAACAATAGGTCAAAATTGAAAAAAATCATTATGCATTTTATAAATTCATCTTAGTTTATTTCTAATCAGTTCATACACGTGTCACGTTGGTACAGTGGTAACGTCACCAGCTTTGAATGCTACAAGTTTGCTTTCTGTTTCGATTACCCAAATACCCTTTTTTTACTTTTGAATTCACGACTCTATAATAATATATACGACATCTGGGACAATTTAAATTATCATATTTAAGCGTATTTTACGCATGGGCAAAGCCGAACGACCCTTGTTTATATTAATATAATTTTGTCTATTTTAAACTAAATCTATATTTTGCATATAGAGATAACCTCATGCAAACGTAACATTATACACATTTTTTTTTACCGTAGATCATGACGAAAGGTATGTTTGTTTTAGTTTCTGCTAAATAGATTAGATTTTATAAATATTTAACAAGTGTAATGCGGTGTTTAACTAAAGAAAACTAATGTTTTCCTTAATCTATACCTTATATTGTGATCATTATTTTAACATTATTTACAATCTTTTAATTTTCACGAAATAATTTACATTTTTTATTTTTAAATATAGTACCTTACAGTACACGAGTTCCTGCAGAGAAAATGCATTTCCTCTCAAATTTTAACTCAACATGATAAAAACTTTATCTATGATCATTGTTGTGGAGACGCCCACTAATTAGCATACGTATACAAAATATAGATAAAGGTATCAAGTCAGCAAGACCGGAGAGTTGTGTTCGAACGCCGGATAGGCAAGACGCATGTGCAGGTTGCTCCATGAAAGACTTTAACACGCCCTCTGCCGGACAATCTTCCAACTGCAGTATAACTGCACCTTTGTAAATATGTATTATCTTTTCGTCTTAATATATTTGTTTTACCTTTACTTTCTGCGTTCGTGTTGTTATTGATACAGACACAACAATTATAAAATTAGTTATTTAAACACCACATGTGATAGTTTGTGATATGTATGTTTCTTTTTGTCAAACTTATATTGTTGCTTGATTTCTTACACTTTTTTAAGGGTTTGCTAATATTCATGACCCCTACAATTATTCTAGGTGTTTATAAATCCAAATGTTAATTCCACAGATAGCGCAGTTTTCTCAATTTTGAATAATATAACGAATATTTAACATCGTCTTGTGTATAATATTATTTTCTTTTTATATTTTAAGCATAATTCGGTCTGCCATCGTGCCTGTATCTACGATGAGTCAGAAAACTCTCATTAGAAAGCTAATGGCCCCATATTCTAATTTTAAAAAAGAACTATACTTCTTTAAACCGTTATGTTCAGTAAGATGAACTCAATATTAACATAGGTTTTCATACTGATTTGAAGTTAAAAAGTCCGACATCTTGTAACTATTAATCGAGGTCCGTTATGTAACAACAATCCCTCTATTGAAATACGTTGAACCTCTGATTTTAATAAACAAATTTAGCCAATATAAGAACCCACACTATTTTCATATATACTAACGAAAGTCTGAAAGTTTTAAAATACTTTATCTCTATATCTACTATTACATAACAATAATCTTCTTCATAGGTCCTGAGACGGCTAAGCCTATCTTTTCCGAATTCCATACAAAGGTAATTTATATGCCTGGCAGTGTTCTTAGATATGTTTTGTAAAGAAAATCATCCGCTAAGTATCGAAAATTCAAAAAATCAGATCTTAAATCAAGTCTTTCTCTCTTATAGATAACAAAGCAGAATTTTTACAGGGAATATATTTTACGTTAGACTAGACAAGGGAAATAATAATATCTCAAAAAAATATTTTGGAAAATAAAAAAAAAAATTCCTATTTTAAAGATTGTTTCTCTGTCTTATTATAAAAAGAAAAAAATTCAGGGGAATATTTTACGTTACACTGACGAAAGGAAAAATAAAACCTCAACAAATAATTTCTTAAAAATAAAACACAAATGTATTGTAATCTGGTGATATATCTCAATCGTAAAACGTTCGACTATAGATTGAATGATACCTTGTTCAAGCCCGGATCCACCTACCCTCAATATTATATTTTAACTAGACCACCCGTGACCCGTTGGGTCAGTACGTTATATTAGCTATGGAATTCATGTATGAGCGTGACACTTGTGGCAGAAAGAAAATATTTTTTTTTTACATAACAGAAGCATTTCTATGAAAGTATATTAAAATGAAAAAAGAATATAGATAGATTTCTATGAGTCGTTCTGTTTATTATAATTGTTATTTTTTTTTAAATTACAGTTACTGAATTATAAGTGGTTGGTCATACTTATAGGTAAATATGCACTGAACAGGTATCATAATCCTTATTATAGTTAAATTCAAATTTTGATATATCATCTTTTAAATGAAATTGTTAGTTGAAAGTACAGAATAATAAAAAAAAAACACTCTCCACATGTTAATAATGGCTTTTTAAATAGAAAATGAAAATAAAATGTAACTTTTTTCATTTAATTTAAGCAAACATTCAGTACCCATTGTGTAAAGGAAAACACTATTTAATGTAATAGAAATGTGTGCATTTACCGATTCAGCTTTCCGTTTGGAAATGTAAGCAGACGACTTTAAAAAACATGGGAAGAAGAAAAAGAAATTTGTTTGTAATAACGCCCTCTAGTAAAAAGGTCTGCATTAGTTAAGGGGGATACCTCTATCCAGTTTTACATCGCTCTCTTTTTCTCTCTTTCACACATACACGTAACTATTTCTCGCGTACGTAACGAAAACAGAGGGAGTAGGAGTGTTGAAATCTATTAGAGGGAAAGTGAGAGGTGTTTTCTTTCCATAAATTGTATAGGGTAATATTTCATATTATTAATAGATTCATAGATAAATAGATTTTATAATATATATTATAATTATCTATGAATCTATGTATTATTTGTATATATAAATAACTATTTGATCAAATTAAATGAAATTGTTTGTATTAAAAGCGATATAACAATTCCGGAATTGGAATAACGGATTGAAGACGTTGCTATTTACGCATGCGCAACCGGATGTTGAAAACCGGAAATCTGATTGCAAACATACAAGATCCATAGACTTTTAGTATTATATAGATTATTTCTTATTAACGAGCTGAATTTACGATAAAAGATGTACCATTTATAATCGATGCAAATCATTTTTTTTTTTTGCTTATTTTAAAACAAAATTAATCAGAAGTGACTTTTACAGGGCATTCATTGTCGAGCCGAAATATCAGTCCACGGAATATTGTAAACAAAAACAGACGGAATTTGATGAACGACATTATCAGTATTATTTTTATTATCTTCTAATTTTTTGCGAATTAGTTCACCTGGTAAGCTATTCCTCGTAATATATAATAATCAATAGAAGATTGATTTAATAATAATACATAAGCAATCTTCATAGTTTAAATTATCATGTTTAAGCGTATTATACGACCGGGCAATGCCGGTCGGCAAGCTAGTTGAAGATAAGATTTAGAAATGTATAAATTACTGAACCGATATAAGATGCTAAGTTGTTATTCAGAAACGTACGAACATTTTTTTTACATGGGAGTCACAACTTAACAATGCCTGGAAGTCACTCGGAGATAAGGGTTATTGTGTCTACAGTAGTCACTGGGACAATATCGTAATAATCGTTAGTAATGGAGATTTGATAAAGTGTCTTACTTAAGGGGGCGTTTTTTCAGGAATGTGTTTATGTTGGACTCGAACACATCCAAGTTGTAGTCAGGTGGGAAACATGCAAAAGGAAGAGAGTTCCACAGGCGTGCACTCATAAGAAATGAGCTTTGTTCATGGAATCTACGTTTTGATTTAGGCCCAGATAAAGAATGGGGAAAATTATTGACCGGTGGTTTCAGCCAGACGGGTGCTTTTCCCGAAATATTGGCGAGGGTGACGAGAGATTGGAGCTCAGACGAGCACTTACGATGGAAATAACGATAAAACAAGGACAGACATACTTTTGCTTGTTTTAAACTAGATTCGTACGTTTTACATGTTCTTAAATGAATATTCCAACTAATATGCCTATATACGGAGGTTCATAATCTAATACTAATACACGAATAATAATCATTGAATTGTCTCTAGAAATTATACGACACCCGAACATCACGATTTAAATTGTATGTAAATCCGTGTAATAAAGTATAAATCGATCATCCCGTCTAATACTACAAGCTCACATATGATTTTTTTTTTTAGATGAACAGAATTAATTTAACTGTATACAACCAAACAGCAATGCCCCAGTCGATATGGTTTTTAATCCACAGGAGATTACATCTTAGGAAAACTATTATTATTTTTAGTGAATAAAAGTAAACAATAGAATACCTTAAGGACGAAAACGCAGGTTGTTTTGTAGTGATTTTATCATTCATTCTAGAGATGATTTTTTTACGTTCCAGAATTGACCAAAGAACATATTTATTTGATTGTTCATTCCAACTAAAATTTAGTGTTTTTCCTATTTTCCCCTCATACCATTTCGGAAACAATATAACCTATTCCCCGGAACCCGCTGGGTACATTCGATTACTTACACTTGTGTTTTCATATTTTCATCTACGAACTCTCCCCTCAATACATCTCATCATATATTATAATACAAAAATACGTTGAACAAGCAAAATCATAATATATATATATATATATATATATATATATATATATATATATATATATATATTGACTACATGTTTTATTTTGTGTGTGTGTGTCGTTCTTTCTTCCTATGGTATTTTTCTCATTTTTCATAACAATGGGCACCTTACCTTTTAGCAACATTTCTGTTACACATAAACTTATCTTTCCCGGACGCCGCCGGTTACTTACGTTAGTTGTCATATCTCCATTTGTGTTTGTTTACATTTTTTCAGCATCAAAGTTAATATTTTCTTCTCAGGTAATCGAATGACGTTTAAGATCAGAAACAAAAACAAACACTATAATGGCGACGATACCTTTTCGCCCGGTTTTTCGTAGGGGTGGGGTCATATTAACGACTATGTAAAATTATTATTATTATTATTATTATTATTATTATTATTATTATTATTATTATTATTATTATTACTAATTTTGTTGTCACATTTTTTGTCTGGCGTTGTCACTGTCAATGTTATGCTGATAGCCGTATCCTAAAAATGGCCATAGGCTATCAGCATATTCTTTCTACATTTTTTTTAGTACTTTCTGTAATATGCTGGAGGTTCCCAAAAAGGTAGTCCTCTGAAGTACGCTAACAATGGATCCCACTTTTCTCAATCACTTCGTCAAATCTTTTTTTCACACTTCTTAGGCCTTCCATAATCACGGATCCAACTTCTACCTTCTTCAACAATATTTGAAGTCTTGATAATTCCTGGCATTCTCCTACACTTTTTAATCTGAATTTTAATCAGTTGACATTGCTATATAAAAGATTACATTTTGAATGTTAGCTGTTTAAATTTAAAAAAAATGCACTGAGTATAAACAAATAGGAAATTATCATAAATAACATGAATTTAAGTCTTCAAAAGTAATCGCTTTATCATTTTTTATACAGTCAAATTTGAAACACGATATTTTACATTATTTTCAAAAACACACCGTCTTACAAACTACGGAAGGTAGATTAATTGTATCTATTTTACAAGACACCAATATTTTCTAGCTTATTGCATGTTGAAACAATATTTATATAAATAATTTGCTGTTTACAATTACTTGAACCTAACTTGTTATTTTACAAATACAAAACTGAATTACAGGCGCAGATATATATTTGCGCAAATGGTTAGTATAGATAAGATTTGGACTTAGTATAACTGATTTCATAGATTGGATATTGATTAGTTTGATAAGATTGTTTTGTGTGCTTAAATGACAAACAGAAATGATGCTTGAAGCAATATATGTGCAAATTTGGCTTGTACAATAAACAAAGGAATTAGAAGCGCGAAACAGAATACGTTGTCGGCAGCAAAAGATGAAAAAAGAGAAATCTATATAATACTAAAAGTCTATGGATCTTGTATGTTTGCAATCAGATTTCCGGTTTTCAACATCCGGTTGCGCATGCGTAAATAGCTACGTCTTCAATCCGTTATTCCAATTCCGGAATTGTTATATCGCTTTTAATACAAACAATTTCATTTAATTTGATCAAATAGTTTTTTGTTTTTTTTTAGCGGCTAAAAACATTCAACTTCGTAAAGTCTGTCGCAGTTTCAAAAAAACTTCTCCCTTTTAAAAAAAACAAAAGTAAACAAACAAGAAAAACAACATTCATTATTAATAGAAACCGCGGCGGTGAAAGAAAACACCTCTCACTTTCCCTCTAATAGATTTCAACACTCCTACTCCCTCTGTTTTCGTTACGTACGCGAGAAATCTTTAATTCATGTCATTATAAATAAATAATTTTATAAAATCAACCGTAGTTTTTTTTTTTTTTTTTAACGGCTAAAAACATTCAACTTCGTAAAGTCTGTCGCAGTTTCCAAAAAACTTCTCCCTTTTAAAAAACAACACTCATTATTAATAGAAACAGCGGCGGTGAAAGAAAACACCTCTCACTTTCACTCTCATAGATTTCAACACTCCTACTCCCTCTGTTTTCGTTACGTACGCGAGAAATAGTTACGTGTATGTGTGAGAGAGAGAAAAAGGGAGCGATGTAAAACTGGATAGTTAAGCGAAAGGAAAACATAAAAGTTTTTTTAAAACACTCAAATTGTACAAAAAATGTTGTAAATAGAAAAGTATTGTCTTAGTTTTAGTGACCTTATTATTAGCATATGAATACAATATTTATTTTCTGTACAATAAGTGCTTAAGCACCCGTGCTTTTCAGCGATACATATTCAATAAAATAAATTGATTAATATAATTAATCTGGATATAAGAGAGTTAGAACCTGATAAGAAGTCTCAATTAAGCAAAAGGATAACAAACGTTTTCTTTAAAAAAAATTAATTGTACAAAAAATGTAAATAGAAAAGAATTGTCTTAATTTTATTGACCTTATTATTAACATACAAATTAAATATTTTACACAATGGGTACTGAATGTTTGCTTAAATTAAATGAAAAAAGTTACATTTTATTTTCATTTTCTATTTAAAAAGCCATTATTAACATGTGGAGAGTGTTTTTTTTATTATTCTGTACTTTCAACTAACAATTTCATTTAAAAGATGATATATCAAAATTTGAATTCAACTATAATAAGGATTATGATACCTGTTCAGTGCATATTTACCTATAAGTATGACCAACCACTTATAATTCAGTAACTGTAATTTAAAAAAAAATAACAATTATAATAAACAGAACGACTCGTACAAATCTATCTATATTCTTTTTTCATTTTAATATACTTTCATAGAAATGCTTCTGTTATGTAAAAAAAAACTATTTTCTTTATGCCACAAGTGTCACGCTCATACATGAATTCCATAGCTAATATAACGTACTGACCCAACGGGTCACGGGTGGTCTAGTAGAGATATAAACAGAGAGAGAGAGAGAGAGAGAGAGAGAGAGATGGGGGAAAGAAGGGAAGTTTGGGAAATGTGTGGATTTGTTTGGCATCAAATAGGAATAATTATAAAAATTACACGGTTGCGAAAATTTGGTTGGTAATTAGTAACTGGCTCATTATTTATGCATTGTATTAATTTTTTCTAAGTATTTAAACATTGAGATGCATCCGTGCAAAACTGACTTGGATAATAATATTTTAATTGCGGTAGAAATGTCTACCGTCGTTTTACATCTTTTAAAGTGTAGTAAGTATCCGTTTCAGAAATATTCATTGTCTGAAACTATTTTTCTCCAAATCAGCTAATTTTATATTGTTAACACCAAACAAAATTCAATATAACCGATCCACTGTGCAATGGATGTATATCCGTCCCACGGCAAGAAAATATGACACTGCGGTCGGAAAGCGGGATTGAATAGCCAGCGGCAGACACCGGAAAATAGAACTCTAGTCTCAGGAGCTTCCTTTGAATCCCCTAGTATGGGCGCCCCAGGCAATTAGCAGTAAACTAACCTCTTTTCTATGGAGAGAGGCAAAGTCTATAAGCGTAGATCTCCTAGAACATTACAGGACCAGCATCAGTCCTAAATCACAAGGTAAAGACCATTTAGGAAATATCCTAGATACGATTGTTTTTGATGGCGAAGGATAAAGTCCAAGGTGTAAACTTCTATAGCATGATTGATTATTTAATTATTAATTATTTAAACTTTAATAATATTCGCGGTGAGTACAGACTAATAAATTTTCAAGCAATAATAATGCATTAATTATTATTTTAATCTCAATATATATCATTGCAAATAGCGTTGCTTGGATAATATAGGTGTTATGATTAAAGTCCGAGAATCAACCAGATGTAATTCAGTCAGCCATATGCATATAAACGAACATTAATATGGTATCTATCCATTAGTATTTGCAAAACATAACTCAGAGTTAAATTAAAATGTCAAACTTGACTGTCTGCTGTATATCTCTTCCGGTATTGTTTTAAGTCGTTTACTAAATATAGTTTTTCATTAAATATTAGTAAATATAGTTTTTCATTAAATTTTAGTAAATATAGTTTTTCATTAAATATTAATAAATATAGTTTTTCATTAAATATTTGTCTATCATTCTTTTCAATTAAGTACCATATTTTATTATAAAGAAATCCTTAAATATTTGATAGATCTTCCCAACAAGAGCTTGAAGCTAATAAGAAACCATTCATTAAACTTTTCCGGTAGTCTATTTTCTGGGAAAGCTCCTTGCGCTATTTTTTTTTTTTAGAAATAGTGTTGTTACGTCTGGGGAGGAACTGCTCAATGCATATACTATGTGCAAAACCGTCTTCAAAATCTAGTAGATGAGGAAACTTTCCCATCCCTACCCCTTCTTCTCGCAGAAGATATGTTACGAGTCTATCTCAATTCCATCATTATTTTTATGGCAGGGGATTTATTGGGCTTCAATATTTAATCAATACATGCAAAAAATACGCAACTCGTCTCGCTGCAACAACAGTTAATAATGTCCCTACTCGCCACTAGTGCCTAAAACTAAACGAAAATGGCATGGGCAAATTTTCTTTCGGAGAAATGTTCGTTTGTGGAACACAATACCGCGGAGATGCTTCCTAGCTATCTACCACATGGCAGTTTATAAATTTAATCTAAACAAGTTTGTGCTAAGATTTCCTCTAAAATAATGAAACAAAGTCCCGCCATTACCAATAATCAAGATATCACACAGTCTACCTGTCACCCATGAACATTTATACTCTAGTGGCCATTGGGCCTTGATAAGCGGTATCTCTTTAGTAATTTTAAAAATATATCTACATGACTTCAAGTTTTATTTTACATGTACGAATATAAAAGTGTGTATTTCGAATGATTTCAGAATCATAACAGCGACAATAATGTAATCGCAAACTCGGTATCGAGTGTTCGATTTTTATGAGGTCGATGGTATCGTTAGTAGCTTTAAGCATAGTCAAGTACCGACGTGTTTGGATGAACATATTTTAGAAGAAAATCTTTGAAATCTTCTCAACTCATGAACTCACACGGCCAAACATGGCTAATATGATCGACACTCTGTGAAGTGATGTGTAGAAGGGTTTATTTCAATTGAGAGAAAACACGCTGAACATTTGAAATCTATGTAAGCAGTTTTCTAAGCACTAACTGAGGAGAATCAGCTGCAGACTGTTATTCGGTATCTGATGGGAATCTCTAGCTGGAATGTTAGGGAAACATACATAATTAAAGTGATATACAAACGCAGGTGTTTAGTAATGCTTTGCTCAATTTACGTTTCAGCTTACTTCCACATTTAGACTTAAACGATCTGGCTTTACATTTGTCTATTTGTTATCTATCGAACAGTCGTTATATATATATATATATATATATATATATATATATATATATATATATGTGTGTGTGTGTGTGTGTGTGTATATATATATATATATATGCGTGTGTGCGTGCGTGTGTGCGTTAAAGTATGAAAATATCAAAATATATTGATGGCAATTAAGCAACACAAAGGCGGCCAATATATATATATATATATATATATATATATATATATATATATATATATATATATATATTCATATTCATCTATAAGATAAAGCTGAACGTATGTGTGTGTGTGTGTCTTTGTGTGTGTGTCTCTGTGGTCACGAATAGGCTCCTATATGGTTGACAATTTTAAAAAAACTGATTACATATAATGATAGAAGATATATCGAGGATCAAGAATGCCTATGTTTGATCTGGCAGAACGGTGGTTCAGAAAAATTGTGGGGTCTGCGTTCGCGCCTGGACTCCAAAGTATGGAAATTAAATATGAAAAAAAAAACGGTTACAAGGGTTTTTGATATAGATGTACATAAGAATACTTTGATAAGTATGTTTCAACTTAAATAGGAATGGTATAATAAAATTGTGGGGTCTGCGTTCGCGCCTGTACTTCATGAAAATATGGCACAAACTTTAATCAAGACGTTTCATATCTGTTTGCGTAAGTATACTTTGATAATTATGTTTAAGTTTGAAGAAATATGGTATAATAAAATTATTGGGTGTTCATTCACGCCTGACCTCCATAGAATGTAAATATGTCACAAAGTTTAACAAGGTTTTTTAAAAGGGGTGAGGGTCCACAATAGCACCTTAACTTTAATCTTAATTCACGTTAGCTTTTATTTATTTTTTTGAGTTAAATCATATTGTGTCGAATAAATTCACCTCATAAATCCACGTTCTTATTAAAGTGAAAGCAAAAAAAAAAAAATCGGAACTTTAGACAATTCGCGACAAAAATTTTACATAACTCTTTTTTTTCCTTCTCCACTTGCACGTGGCACTTTTAGAAAATAGATAAATAGATAAATCATAAAAAAGAACGTTACTTTTTATCGTGTCAAAAGAAGGAAAAAATCCTACTTACGTGATTACGCGTCCTTTTAAAAACATTTGCATAACCTTTTTATTTTTATTTATATATCTGCTAAAGCTTTCTTTTTGACAGTGTACTAGAAGGAATTCAGTTGATTACAACCCTTTCTGCGTGTTCTTTACATTACAATAGTACAACGCTGAATCCCAGGGCGCAATACTATACCGTTCAATACTGTACAACTGAAACGAAGCTGTTCTCTTTTAAAAGGGCGCCATTTTCTTCTCATTGATATTTATATCGATTCTTTGCTTTAAAGCACTAAATAAATTACGTGTTTACTTTTTTAATATCCCATTTTGCTGTTTCGGATGATTTTACTAAAGTAAGTAAAGCTTCATTATTTTTCAAAACTGTTTTTGTTTCTTTGTTTTGCGATATTCCGTCGATATTATTTAGTAAGAGTGTTTAACAGAAAAGCCAACAAACGAAAAAATATATACAAGAAATAAATGTTACCAAAGTCAATAAATTTTCAGTTTATGGTTATTTTTAAATAGTTTTTAATGCTGTTTACTTGAAATAATTTCAGCAAACCGAAATTAAAACGAAATTCTAAGCGATAACTACTTAAATGAATTTTTATATAAACTACACATATATTATTATATAACGTTTTCTCTTTGTAAGGCAAAATCATTTTGTTGGTCGCTCTTGGCTACGAATGGAAACAAAGTGTATATAAAAAATATATTTCGCGAAAATTATCTTTACTTTCATCATATGTTGCTTAGGGTAAAATTTTTGAGTATCAAAACCTATCTCTTTACAACCCCCTCCTTTTTATAACCTATCATACTTTCATCAATCACAGTCCATTTTCTGTAGGCTGTTTTTGAACTCAGTCAACGACGGTTACTTCTGCTAGTATATATATATATATATATATATATATATATATATATATATATATATTGGCCGCCTTTTTGTTGCTTAATTGCTCGACTAGCGTTAATCGTGACACCCTGTACTGATGATTCCCGAAAGGATGAAACATTAGTCGACTTGTATCTCTCGCGGTCTACTGTAGCCTAATGGTTCGGGTTTTTGCTAATGAAGCCAAACATGACTTTTCTGTTCTCGGGGTTCGACTCTCTTGACTGCCGTTAATCGTGACACACTACACTGATGATTCAAGAAAGAATGAACACTAGCTTCTGTATGTATTTAATAATTATTATAGTAAATGTGTGTGTATCTGTGTAGGTCTTTAACCACAAGGTAGAAATTGAGCACTTTTGTATTAACATTTATCACTTAGCAAACGAGACACAGAAGTTTAGATTAGCAGTTAAAATTCGTCTCTGCAGGGCACAATACAACTAAAACCAATTGAAACAAACACTGCATAAGTTTAATTAAAACTTGACAAAATTTAAAAATAGAGATAAAAACATATAAACCGTTAGGTCACAGCATTATGAACGAATCTAAAATTAAAAGTTCATTTACTTTTATGTCTGTTTTTTTCTGAAACTACAGGAAAACAAATTCTTAATATTTTCTGACTTTCTTGTAATCAGGTAAACTAATAGAAATAAGAAACTTAAAGATGTGTTTTATAAGATATTCTGCTAATTAAAAGAATGACAGCTAATAATTCTCTGCTGTATATACAAGGCAATGTTTTTAAATAGGATTGCTTCTAAAAAAAATCAAGTTACTTGTCTCCTATTTAATTTGAATGACACTATATTCAGAGATTCGGAAATATAGAAGAGGACACGTTCTCTGTTGTTTTCGGGAGATATTTAATGAGATTTCTTAATTAAAAGTTTTTACGTGATAGCCGTAGAATCATTCGTTTCACATCGGCTTTTGCTTTAATAATTGGTGAAATTCGACTTTCAATCCTTTATATGGACAATTATGTTTTAATTTCTCATTTCTGATGTTGTTGTTTTTTTTTTAATTCTGGCTTTGTGTTAGTTTAAGTATTATTCATTCTCTGTTTCCTCATACTTTGTAATGATAATAAAACGGGGACATTTTTGCTTGATTTGTTATCCAATTATTGTAAGCACCTATATGTGAGCTCTTATATGTCTCTTTGTTGACAGTAGTCTTGGAACGATAAGTCGTAATCAGATTCGGGAGTCGAAAAAAATCCTACCTTTTTTTAAGTATCGGAATCGGGAAAAAATGTGCAAATTTACTTATGCAAAAAAAAAAAAAAACGATTCTTTTAATTAATATTTCCTTTTTGTTTCTTGTTAAACCAAACTTTAGTTTAGCACTTACTAATGATTAAAAGCTAAATATTTATTAATTTTAACCTAGCAGAAAATTTGAAATCTACAGATCAACTTCCTACAACAGTATTTGTCAACATATTACATGGACATTTAAGGCAATCGAAAATTATAAAACAAAGACTATAGCTGTATTTATTTAGACACTCAAAACATCGGAATCGATAATTGCATTGGATGTAGATATTTATAGCCCACAATTTGAGAGAATATGCATCAGCATTCCCTTCTTTCCCCAACGATATCTAACATTATCATGTACGTTCGACGAACAAAATTGGAAACAATGTTGGGAGGTTATGAGGTTACATCATATTATGAGCTTATGAGGAACATTGGGTATACCCATTCAAAAGTCCATACTTATGTCTATTTTTTTCGCTCTCCAATAGATGGATAAAAATTTCTTAATAATACAACTGGAGCTCCTTCTTTCAATATCAGGATATAATGTGGCATTCCAGGTGGTTGTAGATAATTCTATAGGAAATTCTACTGCCTAATCTTCATAATATATATTAGCAGAATACCTTATAAAACACATCTTTAAGTTTCTTTTTTACATGGGGGACACCACTTATCAAGGCCCGAAGGCCACTCAGGGATAAGGGTTATTGCGTGTACAATAATCAATGAGATAATATTGTAGTAATCATTAGTATTTGGGGTTTTGATGGAGTGTCTTACTTAAGGGGCGGTTTGTCAGGGGTCTGTTTATGTTGGACTTGAAGACGTCCAAGTTGTACTCAGGTGGGAAATAATCAAGCAGCAGAGAGTTCCACTGGCATGCAGTTCTAAGAAAGAAGCTTTGCTCATGGAATCTACGCATGGGGGCAAGTTCTGGTTGAAGTTTTTCAGCACTATAACTGGAATGCCATCAGAGCCAGTTGCTTTACTGGAATCAAGATTCTTGATAGGCTTGGCGACCTCACGCACAGATATGTGTATGTTACATAACGTGTTGTCTGTTATGAAATACAGGGAGTTTGGATTTAGGCACAGATAGAGAGTGGGGAAAATTATTGAAAGTAGTTTAAGCGAGACGGGTTATTCTCGTGACAGATTGGCGAGGGGGACGAGGGATTGGAGCTCAGACGAGCACCTGCCATAGAAATAACGATAAAGCAAAGACAGGCTCGCAACGTCTCTTCTGTGAGAGAGAGGTTTCAGGGAAAAGAAAAGGGCATGCCCCACTTAACCACGAAGTCTATTTTGTACTCTGTCAAGGCAGGATAGGTTTTTGTAGCAGCTCCTGCCCAGATGTGCCAACAGTACTCCATCCTTGGACGTACTTGGCTTTTATACAGATAGAGAATTACATCAGTAGTGAGATATCTTCTGGAGCGGTAAAAGGATCCAACCATTTTCCCAGCGTCCCTGGCAACAGATTGTATGTATGTGTTCCATTTCAGATCAGGAGTAAAGGTCAAACCCAGAAGCTTGTCAAAACATGGAGTCTCCCCAAGACGAGAGCCATCCATTTCCATTGATGCCAGATGGGTATGAGAGCGTGCATGATGTAAAGATAGAAGCTTGGTTTTGGATTCATTAAAAGTGACCAGCCACATTTTCCCCCACTGTACCACGTGCTCAAGATCAGAGGAGAGAGAATTAGAGAGGGTGTTGGAAAGCACTTCTCCTTAAGGCAACGCTTAAGCAGTTTTGTAAGTATGGGGGCAAGTTCTGGTTGGAGCTTTTTCGGCACTATAACTAGAATGCCATCAGGGCCAGTTGCTTTACTGGAATCAAGGTTCTTGATTAGCTTGGCGACCTCATGCTAAGATATTTGTATGGTACATAGCGTGTTGTCTGTTATGAAATACAGGGAGTTGATGGTCATTGTCGCATAAGCAGAATTAGCTGCAAAGTTCTTGGCAAATAGCCTGGCCTTGTCTGATGCTGACGAGATGACCTCAGGTAATAGTTGGAATAGAACGCACGCTTCTGTTCAAGGTCCTGGTTGCTATTTTCCAGAACTGGTGGGAACCAAGCCGCTGCTCAGCTACTTTGGATTTAACTGACTGAGCATATATCTTAGTTCTATTAGTTTACCTGATTACAAGAAAGTCAGAAAATATTAAGAATGTTTTTCCTGTAGTTTCAGAAAAAAACAGACACAAAAATATATGAACTTTTAATTTTAGATTCGTTCATAATGATTTCTATGCTTTGAACTAACGGTTTTATATCTCTATTTTTATATGTTGTCAGGTTTTAAATTAAATTTATGCAGTGTTTGTTTGAATTGGTTTTTAGTTGTATTGTGCCCTGCAGAGACGAATTTTAACTGCTAATCTAAACTTCTGTGTCGTTTGCTAAGTGATAAATGTTAATACAAAAGTGCTCAATTTCTAGCTTGTGGTTCAAGACCTACACAGACACACATACACACACACACACACACACACACACACACACATATATATATATATATATATATATATATATATATATATATATACTTGTGCCCGATATTATTCATACCCCTCGGATCTTTGAGATTTCTATAAGAATATTGCTCAAACCAGAAGGTAGACAATATTAAAGGGATTTCAAACAATAAATCAAGCATAAGCATTTAATTTAAACTCAACAAATAAATAAATTATGCAAGTTTGAAACATTATACAAAGAAAAACAATAATGGCACTAGTTCAAAATTATTCATACCTCTCTTACTAATAGTCAATAGCATGCCCTTTATTCTTAATAACTGCCTGTAACCGTTTGGGATATTTATCAACAAGGTTTTTACAAGCATCAACACTGATTTTTTACCATTTTTCAATGCAGTAGTTCTCCAAATCCCTCAAATTTCTAGGTTTCCGCTTTTTAACCTCAGTTTTCAATATGTGCCAGAGGTTATCGATAGGGTTCAGGTCGGGACGTTGGCTAGGCCATTCCAAAACATTAATTTGATTATCCTCAAACCATTTCTTGACTATTTTGGCAGTATGTTTTGGATTATTATCCTGTTGAAGGACCCAGTTTGGTCCTAAATGGAGCTTCTCCGCATCCTGTCTAATGTTTTTCTGGAGTATCTCCAAATATTGCTCCTTTTTCATGGTTCCATCTATCTTGACCAAACTACCTGGACCACTAGCCGAAAAGGAGCCCCAAAACATTAGGCTACCACCACCATGTTTCACCGTGGGTATGGTGTTCTTTGGGTTGTAAGCTTCTCCTTTCTTCCTTCAAACGTAAGAAGCATCCATATGGCCAAACAATTCAATTTTTGTTTCGTCAGTCCACAAAATACTTGAGAAAACGGACTCTGGAGAATTCACATGGGTCCTAGCAAACTTTAGACGTGCTGCAAGGTGTTTTCCGGTGTACAATGGAGTCCTTCTTGGTCTTCTTCCTTTCAGACCATTTTCATGCAGAGTCCTTTGCAATGTTTGCCTTGATATTTTTATGCCAGAAGACTCCAGATTTTCTAAAATGTCCTTATTAGTGGTGGTTGGATTTGCATTAACACTTCTTACAATATTCCTGGTGGCTCTAGCAGACAGTTTCCTTTTCCTTCCTCTACCAATCAAGTTGTTTGTTGTGTGGTGGCTCTGGAATTTTTTGATGATGCTCTGTACTGTTGCTGTAGGGACCTCAAATTTCTTGGAAATTGACTTGTAACCTAAACCATCCTTATGTGAATTCACAATTTTAGTCCCAAGATCATTACTAAGCTCTTTTTTCTTCCCCATTCTAATAATTTTTATTCTTTTATTGGTTTTCAGTTGATATCATTTTAATTTCTGAAAAATGCAAAAAACGAAATGAAATTAATCAAAGGTTGTATAAAAGCATTCAAAATAAGAATCAAACAGAAAACAAACAGTCAGAAACTCGATTAATACTGAAAATATAAGGGGGTATGATTATTTTTGAACATTGCAGATTTTATAAATAGCTGTATATTTCTTTTATTACAAGTATCCCGAGGTTTTAAAATGACGAAAATGATCAGAAGAGGTTTATTAAGAATATGTATCAATATGGACGTAAACAATAAATTCTTACAAAAGTTACACCTAATAAACTCAATTTTCAAGGGGGGTATGAATAATATCGGGCACAAGTGTATATATATATTATGAAGTTAGGCAGTAGAATTTCCTATTAGAATCAATCATATATAACTCTTGAAAAACATTATAATTGATCATAACAACACTATCATTTCTAGAGGCCAATATCGCTCTTTCACGAAGCCATCCAACACTGCTAAAATTTTTTGCAATATATGAGAAAACATTAATAATCAATTCATCAATTGCATTTACCGTTGAGCAACAGGGGAATTTGTGCAATTTAAGATCTCTATTCAATTTTATTGAACCAGTTACAATGAAAAGGAGGTGATGGAGAAAATGCTGCAGAGTGATCACCAAATTAATGTGTTCTCATAATATAATTCTTCAAACTGAAAACCAAAAACGTGATTACCACGCACTATTGCAGAAGTTCCGGATTTGTATATCACATTTAAAATAGAAAGAAAAAATTTTGGGACGAATCAAACGTTTGGTTTTCAAGAACAGCATATTTTTGATAGATAAACCACTTATTGCTGACTATAAATTTTGTTTGACCTATCTCTCTTTTTTACCCTTCTTAGAGTAACTTACAGTAGTATCCAAATATTTATAATGTAAAGTTCTGGCGTAGGATGATTTCGAAATACGATGTAAAATTAATAGAAATATGCTTACAATATTGTAATGACTTTGCACCTGCCACTTGGCACTTTTATCGGCGAGGGATGGATGAACATAAACTTGATAAACTTTATAAAATTTATTGGTATTAAGCAAATTACAATATTATTGAATTCGGTTTTAAAATAATGGGCAAGAGAACTTCTGTTTATATTTGAATGATTGTTTCAGTCTCGTGACGGTCTTTAAATTCTAAATGTCGACTTTGGGACTGATAAGTCGTTTACCAGATATGAAAACATGTGTTATCCAACGTAAAAGCTAATAACGTTTCTGAATATTTGAGATTAGGATTGGTTATTTGCATTATTATTTATCGGACTACTGTTCCCATCTTGAGTGTGATTTTCACAACGTTTCGGTCGATATAACCTCTCATCTTCTTCGCTCGAAATTCCGTCCAAATTCACGAGTTCGACAGAAACATTCCCGAGTTCGACAAGATACACCTGAAGAAGGTTGGAAGTTATATCGACCGAAACGTTGTAAAAATCACTCACAAGATAAGAACATGTGTAATAATACAAGTAAAAGCTAATAATTCTGATGTTGAATTTGTGTTCTGATTATTTACAAGAGTTTAGAATGAATATTTTTTATTTTGTAAACGTGTTAAATAATAGTAATGATTATTTCTGATTTTTCAGATTACGATTAAATTGTACGCATTTAAAATAAATTGTTTGATTTTGAAATTACGTTGATAATATAAATAATTTGGAAGCATTTAACGTGTATATTTTCAATTGTAAAATTGTGTTTGAAAGATTAAAATCGAATAATCCTAATGTTGAAATTGTGATCGATGATTTATAAGAATTAAAGATGAATATTTCTTATTTTGAAATTGTATTGGTAATAACTTGGAAGTTATTAACTTGGCTTTCTAATTATGTGTTTTATAGTAACGCTCCCGTGAAGTTATAATTAAATTATTCTGATTTAAAAAAAAACAAACAAACATTAAGTTGTCTGCGTAGTGTTAATTTTTCTTATGAACAATAATTAAAGAGTTGGCCATTGTCTTGTATGGAGAAGGAATATAGAAACAAATAGAACTAGAATGATTTATATGTCAAATTATAAACTACTCTAATTTCGAGAGGGTCTGTGAAATATGTCTCTGAAACGGGGCGATGAAGCTGAAAATGTGCCTGCATTAACAATGGAAAGGGGAAAAATAGAAAAAGAAAAACAAAAACAAAATGTGAATAGCTGAAATCGAAAAGAGACGGTAACCACCTATACGCAGCAAGCGCCGTGTGCGCAGGTCAGGTCTCGCATCGATCGTTAATTAAAAAAGTGGTTAAAAAACAAATTGTTTGTTAATTTATTATTGCGGACTATTATTCTCATCTTTATTAGTTGTCGTTTCACAACGTTTCGGCCAACTATTCCTCTGGCCTTCGTCAGGTGGTAACCACGACGGATAGGAACTTCGAATCTACTAACTGCATTCTCAGCAATCACTGCCATTCGTAGTTGTTGCCGTCTCGCCACGTTTTTTGGCCAAGTAAGCCTCTGGCTGGCTTTCGGTAGGATTGAAACCGCTATCTTCAGACAATTCTCATCTGGAATCCTAGAGATTCAACGTCTCTATCAACTGCACCATAGCCCCCGATATATATATATATATATATATATATATATATATATATATATATATATATATATATATATATATATATATATATATATATATATATATATATATATATATATATATATATATATATATATATATATATATATATATACATATATATACACATATATATATATATATATTCAACTCTTTAATTATTATTATATATATATATATTCAACTCTTTAATTATATATATATATATATATATATATATATATATATATATATATGTAATGCATACAACCAGAACAATGATTGGTGGTTGAGGATCTGAGGCTTAGAGGTCAACTTCCATTAGTCGAGATAGGCATCTTCGGACAAGACCCCCGTCTGCTTGTGCAACTGTCGGTGGTAGTTGGGAGCGGATTGAGCTTTGGATGTTTTTCTGTCGATCATTCTGGTATTCGATGTTGATAGACCGCCCGTGAGAGGTTATCAACAAGAAGAATCTAACGATGGTGAAGCAAATGAGCAGGAGCTGATATGGTGCGAGATTCTGTGTGGGTGGAGCTAACGTCCTAACAGAATTAAATACCACATTCACTCTGCTAGCTTTTAGGTTAAAGGTTATCGATGAGCGTAAGACGTTGAAGACATTTTGTAGATTTAGATTTGAATGCGTAAGACAATGTAGGGAATTAAAGTATTAGGGAAAAGGGTAAAGAGATGGAATTCTCAATTCAATGACAGATAATCCTGTTCATGCTTAGAGTACACAATGGAGCTCGTATAGATGACAGGAGCTCTATGACGATGAAAGATGGTGTTCTCCTTGTGAAAACTACTAAGGTGATAATCACATATTCACGCCGTTAGTTGAAACCTATGGGGTACTGATCGGAGAATATCAAAACGGTATCGATGTGTTCGTTGAGGCTACGCATCATTTTAACTAGTATTTAAGACTAGTGAGGTGATGATCCCGCAGTCACGCCATCAGTGGCCTTAGGGAGTGATTTGGAACCTGTGGGATATGGATCGGAGAATATGAAAAAGGAATCGATGAGTTCGATAAGGCTAGGCAACCTTTTACCTAGCGAGGTGTTGATCACGCCAACATCCACTCAGGCCTTTAGTGAATGATTGGAACCTGTTGGATATTAATCAACCAATATGAAGGCAGAATCAACGAGTTCGATGGGGCTAGGAAGCATTTAACTAGTACTTAAGAATGCAGAGGAGTTTGGCTGAGTATTAAGATCCTTATGGGATTAGTTGCGGTTAATGCGACATCGGTAGGCTGTAAAACGTAATTATGTAGGAGGGTTGGAAGGGTTGGAAAACAGATAAAAGGGCGCAGTAACTCCTATGACGGAAGGCTTCGAATTGCAAAAAAAAACAACGTGAGAATAGAAAACCAAATAATGTATCGAGTTAATTGATAAAAATCGCAGACTGAGTTAGTAAATAATTAAACGGGCAAATTAAAGGTTTCGAATTGCCAAGACTGAGAGAATGAATAATTGGATAATTTAGAGAGTTAATTGAGAAAAATCGCAGACTTAGATAGAAAGTAAAGATGTTAATGTGTCATGGGTCAGCTTCCATGAGTTAATCATGCTGGGAAGTTGGATAAGCATGATAACAGTTCTGATCGCGATATTGGTGGCAGTGATATCGTGTGTGAAAAGGAAAGTGAGAGGAAGTGAGTATAAAAAACATATCAAGGTTGACTGTACCGATCGCAGAGGTAATGATTCTTGTAAGAGCTCACCAGGAATGGATGTGACCACAGCCAAGGCAGGTGCGGGCGTTAATGTCATTGAAGGTAAAGAAATGGGCGCGGATTACTAAAGAACCCGGAGATGAATTGATGAAGTACTTCAAATTGATTTTAATGTTTTTATGTTTTTTGTTTTTTTATAAGCGAAGAAATTGATGGACATTCTGGCGTCAACTTTTACTTCACAGACAGACCATGAAACCAAGTTAATGTAATTATAAACAAAGACAATAGAGATAACGAAAAATAAAGAAAATGCGAATATCTGCATCTAATCTGCATAAATGAATTAGAAGAACGTTTTGATCATGAAAAAATGGGTTAACCCTTTAAGCGACAATGATCAAGGGCAGGCAATTGGAAACAAGGTACTTCTGCAGTTTAGTGCCTGTTTTTCTGTGAGTTCACTTCAACCGGTAGAAAATATTATCCTTAAAGAAATAGCCTATCCGCAGGAAACCGCCCGTTACCCGAGAAAGTATATACCTGCCCACAATAATTGACAAAAAAAAACTATATATAAAATAATTTAAAAAAGGAGATTTTTTTTGCCGAACAAAATATTGCATACACAAAAATTGTTTTACAACAATGCAATTGTTAGCTGCTCAAAACCTTTATTTAAAAAACAAAAAAAACTTTTATTACTCCCAGCCCAAACAAAAACAATTGCCTAAAAAGATAATAAAACTGTAAAATGTTTGTAATTCTTACGGTAGGTTTCAGTTTTTGTTTCTTTCTGCTTTTTCCTACATTTTTTTTAATACTTGCTTGCTCGCTATACTACGACGGTTATTTTTTTTTCTTAACTCGCTCGTTATAATCCAGTGTGTTCCGTTTTACGCCGGGCGTTGCCGAGCGCGACTCACGGAAAAATGGACACGAAGGTGCAGAAGTACCAGAAACAATATAGTCAGAGTGCATGCTGTTTTTCAGAGACAATCGAAAATACTTTTTGATCGTGAAAAAAATGTGTTATTCCCCTCCCACCTAAACGACAATGGTCCAACGGAGATAATTGGAAAAATATTTACTTACTCAGATTGCATGTTATTTTATGGAAAAATAAATTAGAAAATTAGAAAAAAAACAAATAGAAGTAGAAGACTGCCTACCGCCTCACACCCCAGCTCACTCTTGATTAGACCTGAATTCCATTTTGCTTTTATGATGAACCATAAGGACATATAATCTTTTCTGCTTGTATAGAAGGGCACATATTTTTGTAGTGAATATACTAAACGCCCAATTATTAATAAACTTGTCGATGAAAACCTTTGTTTTGTGGAAAGTTACCCGATTTGGATGTATGGGGAGGTGGCTGATCATCCAATCAGAGCGAACGAGAGTGTGGCGCAGCGAGCAAGGATTGGCTCTGATCACACTTCATACAAAAAGGGCACTGCAGAGCAAAGAAAATCAATCTGGAATCAGTTGGAACTCAGGTTTTGAAGTCTTTCTTGTTCGAGAAAGCACTAATCCTTTGACTGATTGATAAACAAAAAATCGGTCGTTGAAAACAAGTCGATGGCTCCGTTTATTGATGATCGTAACTACGAGAAAAAAGAAAGTTGTAACCGACGCTTCTATTTTTTATTTTTAATTCCCCTCTGAAATAATGTACGTAGCTATTTTTATTTTTCTCTTCTAACGAATAATTAATTTCATACAAGAACTACAACCAGTCAGCGTCGATTATTATTATTATTATTATTATCATCATCATCATCATCATCATTATTATTATTATTATTATTATTATTATTATTGCTTGCAAGTGAATTTAAGAAAAAAATACCAAGCTGAATGAATTTTTTCAGCAGAAAAACGACAATAGAAGAGATCATCACCTTCTGCATCCAGCTACATATCAACCGTCTTCGTGAAAGCGACTGTGTCGCAGAAGTTTAATGGATGTGCGAGCTAAACCACCTAGGACTACACTTATAAATCTGTGGACACTGCAGCCTTCTTTGTGTTTCATATTAAGCGAGGTAGATCAGATCTTCGCACAATGCTATATATATATATATATATGTGTGTGTGTGTGTGTGTGTGTGTGTGTGTGTGTGTGTGTGTGTGTGTGTGTGACCAGTAGTTAAAAGTTTACCTTTTAAATATTTACACATACATATACATCTACTCTTTTATTTATTTGGATTAAACATAAAGATCATGTTTTTAAAAGCAATTATGTTCACACTTTCAGATTGAAACAGAAAAGGTTACGGTGATCATAATAGATTTTCTTGATCTCTTAAAACCAGTTACCACATTTAAGTCTTCAATGCGTTGTCACAGTGTCTTTTTTTTCTTGGCATAATATATGAGGTTCTTATGATATGTTCTTATCCGATGTATCACTTCAAATATATAAAATAGTTTTACAAAACTGTCAATTTTCATTCTGTTTTGGACTACAAAAAATTATCCACAACCATGAGAAAACACAACATATTGTTTTACGAAATAGGCACGATTATCATCAGGGCCCTGAGGCGACGCAAAGATACCGGTTAATGAGTATTGTAATGGTTGTGATAGTGGGAATTGGATAAATTAAGTTGTTTAAGAGGGCGGCTTATCGAAAGTTGTTTACAGTGTACTTGAAAACGAAAATGTTTTAGTGAGAGGGGAAGTAGGATGGTGGTAATTTGTTCAACATATAAGAAGTTTTCGGATGGAAAAATCTCTGTTCACCGCATTGTAGCTTAGTTTTAGACATACAAAGATATGAATGGCTATTACAATATTCCTGTTTTTATGTTTATGCATGTAAGCATAAACATGTTTCAAGTATGAGAATTGCTCTGCTCATCTAGATGTAAACGAATTAAAATTAATGTATAAAATAAGTAACGTTACTGATTTAAATATCACCAAGCTTTTTCCTTATACGATAGTAAATGTGTTTCAACTGCTTAAGAGATGCCCATCTTAATGAAATCTCCTAAGAAATATATTTATCTAAATTATATGATACGACTTAATGTTATTTATGTGAGTATTATTAATTCTATTGGACACACCTTTAACTATTAAAAGCACCCCGTGCAGTTCTCTTAAACGAATTAGGTGTCGATCAATAGATCAATGCATAAAAGCATCAATTTCAGAAGCAATCGGTTATATATTAGATTAGAACTGGTTGAATGTTCCTAGAATCGTTTAGGTAAATAGCTTTTGTGATGAAGTAAAACAATTAAAGATAAAACTCTTTAGACACTTATTTTCAGTCCTATTTCAGAAACACAAGTTGTTATTATCGGTGAGCAATCACTTATAAGAATCTGTATTAAAACTCCTAGTTATTTAATAATTATCATAAAAAATATAAAATAATTGTGATAAAATATTCGAAAGTGTGTAATTGTGGTTACTTGTGCAAGAAGACTTAACGGATTAGTAACAGTTTATCATTTCGAAATGAAATCAAAGAAGTAAAGATGCGGTTGTTGTCATTCACTTTGTCTTATAATTAAAGAGAAAAACACGTAAAAATATTTTTGTTTGAACTGGCTTTAAGTATGATATTAAAAAAACGATGTCTGTGTGTGTCGACTTAATCTTAAAATCGTTCCTGCGACTTCCCATTAATTCTCCGTTTCATCGTGTAAAGGGTTAGACCTGCTCGAACCATCTTTTAAGAACGTATCTTATTAAATGTCCTCAAACGAAAAATCACAAACGCTTAATTCTTGTCTACATGCTGGCGCTCATGCATCTCTGTTTTGAACTAATAAAGTCCATCAAAAGCATTTCCTTCGACATTCTATAGCGGTTGATTAAAAGTATGGATCGGGAGAAAAAGTGTTATGACATTTATTCTAATAGTGGCCTTAGAAAAGGGGCATATGTTTAGGTAGAAATAATATATTGTACAGGAAAATGAATGCACAGAAAGATTGTCACTATCTCAGACTGTTACGTTTGACAGTCTATAACCTCGTTTCAGTCGGAATACACTCCGAAAGTATTAAATCTATATATTTTATAATTATTATTAGTTTTCATTATGAGTTAATGAGTAGGTCATAACATCCCTCACAAGAATTTTCTCTGCAAGGGGTACTAGTTACCTTTTCCTTTTTTTTAAAAATGTAGTTGTACGATAATCCACTGGCTGTATAGTAGGACTTTATCAGGTATAGAACAACCTTCCTGTATTTGCTTGTATTTTTGTGATATTCTGCTTTGTAGCATTAATGATTTTTTTTGTTTTTGTGTTGCACGTTTAATTACACGCAGTGTGATCATTAAGAGTCAGAACATTTGTTTTTCAATGTTGTGAATAAAATAATACAAGAAAAGAATTTGTTCTTATGTGGTTGTTTTTTTTAACATTGATAGGATGATCTTTTTTATTGTGCCTTGAGAGGATTTATTTATTATTAAATATATTTGAACTTTAAACGCAGAAACTAAGAAAGAACAGAGCTCAGTATAAAACACAAACGTAAATAAGAATTTAATATTTTTATGAAATGCACTATTCAGAGGAAATTTATATATATATATATATATATATATATATATATATATATATATATATATATATATATATATATATATACTCATAGTTCACAAATTCCTGAAGCAATCATATAAAAAGACTTCACCTTTTCATCTGTAAGCAATAACAGAACTGTTTGATCAATCAGAAGATGGAAATGATTATTTAAGAAAACTTCTGTGTCGTCTTATGCAAAATGGCCGAACTGAAGTTTACATGCATGCCATATGACGTCTCATATTTGGGGATTTGTTGTTTTTGATTCTGTTTGTTTTGTTCATACGCATTATCATAATTTATTTTAAAAGTGCCAAGCCCTACCCTGACTCCAAATGCTAATCTTTCGAATTTTAATAACCCCTTATGGATGTTTATACAAAGAAACTTCGATCTATTTTCCTCAATTGGACCTTGAATTATACGTCAATCAGATGGAATATAGAGAAGATTTATTCCTCCGTTTAGATGAGTGAAAACTTCTGTAGAACTAAGGTGTTCGTAATAGTAGGTTTTTAGTACTGAGTTCAACCCGATGGAGAATTCAGCGCAAAAGTGGATTTATTTTTACTTAATATTGACAAACACGATAGGGTCTGCTTATTAACTGAATTAAACTTTTGATAGAATGCCGGATTTTTTCAAGTTTTTCAAGCTCCTCATTTATTTCCTCCAATAAGGCGAACAGTACATATTTTTTCTGGAACACTTGTTTTGTAATATCTTTGAATTCGAATCTAGGTGACATTTTTTGTGTATTTTATCAGACTGTCTAAGAAAATATCAGGAAAACTTATTTATTCTAACTAAGAATTGTCTTTTTATCGTTAGCTTCCACGCATTGATGAAAATGTATTTATGGGAAATTTTACAAATTGACTTGTTGCATCCAATTTATCCTGAAACGATTTTGTGCATTTTAAACACCAGCACTTCTAAATCTTTGCCGCCCTGTTTAATGTAACATTAATGATTAATTGACCTTCTGACAGTTTTGGAAGAATTTGGCATGTTAGATTATTCAAATTAGTTCCATTAATGCAAAATTATGATTGATAAGTTTTATCCCGAATCTAACTGAAACGTCACATTTTTATTTAATATTTTTATCAGCACATATTTACGTATGTGTTTATCGTTTTTTTTGTTCTTTTGTTAAAGTGTATCGTCTTGACTTCTAAATTTGTTCATTTCTCTACAAATGAGCTTTTATACAACTTCTGTCAAAATTATGATAATACGTATGAGCAACCCTAACATAATCAAAATAACAAATCCCCAAATATGAGATGATAATGTTTTGTGCTCCATAGATAATCCTTAACCCAATGCAGCGCTAAGTACCAATAACATGGACTTGCTGGTGACTTACTTTGATTTTTAATGAATTGTCGTTTCTGTCAGCGAGAAAGGTAATGCCAATATTTTTCATTTTTTTTTCTTAAGAGTAGAGTCGGGAATTTATGGATCTGTCTTACGTACACAATACCGGATTATTCTATGTTCTTTGAATTTTTGCAGTTTTCAACAAAACTTTTAGTGACATGTTCGGTTCTCTTTCTAATTTCATTAAAACTCTGTTTGAAATTTCAGAGTATTTTGCAAATACCAAACCTTATCCAGATATTAGGAATACACACTCAGTTCGGCGAGTTTAAAATCTTCGCAGTGTTTATTGAATTTGCGGCAAATGCTAATTTGTCTTTTCTATCTGTCTTGATTAATTTCAAGGATCACCACCTTATTTACTGCACCTTATAATAAAAAAGATTCATTTTAACCAGATCGACTGAGTAGTTAAAAAAATAGTGGGAAAAGACAGACAGAATATGAGAACTATAATATAGATAATTAATTGTCTATTAATTGAATATTTATTGAAATATAGAATACAATCACGTAAATCATAGCGACTACAATCATTTTTAAATAATTAACGGAATGGAAACCTCTGTTTAGTTTTGAAAGGCAATGACTACCCCCTGTAAGTGAAAATATACGTGTAATTATGAAGCAAGTGTTGCGCGATCTGCAACCCTACTCTGGCGAATCTGCACTGCTTGAGTTCAGTGACCAGATGTCAAGGACGACTGGAAACAAAGCCGAGATAAGCGGAGAGCACAGGCAATAGTCACTCATTATAGTACTGGCCAGGTTTTACGTTGCTCATCTTCGCCGATCCAACGGGAACCGGTGTGGCAAAATGATTAAACATTTATTACACAAGTAAATACCATATAAATCTGTTAATTATTTTGTTTATGTAATATTTTTCATTAAAATAGCATTAATTTGTATAATTTGAGCTGGCATAAAACTCCTCACCAATCCTAGTTTATTAAGGTTACATTAGAATAATTTAAAAACAATAGCAGTAAATATAACTGGTAACTAGATGTTAACGAGATATCAGTCAATGGTTTAGGCGTAAAAGGTCGCATTTTGGAATAGAATTGTGATTAGTGTGGAAAGTTTAAGATAGAAATCCAAAGGATGAGTGTACGATCGTTTTCTTTTGAGATATACACGTTAAACTAACGTTTTTCAAATAAAATCAAAAACATGAAGAATTAGATGATCAATCGACGGAGAATCGAAACAAAAACACGAGAAAATACTTTAGTTTAAGTTTATAGACGTATGGACAATTAACGCCACTAACTGGAAGGTCAGTAGATGACTGCATTTGTAATGCATTCAACAAAACGTCTACATTGTCCCAGAAATTCTAAGCTATAATAAAATGACAATCCTTTATTTTTTCACGTTTTCGCATTTTCTGACCAACACAAAACTGTGATTAACGTAACTATAGGCGATTTGAATAAAAAAAAACCTCACGGGTTACTTACTCTTTTAATTGATGAAAAAATGTGAGAAAACATTGAATAAATTTATTTAAAAAAGATCGCAAGGTCTTATTACATAATGTAAATATATATAGAATCGATAAGATATCTATTAATTTATGCATGTGCTCTATATTGTGTGTGACTCATTTTTAGCGTCTGTTTATGCTTGGGATGTGTCATGATAATGATAAAGATTCCGTAGTTATCATTGCATAAGAGTTGTTCCCAACTTATTAAAAACGTAAACGGGCTTTAGTCGTTAGGCGAACAGGGTTAATCATGAATAACATCAGATTTGACTGGTATTTTGGGTAAAGTGGAATAATATTTTTACTCTTACAGAGCAGAAAGATGTGACACAAGTTTGGTGAAGGTTTTCATAAATTGTAATTTGATCTGATATCATTAGTGTAAAGGTACACCCAAACTAATCGATGAAAAGTAGAAAGAAAACATGAATTACAACATAAATGATAGTGGATGTTGTGAATAGAATTCGACTGGGATTGTTGTGCTAATTTACATTTTATGAATATAACTGACTATAATATCTATTAAATATTTGAGATATGTTGATTTGAGAAATGTTAAAACTATTGTATGAATAGTGTTTCCGACAAAAAGACAGCGAGCGAAAATTTTAACAGAATGATAAGGAAACGGCTGGAAATTTAACTGCATCTGTTATGTACGAATGAATCAAGAGGCAATCAACATGAATTGAAAGCTATAGAATAATACATTATTGTTTCAATGTGTTAATTTAAACTGTAAGACTATAGGGACTAGTTAAAGTACGAGTGTTATGGTGTACTTACGTATTAAAACTAGGTATAAAATAATAAACAAGCAATCTAGCTAATATGTTTCAATTTCTTAAAAAATGTTTATTATCTCATGACCGTTGATTATCTAATAATAATTCGGCAGTCTTTAAAGTGTCGAATAAACTATCATTTTTACTGATATTAAATTCATTACGTATGGGAGTAAACGATAACTTATGTATTAAACTATTAAACGTTTTTAAGAGCAATTTACCCCCAGATGTAGTGAAGTAAGTGTTATTTTAACCGATTAATTTAAATTGTATGATAATTTTTTTCAATTAATACTTGGATTTCAAAACGATAATGCACAAATTTAATATTTTAAATAATTTTTAAAACCGGCAAACGATATAGTTTTTTTTAAAAATGCGAAACAAATCTGTTACAAAAAAGAATCCCGGACAATACGGGAAAATACAGTTAGTAATAGGAGAAGAGCTTGCTACTTGCTTTAAATTCAAAGCATATTTGTTTTGTGTCTTGCTATCTGCATGAACTTATGAGTATGTCATCGGCAATATGTCAGTTCTACTGGGGAATTATTTGACTGCAAATCGTTTTCAAATGCGCGTCTGTTTCCATGCGTAAAAAACGGCCATGCGCCGCATCCAATTAGAATGGACGAAAGAAGAAAGAAAAAGAGAAACGAAAGAAGAATAGTAAGAGAGGGTTCGTTTGAATCAATGTCTATTCTGCGTTCGTGTACAAAGTGGATTTTTTTTTTCTGTGGAGCATGTAAAGTTTAACGGAAATCATCCCTGGAGCATTCAGCTACATCACTCGCCGATATCACCCACAAAAAATTGCTAGGAATTTAATTGATATAGCCTTGTCTGTCTATTGAAACCCGATAGTCTTATGATACGTCTATTAAACCTCTGCGTTTATAAATAAAAATATACTTTCGAATGTATGCTTGGTCGACAGCTAATGGCTCACAGAGACTGGACGCAAGCAGGAACTAGCCAAAAGCAAAATGTTTAAAGCTATTTTTTTAGTACAAAATCGAAAACATTTTTTAAATGTTTCGAGTATTCTTATCGATTTTTTCCTGTTACATGACGCTCCTCAGTAGTGAAAGAGTAAAGCATGAATGGATTCAAATCCAAAAACGAATTCAATAGAAATAAACAGTTCAAGTATAAGTCTCGTCATATGCGGTTGGTACATATCTATCGTTGGCCGCATTAGTTCTTCAGTTTCATCAAACCTCTGCATGTGCCATTGTACTGTTGACCTTTACTGGGATAAAAGGATAAACACTCCTTTGTCATGATAACGAAGATATGTCCAGTCTTACAATTATAGAAAAAAGCACAGTATAGAATATGCACATACACAATCAGCCATATATATATATATATATATATATATATATATATATATATATATGTGTGTGTGTGTGTGTGTGTGTATATATATGATAGAGTGCGTAAGTATATATATATACATATATATATATGAGTGTGTGTAAGTATGTGTGTACATATATATAATTTTCAAAATTTGAGAGATTATATATTTATTCCTACAGCTAAACCACGTCGCAGCTCACAAGAGCCATGACAGTCAACAAATCTATATCTCTATAAAAGTGAGAATGTGTGTGAAGACACATCTCAACATACATACGTAACGGATCTTTCATCTTTGGACTAAAAAGATTGCATTGTTTATCTGTTTTCAACTGTTTTATGACTGCGCATGCACGGTCATGAAATATGACAACTTTCTTTATATTTAATTTGTTGCCTTGAAACTTCTATTTAAAAGTAAAATCATGCTGGTGTAATGGGTATAGTACTTGATTAATGATTAAGGTTTTGGTTTTGATCTCAGCTCGAGTATTTTTTTTACTACAAGGGAACTGCTTTAAAAACATATTCGCATGCACATGTCTCAGTTTCTATCTCTTCATACTTAATTTTTTATCCGGTTTGTTAGCTATCATGACTTTTGTGAGTTTCGACGAAAAATGATCCGAAAGGCGAGATGATACCGAATCGGCCGTCAATGCCTTCATCGTTTCCAGAACTTCGGATTTCTATGATAATAGGATAAATAAACTTGTTTCTCGTTGGCAAAAATGTGTCGATTCTAATGCTTTTTATTTCGATTAATAAAGTTTATTATGAAAGGAGTTATGATCTTTTGAAGTTGAACGTCAAACAACATTTGCACCAACCTTAAAATAAATAAGAATTCTAAATAAATATAATATATAATATTTATGCGTAATATTAAGACAAGGCAAGGAAGGGTATCGCCGGACGGCCTGCTAGTATATTTATAAAGTACATACGTCATTTCGACAGTAAATAAAACGCATGTAACATACTGCGTGTGAAGGCTTCACTGCGTGGTCTGTTGCATACACTACACATATAAGCTCTACCTGATACAGTTGTTTCAAACTCCAGTTCACAAAACGTATGTATAATTCAAAGAACGCAGTTAAACTGTAAATATTCAGTGCATATTTCTTTAAACAACAATACACAAGTAAAAAAGAAAGACGAATTATATTACCCGAGACAGTTTTTAACATACTAGTTTTAACGGACTGTTGTTTCCAATTCAAGTATCTAATCGTTGACAGTAATAACACTGGTTTATTTGTTTTTCAACGATCGTCACTTGAATTAAAGACGATGAAATTAGTGTCTCTGAAATCTAGATGCTTGCTATTTAACACAATACAATGTATTTGTTTCCGTGCTAAAATCTTCATTTTCGGATGTATATCAGTTTGAGCTGTCGGGTAAGTATGTGAGATCCTAATTCCACACATTTCCGTTGATTGATTATATTATTGGATCGTGGGACGTTTTGAATTTCTGACTTTGCCTGATTCTAACTCTCTGATTTTCGTTACTATATCCAAAATCTCTCTCGTTTCTACAACGACTTTACTATCGATCTCTTGTTAATCTATTTTGTGTTCCGAATCTCCAATTGCGTAATATTTAATGTTTGCAAATGAGACCGATCTTGTTCTTATTGTTATAAATTTCTTTTTTTAAATATTTTCGTACGTTTAAGCTTCTGAAACTGGCTTCTTAACATGCTTTTTGTTAGCTATGAACACTATATATATATATGTATATATATATATATATATATATATATATATATATATATATATATATACTCCAAATTCCTCGTTACCGCAGGACCCTATATAAAACCTATACGTTACCAGATATAAAAATGTTCTTTTAGCATGATATATATATATATATATATATATTAATATATACATATATATATATATTAATATATATATATATGTTTATGTATATGTATATGTTTTATTTTTTATTACCGTTTTATCTGTTTGGTTATATATGTTTCGGATGTTGGACCATGTTTATGATCTAACAGCCTCGTCAGACCTTACAGACATGGTTGGTTAGTATTGGGAAGAATTGTTTTTAGAAGGAATACGAGAAAAAAAGGGGGGAAGAAAAAAGAGGGGGTTTGGGTGTAGGAGATAATAGGGGAAGGCGGGTAATGACAATATTTAAGTTTTGTAGGTTAAAATATATTAGGTTAGCAAATCAATACAGACCTCAAATAATTAAATCAACAACATGCATTTCGAACATAACTTCAACATCTCCACCTAACCTTGCATTATTTATCCTGTATCTATTCATTCATTTATCTACCCCTACTTTACTTCACTTACTCGGCATAAATATACGCATCTCTGTGTATAAGTGTATATATGTCTGTATGTGTATATATGTTTATATTTTATGAATATGTATACTTGTATAATTGTATATGCTTATATATATTATATAACTCCCGCAGTATTAACTAACTTAACTAAATTAAACCATGTACTCACTTATTTATTCATTTTTTATCATTATTATTATTATTATTATTATTATTATTATTATTATTATTATCACTTATCCTAACTTTACTTTATTTACTTGGTATAGGTGTATACATGCCGGTATGCGTATGTATGTATGCATATATATATATATATATATATATATATATATATATATATATATATGCATGGAGATGTATATATTTGTGTATATGTGTATATATGTGCCTATATAGGTCTGTATATTTATATTTTATAAATATGTATTGTTATGCAATTATGTATACGTATACATGAGCCCGTGCGTGTGTATGTAATTGTATGTATACGTCTGTGTGTGTATATGTGTGCATCTACTTCTTACTGGAGATCTGTATATCCACGTATATGTATATGGATGGGTGTGTGTATGTATATATTTATATATGTGTGAGCATGTATTTATATCTGTATATATATATGCGAGTGTATATATGTGTACGAGAGTTGCGTGTATGTGTGTATATGTCTGCATGTAGATCCATGTACCTCTGCATGGGCATTGTTTTTATATGTGTCACTATATGTCTATATATTGGTGTGTAATATGTATGTATATGTATTATGCGTTCTTATGCGTGCGTCCAGGTCTGTATTAACTCTTAACTGCTTTAAAACAACCCACTATGAAATGAACAGCGACCACGAAAACCGTAAATGAAACATTGTAATTGCCAAACATGGCAGGTATACTAACCCTTTCCCTCTCTCTCTCTCTCCCTTTCCTCCCATCTATCTCTCTCACTCTCTCCCTCTCCCTCTCATCTAATTAATATACCTCATCGAACAAGGGGAAAAAAGTAGTCAAAATTTTAAAACCCAAAAATTGAAACTCCTATTTCGCTCCTCCTCTTATTTGCCCCTCTCATTTCTCTTTATCATCCTCTCTCCACCTCCTTTCCCTATCTCCACCTAAGCCTACCTGAATCTGCTACCCCCTCACACACAATACAACCTAATATATTTTTACCTTCAAAACTGAAATATTGTCATTTTGTCATTACCCGCCTTCCCCCAAATATCTCCTACCCCAAAATCACCATCCTTTTTCTTTATCCCTTTTTTTCTCGTATTCCTTCTACAAACGATTCTTCCTAATACTAACCAACCATTTCTGTAAGTTCTGGCGAGGCTGTTAGATCGTAAACACGGTCCAACACCCGAAACATATGTAACCACACAGATAAAACGATAATAAAAAAATAAAACACATATTTGCTCTGCAATAGTATTGAGGACTCTCTTCAGATTTTTACAAATTATCAGTTTTACCATGTATATATATATATATATATATATATATATATATATATACGTAGAAATAAGGAAAATATATATCATAATAATGTATGATTTTTATCTGACGAGTTCTTACAGGAATGAAACCTTGAGAATTATGTGTAGCTTAGTAACCATTAATATTTGCAGAACTTACTACTTTACCGTATTAATTATGGATCATTATTGAAATAAATGCTGAAAATTTACACCTAAAATATATATCTGTTCAAACATTTCTGGATATATGAAATTATATATATATATATATATATATATATATATATATATATATATATATATATATATATATATATATATATATATATATATGTGTGTGTGTGTGTAGGGCTGCCCTGTTTTTGTAATTTGATTCGCTGGTGCTCTTTATTCTATCTTAAGAACACTGGTCTGATTGATCACCTAACGACGCGAGAGAAAATCCCCTCGGGTCAAACTCTGATCATAGCAAGCACAATTCCCAACCGGTTTGCGCCGAATCAAATCTTTTATTTACTATTGTTTCTATTTTGGTATTTATTCACGTAATTCTTCCTTTCGCTTATATGTTCTATTGTGCATTGCAAATGGCTAACTTAAGCAATTCAATTTCATAGGAAATAAAACTGGCAAATGTTTCTTACTAATTGTGGGAACATAAGTGGAGGGATGTTATTCTGATTGCAAAGTCTTTCACACGTCCCATCATTTCAGTCTATTAATAGAAACTATACATAAATATGGATATATCTTTATAAATTAGAATTTATCTTTATATTTCTTGGCTCTAATTACCTCAATTTTTGACGAAACGCATTTATAATATAAACAAGGAATGCAGTTACAATATATGTTAATAATGCTATTTAACTCTAAACAGGAGAAACGCGATTGCAAGATTTTAATTACATAACGCAATTATCTATTAAATAGACAGTATATCTATTAATATGTGCATATACACTATATTGCGCGTGGCTTAGTTGTTGTGTCTGTTTATGCTTGTCTTAATAACGATGAAGATATCATATCCATTATTGCATGAGAGTTGTTTCCAACTTACTAAAAAGGTAAACGGGATCTAGTCGGTAGGCGACCAAAATTAATCATGAATATAATCAAATTCGGCGCAGACACACTTTCAAACAGACCCAGGCTTGGCTTTAAAAGGAGTGCTACGACTTTGTGCTCTTCTCTCACTGCCCCCTCCTTCCCCAACTTAAACCTGCTGAACTATTTCGTTTGATCATAGGTCGAGAACATCACCAGCATGACCTCCCACAACACCAAATCACTCTTATCGCAATCACCCCCCGAGTATTCGCCGAGCTCCTGCCGGCGCTTGTGGAAAACGCATGCTCTGAATTCCTGGCTCATATCAAGGCTGTGATTTAGGCTGAAGGCGACTATATTGCATAGATGTCAACTCTACTAGATAATCAAGTTATGTGAATTGATTTTTTGAATAAAAGTTTTAAAATAAATCCTTTATCGTTCCACCCTATAAATTGCTGTAATTATTTTATTCATAACATATTTTTTTTTACTGTATTGCCATAGGTGTCCTGGTTTATTGCAATCAATTAAATACAAGCTAATAATATACACTCTGAAGATTGGAGAGCAGAAAAAATTACCTCACATTTTTACGGAAAACAGCTCAATGATCTCTGGAGAACGATCAAAATTTGAACGAATGCGCCTATCCCTCTAAACATGATTTATATATTCTTGCTTTATTTTCATCTAAAAAACAAGGCATATAGAAAAGTAAGCGGTTTCTATTTGAGATCGTGTTTAACAGATAACTAGAAATTTGAGATGTGATATGTCTATTCAAATTACATTTAATCTTCTACGGGGTAGTACAGTCAGGGAAGCAGGAAATAAGTAGGGACGTTAAAAGTATAACAGTCTGAGGGCAGAAATTATTAGAGTAAACAGTTTTCCAGTATCTATGGGCATCTGTAGTAAAAGAGTGGGGTTTTGCTTCGTGTCGGATTGGTTCGGAGTATGCATGTCAAAAAGAGCGCATGTGTCGTGATTTTATCAGAGCACATTTCATTAAGTTACTTGTAAGGCAATTGGAAGATATTCGACACTGCGGTGATTGGCATTAGCTGATAATGTGGAACCTATTTAAGCTCACATATGTAATTAATCCGGAAAACATATAAAAAAGAATCTCAAAAGTATGGAGCTAACGTAGGTTATTACATTTAAAGATAAATCAATACAATAAATAGAATAGCACAGGATTAAATATCTTATAGGCATAGGCATATAATATATGACTGATTTATTCGACAGTAAATACGATATAATGATTATGATTTTAGTAATGTATTCTTGAAATTTTGTTATTAATAATTATCTTTTAACATTTTTAATTACTTTTCCGGCCTCTGTCATATCAATGCCAATAATAACGCCATATTGATTTCCACATTCCATTGATAATTAATTGAGCGCAGTATTATAGAAGTTAGAACAACGAATAATGTAAACGGGAAAAATATGAGCAATAAAACACGGTAAAAAAAGACAAATAGTGGAAAGACGATTGACGTTCGTGATGTGTTTGAAAATACTGTTTACTGAAGAGAAAATACAATAAAATGCAGAAAAAATAAACTGAAACTAATTTAGTTGACAGTGCTCGCCAGAAATGAAAAGCGGGGGCGTTGAGAGAAACCAGCAATGGAACGGATGGTTTATACATTTTCATCTGCCAATGTTGCGACGAATGTGAGTAAAAAGTTATCGATCAGTATGGATTTAGTGTTTGCATTAAGTTTTCCTATGTAAAAAATAAAAACATGTGACTTTAAGGTGTGTTTAATTGAATGAGACGGCATAGTTACAATCTATAAATCATCACACAGTGTAATTCAATTTAAGAACCACTGTACAAATCAGACTATCAGCAGTAAACAATAACCATAATAAAGTAATGTCGATTTTGCTCGTCTATATTCAGAAATAGCATAATAAATACAACCTTCGTATGCGTATCGCTTTTGTAATCGAATAAGCTTTCTTTTTTCATTATTGCTTATATTTTCCCTTACTGATAACATATGTAAACGCCAAACACTTAATATAAATGTGAATTGTGTTAAGTCATCCAAATTAGTTTATTTCATTTTTCGTAATATATTCTAAGTAGTGTAAAAGATTATAAACCTAAATGTCAATCTGTTGTAGTCCCGCGCTAGGTGTTAGAAAGGAAAGAAACCACAAGTAGAGTTAAGTGTATAAAATATAACATGTATTTATCATAAAGAACCCAGGAGCCACTAAAGTGGTATAAGAGGAACGTGTTAGTAGCATGCGGTTAAACATGGTATGCATGTCTCCATTTAGTCTCTGAAACCAGTGGTATTCATAAGACTTAGTTCTGAAATAGGGGTGATTTGTACTCCACAAAACAATCACAGTATAGACGAATAATTCATTTGTTCAACCTGTTTAAATGAAGGCTTCTTTTACATTTTGTAAGTATTTTGGTTCATGGGAATAAGAATTAATAAACAACTTGTGAATGATGGTATCGGGGAGAAGTCTTCACAATAAGTATATGTTAACCTTCAAATAATGACAAATGTTTGAGATTGATCTCAAGTGGCTTTATGTTTAAAATTGTCCTCAGTCTAGAAAAATGTCTTATATCCTGAATTGTAACGTGGCTGTTAGTTTTTAACTGTGTCGTTATATTTCAAACTTCGCGAACTCACACGCTGTCTCGTACTGTCGCAAAGAAATTAACAAATAAAACAAGAAATAAATAAAAGGCGTTTTCGGTATTTTTTTTAAAGGCAAATGTAATACATTTATCTGTAATTCTTCAAATAATAACGTATTGCATTATCTTTAAAAAAAATCTTTTCGCTTTTTTCGACTACGCAGAACACCGTCTATCTCGCCGCACACGAGTAAAAAAATGTTTGATCGCTCCCTTTGCTTGACGACGTGCTGTTCTTTTTTTTCTCTTTTTCCATTCTTTTTCTTGTCCTGAAGTCAATGCGCGCACACTTGGCAATTTGCATACGTATTTTAACGGATGCTGCTAATATTCTCGCTAGTCAGCTATTCTACGGTTGTTGCTGATTTTCTGACACGCGCCCATATGCGCTCTGTTACAGAATGATAACTGACCCTATTGATATGTATTATTTAATAAATAATATCATCACAAGTGTGTAATTAAAAGTTGACGGCGAAGCGAAATGACGTTCGATTTTTGAGAATTACGTTATTACCTAATATCATCTTCGAAAGTCTCCATATATTTTTTTCGAGACAGTTTTATATTATTTAATGATTTTGTATTTAAATAAATAGAATAAAAGGTCGTTATTTTCTGCGAAGAAAAAACAACATATCTCTAACAAACGGCCACGGATTGAAACCCAGGATATACTTAGGTCTAGAAGGATTTGTTCGGAAAAACATGGCGGAATCTAATTGCAATTAGCTAAAATCATTTACATTGATATAAGTTCATTCCTGATTATTTCCGGATTTTTTTCGCTGAAGTCATTATTTTCCCTAAGGCAATTCGTAACACATGCCCTTCTATCTAAAATTAACTTGCGTTGTGAAAATGCAAAAACTATGTTTTCACGGAACGATAGTGGCAAACTTTGTCTCCGTAAATTTTGGAAGTTTTGCAAGACTCTTTCAAATTTCAAAAATCAAATATTGATAAACGCAATAAAATGTTATCTTCTATTGATTAACGTAGTTTTCAGTTTTTAAACTTTATTTAAATGTGTTTGTTTTTAAACTTTGTTTTCATGTGATTGACTATTTTCAGAATTTTTTCACTTAAATCATGTCCTGCTATTTAAAAATTAACTTGTTTTACGAAAATACAAAACTTTGATTTCGTTGGAATTCGACACTAACAAGATTTGTTTCCGTAAACATTTTGTAGATCTTCAAGAAACTTTTTTATTTCAATTGGTATCATGTTGACACACTGGATCTCGTTATATCACCGATATCAAGCAACGGTGAGCATGGTTAGTACCAGATGGGTGACAATTTCAAAACTCCAAGCGCTGTATGTGTTCTCCGCTTATCTCGGCATAAGTTTCCCGTCTTCTTGTATATATATATATATATATATATATATATATATATATATATATATATATATATAGAGAGAGAGAGAGAGAGAGAGATAGTAAGTTATAAAAATATATATGACAATAAGGCTACACAAAATATTCCGCGTATCATTCTCATGAGAATTCGTCAGGTAATCACAATTCTTCGAATAAGGCTAACGAATTCTCACGAGAATGAAACGCGGAATATTCTGTGTAGCTTAATTGCCATCTATACTTTTATAACTTCCTTACTAGCGCTACTTATGTATTGAGCACTGTGGAAGTAAATACTTAAAATTTACGCATAAAATTACATTTTTGTATAATTATTTATATGATTAAATAAAGTAGTAGTAATATATATACACTGCGTATCAAATTATTAACGAGTTTACATTTTTTTTATATTTGAGTAACGAGTGAATAAAAATCTATTAAACTTTGGGAAAGTGCTTACAATACTATTCAACTACTCCAGTCAGAAAACAAAAGTATTTAAAGCAGTATTAGCGAAAATCTGGCAGAAGATAGGAATATCTGTTGATTTCAGTTTCAAGTTATTAACGAGGTTGAGAAAAAAAGCACAATATACCCATAACTTGTTTATTGAAATAATTTTCAAACATTAAATGAACTAGGAAAAATGCTTAGAACACAATAACTACATAGCAATTTCTGCCTTGACATAATTAGTATGGGATATTCGATTCATTTTTATGAATGACTTGTAAAAGACGTTGGTCCACAGATTTAGACAAATTTGTGATTTCGCCAACAGTTATTCCTCGCGATATCTCTTGGAGAGCATCACACAACTCATCTTTGCTCTTAAATTGGCACCCACTTGCATAGAGGTGTCGCTTCATAATACTCCAAAAGTTCTCAATTAGGTTAAAATCTGGGGAATTCGCAAGCCACGCCATCTCCCGTAGCCCAGAGAACCCCAGTTGTTGCATATACTCTCTGCTTTTGTTTGCTGCGTGCGAGGGAGTATTATCCTGCATAAAAATAATGGTTCTTCTGAACATCAACCTTTGCTTCTTCAGCCATGGTTCAAAGTGCTCTTTCCGAAAACTATGTAAGCATTTGACGTCATTTTTACGCCTTCTGGGATATTCCATGGGCCAACTAAAGTACCTCTGATAATCCCAGCCCAAATCATTATATCACCACCACCTTGTTGGCGCCTTAAATGCTGATGACGATGTCGTCCATCTAGGATCCATCCCTTGCTCCAGTTTTCTGGGCCATCAAGAGTGACACGCAGTTCATATGTGGACAAAAGTTTGGAAAAATCCGTTTTCATATTGTCCTCTTCCCATTTCATTCGGTTTTGTATGTGATGTTGCTTTAATCGAGGGTTTGTTACAAGCTTAACAGACTTTGCCACTTCTTTTAGAAGGCGGCATCGAGTACTTTTTGAGACATTGTTCAAAGACTTCTTGTCTTGTCTGCCCAGGGTTCTTAACAACTTCACGTTTAATTTGGAGAACGGTGTGAAGCAACACTAGATTTACCTTTGTCAGCTCTCCTACGTAGCTTTGAATGCTCCTTGACAAAGTTCTTTACAGTTTGACAGTACCTTCCTATCATTTTCGATATTTCGAGGGAGTTATATCTTTTGCTAGCTGTTCTGTAATAGTACTTTTTTCAGAATTACTGAAACCATTTTTACGACCCATTTTATTGAGAAAGCAAACTGCTTTGTTAATAATTTGACGCACCTCAAATACCCTGGATTCAGCAATTATGATATAGCCAGTAGAGTTTAGTTTCCTAGAAGTACATCCAATGAAACGACATGTGACTACCAAAGAGTGCTCAATGAGTGAACAGAGCAGGTATATTAAATGTATTTATACAAATATTGATGGTTACATATGTGCATACATTTTTTCTGTAATCGCCGGTTTTTTGAAATATCAGTTATCGACGATAATTCCTGGCCTGAAGACGTAATCGCCCAACACGGGTTATTACAGAAACATGTATGCACATATATGGCCACCAATGTTTATATAAATAAATTTAAATATATATATATATATATATATATATATATATATATATATATATATCTTGCCTCAAAACTTTAATCCACAGACACCACTACGGAAGGAATCCATAGTCTGTCAACAGGGAAAGGGCTTTTACCTTTATCTTATTTCAAACATTAAATATTTATAAAAAACAATAAAATGTTATCTTCTTTCGATCAATATGGCTTTTCTGTTTTTAAACTTTGTGCAAATGTGTTTTATTTTCGTCAGATTTAGTATTTCTCTCTAAACAACTGCCACCTGATACATCGTGTAGGTCGATATAGTTCAAAGTATTTTCTAAAACTATATCACATTAACATAAAGACAAAATGGTTCATTAAAAATCGTTGAACACGTTTGACTACAGCAACTAAGGTATAATGAGCAAAATACGTATTTCCGTTCAATTTTGGCAGTTCATTGATTCGATTCTAAATAACGCATATGTCAATTATGAATCAATTATCTTCAAATATCTTAAAATCCTTTCTAAATTTTCTAAGGGTACAGTTACGCAAAGGGTATAGTCCGTGATCTCGGTATTAGCTGAAAACATGATCAGGAACTTAACCTTTGACAACTATCATATATACTCATTTGAGTTGCGTTTTTTTGATGGCATTCGTTGCTAATTTTATTATTCTTAGATTTAAGTTGAATGCATTATCAAACAGTGCCGATTCAGGAGAAGTATAGTGTGGGATTGCGCAACCCTCGCCTCACAATTACACGCGCTACTGCGCTTATATGGTATCCGTTGTCTTTCAAAACTGAACGAAAGCATGGGGATTACTTCCTATTCTGATGACTATTTTTCTGATTATGTATCTGCAAGATATATTGCTTATTGCTATTTTTTTTTAAATAATTATGCATGAGATAAAATTTGCTTTATGATCTTAGTATGTGACAAGTTATGTCTTTTTCCAAGGTTATATGCTCTATATCATTTATTTAAGATTATGGCTATGTTAATAGCGTCTATATTGATAATCTTATATATGATATTTATCCATAATGCCATTTGTGGTTACTAGTTTTTTCTTTTGTTTTTTTGCATGCAGTCTTGTACATTTTCTCGGTTTGTTTTGCTTCGCTAGAATCATGCCCGAGATATATTTCTAAAAAATTATCTCAATTAGACTCTTTTTTTGAGAGCAGGGGGAATTTCCAGGATTTTAAGCAGATATAGTTATTTAACGTCTATTGTTTATTCTTGGTTGTGTCAAAACATTTCATACCATTTTTTATTTATTTCATTCAGCATGATCCGTGGAATGTTGAGTGTAGTTGGTTGGTCCGAACGGGATACTTCTCCAGACATATTTAGAAAAAAGAATATATACATATATTTAAACACTCAACACAAACAAACACAAAATTACACACTTCTATGCATATATACATAAATACGTATACGTTTCGTTACAATTGTTCTCTGTCATTGAGTTTCTTTCCGATGGTACTAGGCTGTAGGGCTAACACCATGTAACTGTCATACACACACATACACACACACACACACACACACATATATATATATATATATATATATACATATACATATATATATGTAGTAAATATTTAGAAGGATATCACAATGCGAGGAATGAGATATAGTCGATGTTGGTGAGAGAAGACAAAAACAAATGGCGATTTACAAATAAATAAGTACATACATATATGTCTATATATATATATGTCTCTCTCTCTCTCTCTCTCTATATATATATATATATATATATATATATATATATATATATATATACATATATGTATTCAGTTGTATTAAATAAAAATGTCTTACTTGTTATGTCTGTGACTATATCCATAATATATTTCGGGAAAAAATTCCCATTTTCAAATGGTGGACGTTGCAGATAAATTCAAAACATGCTAGAAGATGGAGCGGAAAATTAATTAAATGACTGTGTGGAGCCTCGGAGCAAATGCAAGGAGGGACTTTATATGTATGGCGTGTTTTAGGTAATTAACATATTCTTTGTTCGTTTTATTTTATAATTTTTTTTGTCTGGGGATTATTACATTTCGTTTTTATCTTAACTGATACGACGGAGTGGTCGGAGGATCCTAGAGGAGAATGAACGGAACATGAGCATAGCTCAGGGGAAGTTGAGAGAAAAAGGTCTAGGAGGCTTGTATATTGACCGGGTGAATCGGGCACACGGGTGGGTTCGCGAACAATCTGAGTGAGGTCATAAGCAGTGGCAAAATCATGACAAACCCCCCCCCTCATCATCTGTCTTATTTGAATGGGTCAGCTATTCCATGTTATGGGCGTTGAAGTCACCACAGATGTGGATGTTAGCCGAGGGATGTGCAGACAGGATGTGGTCTATTTTCTCAGATATGCTCTTAAAGATAGTAACTCCGCTGTGGTGGGGACGATAGAGGGCAAATATAAATGCAGTGGTGTTAGCAAGTGCAATCCTGAAGAACATATAGGGTAAATTAGGATCTTCTCTAGAGATATCCCTGCCACACGGGAAGCCATCTTTAATGTAGGCACATATTTCATGCCCATGGCGATCTTGGCTGTCAGATTTAGCTGTTAAGTTAGAGTATCCGTTAATTCTGAACTCATCTAGGGAAGTGGTCGGCCCTATTCCAGTTTCGCTTAGAAATTATATGTTCGGTTTCGTCTCCTGCAATTGGGTTTCAACCTCTGGAAGGTTGGAACGTAGACCCCTGATGTTGGAGAAGGGTCTACGTTGGAAGATGGGGTTCTATGTTTATTCGAGTTTTTATTCTGGAGATATTTCATTTTGAGGTTTTGGGATTTGTTGAACAGGTCGGCATACTTGGTTAGAGCAGTACAGAGAGGGAAAGTAAGAGAGAAAACGACAGGATTTTTTTTGTAGCACACGAAAAGGTAAAGCCGTAACAATTACCCACTATTATGGCATCGAGAGGCCCCACCAGTCTACCTCATGGTCCAGATCCCCTCACCAAATTGCAATACAGCAGTCCCAGTACTTTGCGCCTGCTGATAGGAAAGCCTCTTTAGTGGTTAATCCAAGGTTCGGGGCTCTTACCATCAGGCGGATAACGTCAGCCCAGACAAAACGTTTACCTCCAGCACCCTTACTAGTGACATGGCCACAAGGACAGACAGAGACAGAAAAATTTCCGACATCTCAGACTACTGTTCATCAAGTACTACCGACCTTTAAGCAGCTTTTTCTTCACCCTTTGTCAGAAAAATCACTCAGTGAATGAGGACTGAGGGACAAAAAAGGAGAAGCGAGATTTACTGGAGCTGCCGATAACACATTCACTGTATTATCTACTCTCCATTATAAAAAAAGGGGAGGAGGGGAATGGGTACAAGTGACTTATTTATATCTGAGTAGTAATCCGGTTCTAAGTTATCAATTCAGGACACTTTTGATGATAATCTCCCCTCCCATATTAATGGGTGGAAGTTTGTCGTTACCTATCGAGTTTGAATCATTGGAGCTTCACCTTATAATTAATTAAAATCCAATAATTAACTTTTATCAATTTGTAAATCGGCTTAATATTAATTTACCTTCGAGTTTAGATAATTATTCAAGGTTTTAATTTAGGAGGTTCGTTTTCATAGGTAACTTTTTCTTTGCTAATGGCACTGTATTATATTTAGAATATTATTGAAAATAAGACTAACTATATTAGATGGTTGGATTGACTAGCCAGGAAGCAAGCATTTTCATTATAGGCAAGCTTGCAATAATAGTATATATTAAGTATAATACTTAAATAAAGTCCTAACTTTATCTACTCTAATAGAGAAAATAATACCCGGCATTTTGTTTTGTTTTTTTATCGTTAGTTTACTTTGTAACATGGGGGGTGACGAATAAGACAGGAAAATAGACAAATACATATACATAAATAAAACAAGAATAACAAGTTTAAACAAGGTAACATGAAAAAAATTTAGGGTCAATTTTAAAAATACTTAACGTGTTTGCCATAAATGTCCGGTGTCTTTTTGCCAACTTGCAGCTGGCATATTGTCGTGTCTTTCTAGAGCATAAGAAGATTTCTATTTCCGGATAACTTGGACGAGAGCCTATCTATTTATAGAATAAAAGTCGTTACGTTCAGATGTGTATAATATTAAATTTACATTTTTTAAAGTCCTAACTTTTTTTTAAGTCCGAACTCTATCTACTCTAATAGAGAAAATAATACCCGGCATTTTTTTTATCGTTAGTTTACTTTGTAGCATGGAGGGGTGACAAATAATACAGGAAAATAGACAAATACATACACATAAATAAAACAATAAAAACAAGTTTAAACAAGGTAACATGAAAAATATTAAGGATGAATTTTTAAAATACTTAACGTGTTTGAAGGTGTATATAATTGAATTTTAAAACGATAAAATGCGGGAAGTGGCCAGAAATCCATGCTACTAAAATGATAAGAAGACTGACTGAGAAGCCATCAGGGATCTAATCAGAGATGACCTATGAAGAAATATCTTTTCTCTTGCCGCTGGATAATTTACAAATGAGAATATTGAATTGTTTAAAAAGGCAACCTAAACACTTGTTTCCACACGGAAATTCTATAGCAAACCTCACTCTCCCCAATGGTTCATTTCTATTTGTACAGCAGCCATTGCACAAAGGCAGCATGGATACCGGAAATTTTACCGATATGTCTAGTAGAAACAAATAAAAGTATATAGAAGCAAGAAGTAATTGTAATAAATAAATAGCGATAGCTAAGAGAGAATATACCGACACTGCCAGAAAACGCATCAAAACAGAGAAATGAAGAACTCGTGATTTCTGAAAAAACTACAAAGTATAGTAAATAATGGGCAATTAACGATTCCCTCACTCTCCAACAATCATGAAGTTGTTTGCACAGCAACCGGGAATGCTAACATGCTTGCTAGTCGGTGATCCTAAACTCCACATTGGACCACGCAAACCACGCCCTCCCTGACTTTTCTTTGCGGACTGACGGCACACGGGATGATCTGAAAATTACTTCTCAGGTGTATGATATCATAAAAACCTAGACACCTCAAAAGTATGTGGACCCAATCTCATCACAGCTGTACTATTAAAAATGCTCCGGTGAGGTTGCGCCAGTCCTCTTCAAGCTTTTCAACAAATGCTTGAACGAATCTAGCCTTCCTGACTGTTAGACAACTGCTTCTGTTGTACCAGTTAACAAGAATCTGGCGAAGGAACTGACACATAAAATTATCTCCCCATTAACCACCTCCCGCTTTTCACCAAAATATCTGAGTCCATAATTAACCTAGCTCTAGTTCATCATCTTACAGCTGCTAAACTTCTGACCGACCAATAATATTGATTTAGGCAAGCTTGTTCTACAGAGGATATCCTAACTGTAATCTCTGAACGTAAATATAACACACTGTACATAACAGGAGAGAACAGAACAGAATATATATCTAAGGATTTTGCCAGGATGTGGCACGTTGGTCTTTTCAGGAAAATCAGATCATACGGTATCACTGGACGAATAAATATCATAATTAAATTCTTCTTTAATAAGAGAAGACTCCAGCTTGTCTTCGATGGTCGTACATTTAAGCAATATGATATAATCATAATAATACGGGTGTACGTCATGGGTTTAACCTTGGACCTTTATTATTCCTAATATTAATAAATGACGTTCCTGGTAAAATTGTCTCTGAGATGGGCATATTTTCTGATAACACCACGCTCTATAACAGTCAGGAAGGGAAAACAAATAAGGAAATGGCAGAAGCATTAGAGGAAAAGCTCCAATCTGTAGTAAAATGGGGACAAAAATGGATGGCCACATACAATGCTAAGCGTGTCTCCTTCAAAAATTACAAGAAACATTCTCAAGTGGCAATAGCTATGGCCAGAGATACATTACCTGAAAGTATTTCTTTCAAAATACTCGGCTTAACGTTCACAGGGAACACGAGTTGGAACAGATACATTGATAGCGTTACCTCGGTCACTGCGAGGAAGATTGGATCTATCTACGGTGCTAGAAAGTCACTTACGCCTGAAAGTATCCTATACCTCTACAAGGCCACCATTCGCCCGTGTATGGAGTATTGTTGTCATATTTGGTCTGATGCATCTGCTATTTGTCTCTCACTTATGAACTGGTTTCAAAGGAGAGGCGCCAGAATGATAGGTCTTTAACTGTCATCTAAGCTTCAACCTCTGCCCCATCGACGTAATGTTGCATCCCTCTGCCAATTCTACAAATATTTTAATAATGAATGTTCCGACGAGCTTCAAGCTCTTGTATCCTTTCGACGTAAATAACCCTGACAAACCCGACAAGCAGGCAAGTCACACCCCTACACAGTAGAGATCTGTAGATGTAAGAAAGCCTTCTCCTCCAATAGTTTCTTCTCCAGAACTGCTAGACACTGGAACTCTCTTCCGGGTTCATTTTTTGCCAACTGTACTTACAGGCAGAGGTTCAAGTGTAATGTTAATAGACATCTTACTGCTCGACTCCCTACATAGTATCTCTGCAACTACTGTCCCCACCATTACCCCCGTACATCAAAGTTGCCCTGTTGTTTGTATAGAATAATTAAAAAGGTGAGGTATCTCCAGGCTAACCACGTGTCTGTATATAATACATGTATAGATATAATATATATACTTTTTGAAAATGTTATTCATATATCCCATATATGTACATTTATTGGCATCACATATTTAGTATTAAGAATGTACAAAGTTGGATTAGCCCGAAATAAGTTATGTTGTCAATTTGTACGTAAAAATACATTGTCTTTATTTATAGAAATATTTTGATGGATATGTGCATATGTATCATTCAAACACTGTACTGTTTGAACATATGGTTAAGTGGCTGTTTTAGTCGTTTAGAACTGCTTTAAAACTTCACCGCTCACTCTTTCAAACAATTATTTCAGTTTATAGATCACCTGCTCAGTAATATTGTGAAAATAAATTACATTTTTTGTCTAGTAAAAAAACAAGTTATGATGAGTTTACTGGTGTTTAGAATCGTAAAAAAAAAAAAAAACGTAAGGAGGTGAACGACGTTTTTATGACTTGTTTTCATAGCAACCATGTCGCTTCAGCGACTACTTTTGCTACCAATTAACCGCTCGCGTGAAAGGAGAAGTAACGAGTGAAACAGAGAGAATGAAAACATGAAAGAGTGGGGGGATTTTATAGTAAGTAGATGACTGCAGTGCATTGTTATTACATACGTGTTTATGGGGGCAAAAAAATAAGATTGAAACTAAACAAAGAACAAGCGACTTTACAAGAAGGCTCGAATACTCATGGATTACAATAGAAAATGCGAGCATGTAATGTAAGATGGTTAAGCTTAAACATGGAAAAGTAAAGGACTAGTTGTTAAAACTGGAAAAGAAAAGGACAAGATATTCTAGTAAAAAATATAATAAATTTATGACTAAAATATTGCAGCATTACGATGTTTGTTATTCAATTTATAACATTATATAAGTTCTTAATGTTGCAATATTTTAGTTATAAATTTATTAGATTTTCTACTAAAATATCTTGTCTTTTTCATCTCCAGTAGTAACAACTAGTCCTTTACTTTTCCATGTTTAAGCTTAACCACATTACTTTTCATGCTCGCATTTTCTTATTGTAATATAGATATTTCTAGCTTAAAAAAGATAAACCCAACTAAGAGTTTGGAAAACGTGAACTAAAATTTAAAAAAAAACATTAATGTAAATATTTAGTGATTCCTTTTCAGTTGCTCTTCGCCAACCTTTTTAACAAATCGAAGGCGTTTCGTCGTGAGCATTTTTGTTATTTGCTATTTTGCGCGTTGTGAATCGATGAACATTCATATATTGATCATCACATCTAAAGAACTTTATACATTGACTACTAATGAGAATGTCTTTGGTCAACATTAAAAGCAGACAATTTAATGCGCATATTACTTATGATATATATATATATATTGCTTTATATATATATATATATATATATATATATATATATATATATATATATATATATATATATATATATATATATATATATATGGTATCCCAAGGGAAGCTGACGGTTAAGAAAAATTCATAACTTTCTTAGTTTTTTATATTTTTCTTCTATTTTTTCAGATCATCCAGAGTAACCCTTCCAAGGTCATTCTGAGTCGCTACACTACCAGAGTGGATATTTATCGTAGAGTCGTATTTTCGGTTGAATTAGTCAATATCAGAAACTCAAATAAAATTTCGACGAACCTTCAATACAAGAAATTCCGCTACTCCCAATGTAATAAAAGCTATGGTGGCTAGATTTCATGAGCAAGGGTCTGTATGTGACCTCCCTAAATCGGGTAGACCCCGTACGGCAAGAAGTGATGGGAATCCTCAGAGATTAGCAGAGAGTGCGGCCGAGGAGCCATCTACATCAGTAAGAAGGAGATCAAGTCAAATTAGGGTCTCTCGATCATCTCTTCACAGAATGCTTCATCATATGCAAATTTCCATATAAAGTTCAATTAGTGCAAGCGCTTCAGACAAACGGTCTGGAAAAAACGGCTGGAATACGCCATGCAATTCCAAGATTTGTCCAATGGGGATACAAACTTTCTCAAAAACCTCATTATGTCCGATGAGGCCCATTTTCATCTGAATGGGTTCATAAAAAGCAAAATTGCAAGATTTGGGGATCAGAGAATCTCCACGCAACAGCACAACGGCAATGACACCTCACAAATGTACAGTATGGTGTGTAGTAACGGCGGATGAAGTAATCGGAATTGGTGGACATTTGGGGAACATCATTTTCATAATTAAAATTAGACCATGTGAAAAGCATACCCTAGATTAAGTTGTGTAAATTAAATTAGCATAAGTAGATTATGATATCTTACTAAATCTAAAATATCACGGAGCGGCTCATCTACATACATATGCGAATTGGTAAGAATAACTTCAATATTGAGGAAGGTAATAAAATTTAAAATCCGTAAGCTTCTTTTGGGACACCCTATATTAAGTTGTATTGTAAGACAAGCAGAGAGACCCGAGGTTTCCCAGGATTGAATGAAATTCAGCATTTATTCTACACTTCCAATACCTTTATTGTAATCAAAATCAGTAAAATTGTAGTCTACATCATTTATTCTATGAGTATCATCATTATATAATGACTTGAATAAAAGTTCATAATGTTAAAGTAAATTACAATCATTCAATTGTGCAGTATATTAAACATTCGTTTAGAATGCGCCCCTGTCGTATCAAAGAACCTACACTTTATTTTATAAAACTTTTGAAATGCCCTTGTGATTTTAGAGTGTGAATTAGGAATAGTTTCATTGTAAATGCCCGTTACGTATCGGAGACATTGTGATACAAAACCTAGCTAAGAACACTGTCAGACATATAAATTACATTTATATTAAATACTAAAAAGACATGCGCACACACCCACAGGCAAAATACTTTTATATACATATATATATATATATATATATATATATATACATATATATATATATATATATATACTATAATAATTATTAAATATTTACAGACACTACTATTTCATCATTTCAGGAATCATCAGTGCAGGATGTCACGATTAACATCAATCGATAGATTCGAACCGGGCCAAAGAACTCATCCCTGGCTTAATTAGCAAGGACCTAACGCATTCAGCTACCGTTAACAAAAGGAAATGCTGTTGAAGTTAAACATTTTTAATGCTTTTTAACGTCTGTTATAGTGATCTAATAATTATATGGTGATCTACAATAAGAGCTAAACTGACCGATATTAATTCAACAGAAATTTCTCAACGATAAGAAACGATTTTCTTAAAGAGGATGGCATGATTATTTACTATAATAATCAGTAAATACCTACAGTCACTAGCGTTTAATCCTTTCGGGAATAATCAGTTCAGGGTGTCACGATTAACACCAGTCGATAGATTCCAACCCGGCGACAGAGGCCATCCCAGGCTTCTTTAGCAAGGACGTAATCCATTCGGCTACCGTTAACCGCAAGAAATGCTGTTGAAGTTAAACATTTATTTTCTTTTTTAAAGCTTTTTAAACGTACGTCAGAGTGATCTAATAATTATATGATGATCTACCCAGAAGAGCTAAATTGACCGATTTTAATTCAACTGAAACTGCTCAACGATAAGAAACGAGTTTCTAAAAGGGGCTAACACACACGCACACACACACACGCACCCACACACACACACATACACACACACACACACACACACACATATATATATATATATATATATATATATATATATATATATATGCTCGTGAAATCAACAATTATGGAACTTTTATTAATATTTTAGATTTGGATACAAAAAGATTATACAGAAAATGGAAAAATTAAAAAAAGAACAATAAAGCACTGTGTCTCCGTTGCATTTAATAACATTCGCTTGAATGAAAAAAATGTTGACTAAATATACCAATATATATATATATATATATATATATATATATATATATATTATATGATCGTATATTCGATAAGTCAGTGAACCCTAATGACGTATACATATTAATTTAATTATCTTTGAAAATTTTACTGCCCGTAGCTTACGTAAATCTAGAAGATTAAACATTATACTTTCTCTGCGTACTTTTATTGTCTGTAAAGAATGAATAAGGGATATTATGTTAGAACACAACAAAATATCACTGACCGGCTACTAGGTTGGTTCGACTTACTTCTACTTTTTGATATTTCTCTACCGTTATCGTTTATTGCTTTATCCAGATCGACTATGTTGTAACAGTTCACGGGGGATCGTATAAGAGTTAACTGTGTAATTATGCAGGATTCTATATTTGTTATGGCAAATAATTCATGATCGAATAGAATTAAGTTAGATTTCAAGTCTTAAATGTACATAAATAAAAGTAATGTAATAAATGCAGGGACAAAATCCGAAAACAGGAAACTAAAAATAGAAACAAAAGCTGACCGAAACGACAGTCTAAGAAATCTGGGTGGGAAATTAGGCGGAACATCCAAATCTATAAACATCGGAGTAGAGCTAAATAGCAGAGAGGATGAGAGAGAACCTAATAAGATGGGAGAGATGAAATCTGACTTTTAATAAAGGCTAAATAAAACATGTAGAGTTAAAATAAAGGATAACATCAAATGAAGGAATGCTGAGACGAAACAGTGCACATAACATAGATATTTAAAAACAATTAAAGCTGTTCTATCGAAACATAAAAGTGGGGGGGGCAATAAGAAAAGCAACCGGATCGGACAATAAAATACATTTGGGGCCAAGTATTGCAACAGTCTAAAGAAAACTTCCGGTAAAGAGAAACAGAGAAAGAAGAACAGAAACGAAATTTACGAGAGAAACACGTAAAATTACCCCAGGAGAAAACGGCAAACTGAACAGATCGGAGCAACATATAAATGTATTTATGTTCGATGTACCGGAATGAATGACAACAAAGCCTTAAGTTGTAATCTTTTTAGTTTTAAAAGCAAAGACATGGGAAAAGAAATATTGTTCCAACCAAAATAGCAACATCAATTCGGATAAGTTTTGAATTATAAAAGTTGCAGACAACAAAATAAAGTTTCCAGCTGGTAGCCAATCCGAAGAGGTCCTGAAACGAAGATATTTGTTCACATGAAGACAAAAAGATATGTGCCCAAATTCCTGACTATGTTTTATGGAGTGATTCTGGTTTGTGATTGGTTAGTAGCAGAGTCTAGTTCCATATAACCAGTTATACACCAACAACGCTTAAGTGGAAGAAAGCACTCTAAGCACCAAGGACTTAGGGATGAACTAGTGAAGCAAATAAAATTGATTTTTATTTTTTTTTATTTTTTTATGAAAGAATAAACTTAGAGACTGCCTTAGATGAACGTTTACCCCAGAAGAGCCAACGGTCTAAGGTGAGACAGTGGGAAAAATAAAAATATGAAAGGCGAATGGTCGTTTGTAGATAAGTTGATTGTATGTGTGTTTTTTAGTGTTTTTTTTTTTCTGCCGGAAAATGAACTGGACGAACGACGCTAGAACAGAAAAAGAAGAAAAACTCAAACATTATCATTTATAAAAGTAACTAGAACAAAAAGAATATGATTCAAGTTAATACGACGAGACAAAAATCAATGAAATGGCACGTAAAAGATCACAATGAAAGTAGTATTCATACATGAAACCAATTGTACTTACTATATACATGTACACATTTTCTTATTCCGATATAATCACTCCACTCTGTACTCAAACCAAACAATGCCTGTCATGAAACATCATAATTAAAGTCCGCCTCTGAATTTCTACTTGAAATTATCGCGTGTGCGTGTGTGAAATTTCTTTATGTCACGATTGTCAAATATATATCTTTAATATCATATTACACAGCTTTTCTTTTCTCTAATAATCAAAAACCAAACCATTTTTTTTTATAATTTCGAATTAATTCATACATTTTAATAAGATTTTACTTTTCATAACGAACGCGATATAACATATACATTTTCTGTACTTTTTTCAATTTAATAGCCATCTTAATTTTTACGTTGCCTGTGTGTGTGTGTGGGTGTGTGTGTGTGTGTGCACGCGCGTATATGTGATAACTTACCGGGGTTTTTCTTTTATTTTTTAGTTAATCAAATAGCCATTCCTTTTTTCCCCAAAAAACAGAGTTTTTTTAATACATTTTTCGTTTTCATTTTTTTTTTTTGGAAACCTGTTTTCTATGCTGTGTACAAAAGGTATATTCTTTTAATGGTACCACTCCCTTCTCCGTTACTCTCCAACGTTTTAAAGTAGTTTGGAACGTGTGTTCATCGCTTATATATATATATATATATATATATATATATATATATATATATATATATATATATACATATATATATATATATATATATATATATATATTAGTTTTAAAATATATTATATCCACTGACACGTATTTCGTCGTCTACGACTTATCAGAGTGGCTGAATCTAGCGAGATTCGAAATCGGGACCCCATGGTATGAAGCTTAAACCCTTATGCCTCGTCTACCTCGCTGAATGTTCGGATATATCGCGATTTACGTATATGTTATTTGTTTTGGTTTTTGCGGTACGCCTTGAATAAATTCAATTATTTACGAAAGTGCATTTTCACCTAAATGCGAGTTGGGAATAATTTTCTCTTTAACCAATTTGGTACCCCCGCATGCGGAGCGGTGTATATATATATATATATATATATATATATATATATATATATATATATATATATATATATATATATATATATATATATATATATATATATTATTTTTAAAATATAATTATCCACTGACACGTGTTTCGTCGTCTACTAGTCATCAGAGCAGCTGAATCTAGCGAGATTCGAAATCGGGACCCCATGGTAAAAAGCCTAAACCCTTACCCCTCGTCCACCTTCAGCCACTCTGATGAATCGTAGACGACGAAACACGTGTCAGTGGATAATTATATTTTAAAAATAATAAATAATATATATATATATATATATATATATATATATATATATATATATATATATACCGCACCCCATGTGGGGTACCAAATTGGTTAAATGGAAAATTATTCCCAACTCGCATTTAGGTAAAAATACACTTTCGTAAATAATTAAATTCATTCAAGATGTATCGCAAAAAAAAAATAATAAAAATTATATATATATATATATATATATATATATATATATATATATATATATATATATAT
>NC_136503.1:16886987-17239487 GCF_053919585.1 Euprymna scolopes | reverse complement strand
CGTAATAATACTCCACAAGTTAATATAAGTTTTTCTGTTTTTGTTTTTACATGGAGATCACTTATCAACACCCAGGAGCCACACAGGGATAAGGGGTATTGTGTGTACAGTAATCAATGGGATAGTATCGTAGTAATAGTTAATATTGGAGAGTTGATAAAGTGTCATTACTTAAAGGGGCAGTTCATCAGGAATTTGTTTGTGTTGGACTTGAAGACATCCAAGTTGAAGTTGGGAGAAATAAAGGCAAGCGGCAGAGAGTTCCACAGGCGTGCAGTTCTAAGAAAGAAGCTTTGTTCATGGAATCTACGTTTGGATTAAGGCACAGATAAAGAGTGGGGAAAATTATTGACAATGGTTTCAGCTAGTCGGGTGTTTTTCGTGAAGGATTGGCGAGGGGGGCAGAGAATGGAGCTCAGATGAGCACTTGCCATGGAAATAATGATAAAACAAAGACAGGCTCGCAACGTCTCTTCTTTGGGAGAGAGCTTGCAGGGAAGAGAAAAGGACACTCCCCACTAAGCCACGAAGTCTATTTTGTACTCTGTCAAGGCATGATAGGCTGTTTTTAGTAGCCCCTGCCCAGATGTGGCAGTAGTACTACATCCTTGGACGTATTTGGCTTTTATATAGATAGAGAATTGCATCAGTAGTGAGATAACTTCTGGAGCGGTAGAAGGATCCCACCATTTTCCCAGCGACCTTGGCCACAGACTTGATGTATGTGTCCCATTTCAGATCAGGAGTAAAGGTCAAACCCAGAAGCTTATCAGAACATGGGGCCTCCCCTAGACGAGGGCCATTCATTTTAATTGATGTTTGATGGGGATCAGAGCGTTACGATGTAATGATAGGAGCTTGGTCTTAGATGCATTAAAGGTAACCAGCCACATCTTTCCCCACTGTACCACGCGCTCAAGATCTGAGGTGAGAGAATCAGAGAACATTGCCATTTACGGTCTTTGATGTGTTGCCATAGATAGTCGGGTCATCAGCATAGATGTCAACGAATGATTTAAGTATGGGTTTTGGGAGATCATTGATGTAGATCAGGAAGAGAGTTGGGCCCAGGATGGACCCCTGAGGGACTCCAGCATTAATAATGTGGGCCTTTCTTCCCATCAACCACTACTCTTATGAGCCTATGAGAGAGAGAGAGAGAGAGATGATTTAATGATTGAGAAAACATTTCCAGTTATACCGTAGCTGGAAATCTTGTGAAGTAGGCCTTTATGCCATACCTTATTGAAGGCCTTTGATATTTCAAGAGCAATTGCCCTAGAAAGAAAGCCTTTGTCGAGACATTCGCTAATCCTATGACATATAATCGTTAGCACGTCTGCTGTAGATCTTGCAGAGCGGAAACCATATTGTGTGTCACTAAGAAGATTATTTCTGCTGAGGTGGTTGACTACTTGTCTATTTAATATGGATTCCAGCAACTTATTCATAACACACAGGAGACTTATGAGTCTGTATTGAGAGGGAGGTTACTTACCACCTGAATTCTTAAATACAGGGCATACTGTTGAGGTTTTCCAGGCTGTTGCACAGCACGTCTCCTTAAGGCAACGCTTAAACAGTTTGGTAAGTATTGGGGCAAGTTCTGGTTGTAGCTTTTTTAACACTATAATTGGAATAACGTAAGGGCCAGTTGCTTTACTTTATTGGCGACCTCACGCACACATATTTGTACGTTACCTAGCGTGGTGTGTGTTATAGGAGGGAATATGGGGAGTTCATGGCCTTCGTCGCATGGGGTAGAATTTGCTGCAAAGTTCTAGACAAATAGTTTGGCCTTGTCGGATGGTGACGAGATGACCTCTCGTCCATTGATAATGGTTGGGATAGAACGCACGCTTCTGTTCAGGATCCTATTTGCTATTTGCCGGAACTGGTGGGAACCAAGCCGCTGATCAGCTACTGTGGATTTAACGGACTGAGCATATAGCTCTCTTGCATTTTTTATTACTCTTTTAGTGGTTGATGGCGGTCCTGAAAGCAGCTTTAGTCTTAGTGCATCTATTAGGTTGGTAGCTAAGGAAAAAGTTATTTCTGTGCGAGATGGCAGCAACACATTCTGGGGAGAACCATGGCTGGCTGTTAGATTTTGTTGGAATTTTTTGTATGGTATAAATTGGTCTATGCCTACAATTAACCATTCGGTCAGGTCTGATACTATAGAGGACACATCCTTTTTAAGCATGGAATGGAGAGGTAGATCAGATATGAATGTACGGAAGCTATCCCAGTCAGCCATAGGGTATCGGTATACAGTACAGTGGAGAGGTACGCCTGTAGACTTATTACATTTCATTTTTATCTTAACTGATACAACGGAGTGGTCGGAGGGTCCCAGAGGAGACAGAACGGCATATGAGCACAGCCCAGGGTAAGTTGAGAGAAAAAGGTCTAGAAGGCTTGCGTACTGAACGGTAGTATCGGGCACATGGGTGGGCTCGCGAACAATTTGAGCGAGGTCATAGGCAATGGCAAAATCATAACAGAACCTCCCCTCATCATCAGTCTTATTTGAGTGTGTCAGCCATTCCACATTATGGACATTGAAGTCACCGCAAATGTGAATATTAGAATCTATACTCTTAAAGATAGTAACTCCGCTGTTGTGGGGACGATCGAGGGCAAATATAAATGCGGTGGTGTAAGCAAGTGCAACCCGGAAGCACTATAAGGGAAATAAGGGTCTTCTCTGGAGATATACCTGCCGCACGGGAAGCCATCTTTAATGTAGACACATATTCCATGGCTATGGCGATCTTGGGGGTCAGATTTAAATGTTAAGTTAGAGTATCCTTTAATTATGAACTCATCTAGGGATGTGGTCGGCCCTATTCCTGTTTCGCCTCAACATCAGTGTATTCCTTATTTAATACAAAACTTAATACAAACATTAATTTCCATTAATTAAATATTAATATTATTAATACAAATTGTAACCTGTATTTTAAGTGACGCATATTTATTGGATATAAGAATTACATATACAGATGATTACGTTTAGAAGTAAAAAAACAAATCATTTTTGATGAACAGATTTATTTGCTTATTTGCTTAAATCAAATTAGATATATTTCGATGCTATACATCCTTGGCAATGCAAAGTCTGTTTTTTTTTTCTTTTTCTGGTATGCATGTTGTAATTTAACCTTCTAAACATATTCATCTGTATACGTAATTCTTATTTTCTATTAATATGCAACACTTCAAATGCAGGTTACACTTTTCATTAACTTAATTTGCGCGGCTTACACGATACCCTGTTGATGACTGTATTTAATTGTTTTTAAATCTACTGTGGCTCGCAGAAGTATGCTATGCGGACAGGAAAAGGAAAAAAAAACAGACTTTGACATTTCTGAATTTTTGAGATGAGGATTTGTAAATTGTATTATTATTCATCGGACTACTGTTCTCATCTTGACTGTGATTTTCACAACGTTTCGGTCGATATAACCTCCGACCTTCTTAAGGTCTATCTCCTCGATCTCGGGAATGTTTCTGTCGAACTCGGGAATTTAGACGGAATTTCGAGCGGAACCCTTCATTTACTTCACGGGGTAGCGTGCTCTTGTTCCGTCAGCGATGACTGGATAGACGTCCTAAGTAATTCGCAAATTTACATTTCGGTCGGTCACACTAAGGATTGAACCTTCAACCTTCAGGAGAATATCACTTTTACAATTGATTTTTCCCAGTACTCTTACCACTGCGCCACGGGTCCTTGCGGACAATTCTAGTACGAAATTTAGGAGCCTCAAACCTACTTTCTATTTCTAGTGGTAAATACCACCATTTATTACTAGTTATTACTATATATTAACGTATATCTATCTCTATACTTATTACTTGTATATATTAATATTTTTACTTATTACTTGTATATATTATCTATTGTTTATAATTATTGGTTCCGATATCATATTGAATTCTTTACTAGGTCTACTTAGCATTTGGTTATTCCCTAGCATATGTTCTGCTTCTTTCAGTCGTCTTACTTTCCACCGTTCCTCTCTGTCTATAATTTTTACTTCGTCCCATAATGGTAGATGTTTTCCCTTTTCTTTCCATATATGGTCAGCTATACCTGACGTTTTAGTCTCTCCGCGTACTACGGCTTTTCGAAGTTCTTCTAACCGTACTTTACACGGACGAAACGTTTCATCTCTGTATATTTTCCACATTTACATGGAATTTCATATACATAGTTCTTAGTAATGATTGTTTCTGTAGGCAAGCCCCCTACAGAAAAAATCATGACTAAGAACTGTGTATATGAAATCCCATATATATTCGAAACTCCGCGAATTAAGGACAATCCACTTAATGTGTGCCTCCTTTTTGAAAAATAAATATGTTTTTAACTCTTCTTGAAGTGTTAATCAGTACGTCAGGTTAGAATTAATTTATAAATATTAAGTCTTTAATATTTATAATGTACTTAAAATTTGCTATTTTAAGTAATCTTTGTAAAGAGAATTGTAATTCTTTATATATATATATATATATATATATATATATATATATATATATATATATATATATATGTATAATAAAGCTGAACGTATATGCGTGTGTTTGGTCACGAATAATATGGTTGACTATTATAGAAAACTGGTCATTTTCTGTAGGCTGTTTTTGAACTCAGTCAACGACAGGTACTTCTGCTAGTATATATATATATATATACATAAATATATATATATATATATATATATATATATATATAATATATATATATATAATTGTGAATTCTATATTCTTTATTATTATGTAATCTATATGAAGCTACTTCGGTGTAACATGGTTTCTATTATAGCAATTAATTCTGTATATAAGTTAAAAGATTCAGTGCTGCGTTAAATATACATGTTCATCTCTTGTTACTATTAGTTCAATAAAATGTATTTTATTTTATCAAATCGGTTGTGGTACTTCGAATATACTAATATATTTTATCGCCTATGTTTATCATGATAATTATACAAGCTTTTACGATTATTATTTATAACATACAGAATAATTATTGTTTAATAGTGTATCATGGTATGTCACGACTAGTTTGACGATTGTCCTTTTCATACGATTATTTAAAGGTGTTACCATAAAAAGAACAATAAAAAATACATATATGCAAAATAATCGTATAAACGGATTATTTATGAAAGCGGAAGTTAAATAGCATGATATAAATGAAATCGTGAATACCAATCAACTAGAAAAATACCGTCTCATTACAGGTAAAAAGAATTCCTCCAACCGAAAAAATTCATTTGTCTCCCTATGAAAGGAAGGGAAAGGGAGGGCAGTAGTCCTAGATATATCTAAGGCTTTTAACAGGGTATGGCACGATGGCCTTCTCATGAAAATAAAATTATATGGTATTACCGGATGAATGGTTAGCATAATTAAATACTTCTTAAATGAAAGAAGAATCCAGGTTTTCTTAGATGGCCGTACGTCCAAAATATTTGATATAAATGCGGGTGTACCTCAGGGATCGATCCTTGCACCTTTGTTATTTCTGATATTAATAAATGACTTACCTGATAATATTGCCGCTGAGATGGGTATATTTGCCAACGATACCACGCTCTATAACAGGCACGTGGGTTAAACTAATGAGCACATATCTAAGATAATGGCGGAAACCCTAGAGGGATACCTTTAGTATGTAGTGGATAGGGTCAAAAATGGATGGTAATGTTCAACGCTGCCAAGACAAAGTTGTTTCCTTTAATAATTACATGAAACTTTACCAACCACCAATAGTTATGGTTAAAGATATATCACCTGAAAGTACTTCGTTCAAGCTCCTTGTGCTCAACGTTCACAGGAAACATGAGTTAGAATAGACACATCAGGATTATTGTCAAGGCTGCTGCGAAAAAGGTGGGCTCTCTCTATCGCGCTAGAAAGTTACTTACGCCTGAAAGAATTCTGCACCTCTGCAAAGCCACCATTCCCCCATGTATGCAGTACTGCTGTCACATTTGGGCTGCTACTAGTCTCTCGCTCCCGGACAGGGTCCAACAGAGAATCGCCAACCTGATAGGTCTAAGCTTCAGCCCACGTCCCATCGACGAAATGTTGCATCCCTCTGCCTGTTTTACAAGTATTTTAATGGTGGATGCTCTGACGAACTACAAACAATTGTGCCATCCTCGACGAAAATACCCCGGACAAACCCGACAAGAAACAAAATACCACCCTTACACCGTAGAGATCCCTAAATGTAGGAAGGCCTTCTACTCTAATAGCTTCTTCCCCAGAATTGCAGGACTTTAGAATTCTCTTCCGGTTTCCTACTTCCCCAACTGTACTGACTTGCAGAAGTTCAAATGTAATGTGAACAGAGATCTTGCGGTTAAACTTCATACATAGTACCACTGAAACTTGGTGTCTGATAGTATCCTCCTACATCAAAGTGTCAATGTGTCCTGTTTGGGGTGAAAATGGTATTAAAAAATATTTTTTTTTTTTTTTTTAAAAATAAGCTAATATATCGAGTTCTTATTAAGATGCTTTCTGGAAATCTACTACACAATTTTGCTTTTAGAAAATCTTTACAATTTAAGGCATAAGCGTAAGAGTTTACGAAGTAAAAAAATTAAGGAAATATTGTACTATTAGCTATGTAACCAATTCCAAGCAACTCTGAGATATTTGGATTTAAAGTAGGGTATTTTGTTATTATAATATTTAAAGAAACAGACATTTCTCTATTTAATTTTTAATATCTATTCTTATACTTTTACAAAGTTTTAACGGAGGTATTCTAATTAATTTTACACCGTTTGCAGAAAACGAAATAAAATTAAATATAGCCAGCATTTTGACCTTTTTCGCTTTATGAACTTGAACGCACATATAAATAGACAAAGAAGCACACGTTATATGTATATATATATATATATATATATATATATATATATATATATATACGTGTGTGTGTGTGCGTTTTATAATCTTGACCAAGTATTATTCTTATCAGTGGCTATTATCAGAAGTTTGTTCAGAGAAAATGACCAGTAAACAAACGTTTTTGTGGTAAATCGATGCTGAACGCGTAAATCGCTAACCAACAAACATGTTGGACGCCGAACGTTTTATTTTTATTGATATCATTACAAAGACAATTGGATACATTAAGTCCTATATTCTTTTATTTATCTTCCTAAACACTATCAGAGTGTAACCATGCATACCCTGCGCAGAATACGGATAAATATGAAAAAAAGACATAAACTATCTGTGAAAAAACAGTTTATATCTGAGGATCAGCTCCTACCACAAATCAGATATCATTGTGCACACTTAAGTACACAAACAGAAAAAGGCATGCATAGTATACGTCGGTATTTATGAAAATGGTGTTTTAATAGTCATAACCGATAAAAACATTCCCGATAAAAACTGGATTTATCTGTGTGCTTCCTTTCATCCCTACTACACCGCAAATCCAATTCATAAAAATTACTATGTATGTCCGTGTGTCCCCATTTTCATTCAAACTGAATCTCCTCCGAATAGCAAGAGAAGCGAGACCGGTTTAATGAGTGCTTTTTTGTGAACATTTATTTTATATATATATATATATATATATATATATATATATATATATATATATATATATATATATATATATATAGTTTTATATATATATATATATATATATATATATATATATATATATATATACTAGCAAAAGTACCCGTCGTTGACTGGGTTAAAAAGCAGCCTACAGAAAATGGACTCTGATTTATTAAAGTACGATAGGTTATGAAAAGGAAGGGTTGTAAAGAGATAGCTTCGAATTTGGGGGTATCAAAACCAAAGCCCTATATGATGAAAGTAAAAATAAAATAGATAAACCCCATAATTTATTATACCATACCTGTTCACACTGAAACACTTATCACAATATTCTGTGGATCTATATTCAAAAACCTTGTTAAACTTTGTGACATATTTCCATTCTATGGAGGTCAGGCGCGAACGAACACCCCATAATTTTATTATACCATATTTCTTCAAACTGAAACATAATTATCAAAGTATATTTACGCAGATAGATATGAAAAGTCTTTATTAAAGTGTGTGCCTATTTCCATTCTATGGAGGACAGGCGCGAACCCAGACCCGCAAATTCTATTATACTATCCCTATTTAAGTTAAAACATACTTATCAAAGTATTCTTATGTACATCTATATCAAAAACACTTGTAAATGTTTGTTTTTTTAATTTTTAATTTTTTTTATTTCCATACTTTGTGGATCAGGCGCGAACGCAGACCCCACAATTTTAATGAACCACTGTTCTGCCAGATCAAACATACCCATTCCTGTGTCTCGATACATATTCTATCAGTATATGTAATCAGTTTTTAAAATAGTAAACCATATAGGAGCCTATTCGTGACCAGATATTTATTTGCTCCCCCACCGAGCAAATTAGGCACAAAGCCAATTTGTAATGTGAGGAGTGAAGGAGAAATGGGGACCAGCTACTCCGGGAGTAAGGGAGCTGGATAGTGATAATTGGTATGAAGGGTTGCCCCTACATTGATCAAGGTCATCTGTGGGGTCACCCCCACATAGGGTCTTTGCTTGCAGTATCTGTCGGAACAGATACTACACTTTGATCTTAGCCCGAAGTCCAGGTATATATTTGCTCCCCCACCGAGCAAATTAGACAAGGCCGATTTTTAATGTTAGGAGTGAACGGGAAATGGGGACCAACTCCCCGGGGAGTAGGGGAGCTGGATAGTGACAATTGGTATGAAGGGTTCCCCCTACATTGACCAAGGTCTTATCTGTGGGGTCGCCCCCACACAGAGTCTTTGCTTGCAGTATCTGCCGGAACAGATGGGATTTATTTGCTCCCCCACCGAGCAAATTAGGCACAAGGCCGATTTTTAATGTGAGGAGTGAAGGGAGGGGGAAGGGGAAAAGGGGACCAGCTCCCGAGAGGTGGGAAATGGGAGCTGGTTAAAGGTCAGACATGTGGGGTTGCCCCCACATCTGGTCTTTGCTAGTCATAGCTAGTCATAGCTAGTCATAGCTTGCAGCATCTGCCGGAACAGATGGTATTTATTTGCTCCCCCACTGAGCAAATTAGGCACAAGGCCGTTTTTAATGTGAGGTAAAAACCAGCTCCCCTAAAAGTAGGCAAAAAGGGGGCACTCTGGTTACCAAAAATAATAATTGTCCCAGTATAGAGGGTTTCCCCTCCATTGACTGGTACAAATTATCTTAAGTGCAGCATCTGCCGGAACAGATGGTGTTTATTTGCTCCCCCACTGAGCAAATTAGGCACAAGGCCGTTTTTAATGTGAGGTAAAAACCAGCTCCCCTAAAAGGGGTCACTCTGGTTACCAAAAATAATAATTGTCCCAGTATAGAGGGTTTCCCCTCCATTGACTGGTACAAATTATCTTAAGTGCAGCATCTGCCGGAACAGATGGTATTTATTTGCTCCCCCACTGAGCAAATTAGGCACAAGGCCGTTTTTAATGTGAGGTAAAAACCAGCTCCCCAAAAAGGGGGCACTCTGGTTACCAAAAATAATAATTGTCCCAGTATAGAGGGTTTCCCCTCCATTGACTGGTACAAATTATCTTAAGTGCAGCATCTGCCGGAACAGATGGTATTTATTTGCCCCCCCACCGAGCAAATTAGGCACAAGGCCGATTTTTAATGTGAGGAGTGAAGGGAGGGGGAAGGGAAAAAGGGGACCAGCTCCCGAGAGGTGGGAAATGGGAGCTGGTTAAAGGTCAGGCATGTGGGGTTGCCCCCACATCTGGTCTTTGCTAGTCATAGCTAGTCCTAGCTAGTCATAGCTTGCAGCATCTGCCGGAACAGATGGTATTTATTTGCTCCCCCACTGAGCAAATTAGGCACAAGGCCGTTTTTAATGTGAGGTAAAAACCAGCTCCCCTAAAAGTAGGCAAAAAGGGGGCACTCTGGTTACCAAAAATAATAATTGTCCCAGTATAGAGGGTTTCCCCTCCATTGACTGGTACAAATTATCTTAAGTGCAGCATCTGCCGGAACAGATACTACACTTGGATCTTGGCCCGAAGGCCACGAAGATGGCCTATTTGTGACCAGAAACACACACACACACACATTCAGCTTTATATTATAGTTATATATAAACGGCAGTAGGATTTACCCAAAACAAACATACTGACCGATTCATGTGAACACACTTTTTGGTTGACGTAATAAAAATACAACTTTCCCAACACCATCTATCCATGACCAAACTTAATCCAACAATTATTTGAAAACGTTCTAACCGATTCTATATGACGCGCTGATATGCAGTGGAACAATCTTGCAGACCGGACGTAATATTTGTCTTTTTGTCGTTGTTTTTTTGTTTCTTCTTAATTATTTAAAAATTATTTCAAGATAAGCTGACTTTTAAATAATCAACATTTTATTCCTAACATTGTTGTAAACATTAAATAAAACCTTTCATATAAATTGATAAACATTTCTATACAACTATGTTTATTTATTAAAACATGACAATAAATAAAGAAGAAAAAGAAGAAATTATACATTGTGTGTACGACATGTATTATAACAAGCAGAACCCGTGGAAATTCCACGGCAGCTGAAAATTTTGAAGATTCACAATTGTAACATACTTCTTATCACATAATCAAACAATTACTATGACGTCGGACCATGTAAAATTAAAAACTTAGCTAAATCACTAAGCTCTAGATCTTCAGTTCGAAGTATCTCTGCTAACACAATTGCATCAATTTGTTGAACTGTTCTGCTCTTATCCTGATCTCGAAGCATTATGATCATGTCGCAGTGTGGTAGCCATCCATTTTTAAAATTTAATAACAAACATATGCAAACAGAATTCTCAATATCTGCCTGTCTTTGATGTATTTCAACAACAACAACAAAATAAGAATTTTATCAGACATAGTTGTACAGCGGTGCATCTCCGATTTCGATCGTTGAACATTGTGTCACTTTCAGACATGGTAGAAGGCTCTTATCGCTCTTGGCATTTGTACACAACTGACTGGCCTACTAATATAGTGTCTGCAATAAAAAAAAACCCGTTTCCATTACTCATGTTAGTACCTCACGTCTACATGTTCAATATATAAAAATGGTCTAGCTATTCTACTGTAAAGTTGAATTTACTTAAAATATCTTTTTGACAACCGTGTTCGCGTAGGAAATAATCCCATCTTTCACATAATTGTATTTTTTTTACACGGTGGTGACCACATGTAAAGCCCAGGAAGCCACTCAGGGATAAGGGTTATTGCAAGTACAGTAGGTTGGTGTGGAGATTTAATTAAGTGTTCACTATAGGGGGCGGTTCATCGGAAATTTGTTTACAATGAAGACATCCAGGTTCCAGTCAGTTGGGAAGCAGGCAGAGGCACAGAGTTCCACAGGCGTGCAGTTCTAAGCAATAAGCTGTGTTCATGGAATCTACGTTTGGATTAAGGCACAGATAAAGAGTGGGGGAAATTTTTCACAGTGGATTTAGCTAGACGGATGTTTTTCATAAAATATTGTCGAGGGGGGCAGAGATTGGAGCTCAGACGAGCACTTGCCATGGAAATAATGATAAAACAAGTATAGGCTCGCAACGTCTCTTCTGTGGGAGAGAGCTTGCAGGGAAGAGAAAAGGGCACTCCCCACTAAGCCACGAAGTCTATTTTGTACTCTGTCAAGGTAGGATAGGCTGTTTTTAGCAGCTCCTGGCCAGATATGGCATCAGTATTCCATCCTTGGACGTACTTGGCTTTTATATAGATAGAGAATTGCATCAGTAGTGAGATATCTTCTGGACGGTAGAAGGATCCCACCATCTCTCCAGCGACCTAGGGAACAGACTTGATGTACGTGTTCCATTTCAGATCAGGAGTAAAGGACAAACCCAGAAGCTTGTCAAAACATGGGGTTTCTCCCAGATGAGAGCCATCCATTTCAATTGCTGCTAGATGGGGATCAGAGCGTTGATGATGTAAAGATAGGAATTTGGTTTTAGATGCATTAAAGGTAACCAGCAACGTCTTCTCCCCACTGAACCACGCGCTCGAGATCAGAGGAGAGAGAATCAGAGAGAACTTTGTAATTTACAGCCTTTGATGTGTTGCCGTAGATAGTCGTGTCATCAGCATAGATGTCAGCGAATGATTTAAGTATGTGTTAAGGGAGATCATTGATGTAGATCAGGAAGAGAGTTGGGCCCAGGATTTACCCTTGCGGGACTCCAGCATTAATACTGCAGACCTCTTATTTTTGTCCATCGATCACTACTCTTATGAGCCTATCGGAGAGAAATCATTTAATGATTGAGAAAACATTTCCAGTTATACCGTAGCTGGAAATCTTGTGAAGTAGGCCCTTATGCCATACCTTGTCGAAGGCCTTTGATATGTCAAGAGCAATTACCCTAGAAAGGAAGTCTTTTTCAAGAGATTCACCAATCCTATGAGATACAACCGTTAGCACATCTGTTGTATATCTTGCAGAAAGGAAACCATATTGTGTGTCATTAAGAAGGTTATTTCTGCTGAGGTGGTTGACTACTTCTCTATTTATTGTGGATTTCAGCGACTTACTCAGGACACAGAGAAGGCTTATTGGTCTGTACTTAGAGGGAGATGACTTATCACCTGAATTCTTAAATACCGGGCATAGTGATGAGATTTTCCAGGGAGCCGGAAAGCACTTCTCCTTAAACAGTTTCGTAAGTATGGAAGCAAGTTCTGGCTGAAGCTTTTTTAACACTATAATTGGGATGCCGACAGGGCCAGTTGCTTTACTGGAATAAAGGTTCTTGATTAGCCTGGCGACCTCATGCACCGATATCTGTATGTTACCTTGCTGTTCTGTGTTATAGGAAGAAATATGGGGGTTGATGGCCTTCGTCGCATAGGTAGAATTAGCTGCAAAGTTCTCGGCAAATAGTTTGCCCTTGTCTGATGCTAACTAGATGACCTCTGGTCCATTGATAATGGTTGGGATAGAACGGACACTTCTGTTAAGGATCCTATTTGCTATTTGCAAACACTGGTGGGAACCAAGCCGCTGCTCAGATACTGTGGACTAAACAGACTGGGCATATAGCTCTCTTGCTTTTTTATTACTCTTTTACAGTGTTTGATGGCGTTCCTGAAAGCAGCTTTAGTCTTAGTGCATCTATCACGTTGGTAGGTATGGAAAAAGTGATTTCTGTGCGCGATAGCAGCAGCACATTCTGGGGAGAACCATGGCTGGCTGTTAGGTTTTGTTGGAATATTTTGTATGGTATGAATTGGTCTATGCCTACAATTAACCATTCGGTCAGGTCTGATACTATAGAGGACACATCCTTTTAAACATGGAATGGAGAGGTAAATCAGATATGAATGTACGGAAGCTATCCCAGTCAGCCATATATTATTGGTATACAGTACGGTGAAGGGATACGTCTGGGGACTTATTACATTTCATTTTATCTTAACTGATACGACGGACTGGTCGGAAGATCATAGAGGAGAATGAAGGGAACATGAACATAGCTCAGGGGAAGTTGAGAGAAAAAGGTCTAGGAGGCTTGCATATTGACCGGGTGTATCGTGCACACGGGTGGGCTTGCGAACAATCTGAGTGAGGTCAAAAGCAGTGGCAAAATCATGACAAAACCTCCCCTCATCGTCTGCCTTCTTTGAATGAGTCAGCCATTCCACGTTATCGACGTTGAAGTCACCGCAGATGTGGATGTTAGCCGAGGGATGTGCAGACAGAATGTGGTCTATTTTCTCAGATATACTTTTAAGGGTAGTAACTCCGATGTTAATGGGCCTATAGAGGGCAAATATAAATGCAGTGGTGTAAGCAAGTGCAACCCAGAAGCACAATAGGGTAAATTAGGATCTTCTCTAGAGATATCCCTGCCACACGGGAAGCCATCTTTAATGTAAGCACATATTCCATCCCCATGGCGATCTTGGGGGTCAGATTTAGCTGTTAAGTTAGAGTATCCGTTAATTCTGAACTCATCTAGGGAAGTGGTCGGCCCTATTCCAGTTTCGCTTAGAAAGAATATGTCCGGATTCGTCTCCTGTAATTCGGTTTTAACCTCTGGAAGGTTGAAACGTAGACCCCTTATGTTGGAGAAGGAGAGATGAAAGTAGGGGTCTACGTTGGAAGATGGGGTTCTAGGTTTATTCGATTTTTTTTCTGGGGATATTTCATGTTGAGGTTTTGGGATTTATGGAACAGGTCCACATACTTGGTTTGAGCATGATAGAGAGGGAAAGTAAGTGAAAAAAACATATGATTTTTTGTAGCACATGAAAAGGTAAAGCCGTAACAATTACCCACTAGCATGGTATCGAGTGGCCCCACTAGAGACTACTGCATGGTCAAGAATCCACTCAAAAAATGGTAATACAGCAATCCCAGTACTTTGCGCCTGCTGATAGGACAGCCTCTTTAGTGGTTAATCCAAGATTCGGGTCTCTGACTATCAGCCGGATAACGTCAGCCCAGCCGAAACGTCTACCTCCAGCACCCTTACTAGTGACATGGCCACAAGGATAGACATAGAGACAGAAAAATTTCCGATATCTCAGATTACTGTTCACCAAGTACTACCGACCTTTAAATCAGCTTTTTCTTTTGTCAGAAAAATCACTCATTTGCTGAGGACTGAGGGACGATAACGGAGAAGCGAGAGTTACTGGAGCTGCCGATAAAACGTCCACTCTATTATCTTCTCTCTATTAAAAAACGGGGGTGGGGAATGGGTACAATGGGACTTATCAATATCTACTTAGTAAAGTCCGGTGCTAAATTATCAATTCAGGACGCTTTTGAAGATAATCTCCCCTCCCATATTAATGGGTGGATGATTTTGGCGTTATCTATCTCGAGTTTGAATCATTCGATCTTCACCTCATAATTAAAATCCAATAATGAACTTTTATTAATTTGTGAAGTCGGCTTAATATTAATTTACATTTGAGTTTAGATAATTATTCAAGGTTTTAATTTGGTAAGTTGTTGAAAAAAATAACAAGAATAACCTCGAGGCAAATCCTAAAATTTAATATAGAATTTTAGAATTAGAATGTAGACTTGTTATAATTATGAACCAAAATCTATATAATTATAAAACTTTTATGACCTTGTAACGGGTATTGTAACTCAACATCCGGTTTACGACTTCCGGTTGGACATGCGTACATATATAATCAACTCGACATAAAACGTATTGTTTTACTGTGTACGTTTTCAGCGTCTAATATTTTTTTTGCGTTTAAATTATCCAAATAAACAATTGTTAATATTGTCTGCTTTTTTACATCGTTCATTTCCGTATTACGTTTAAGTTATTTTAGCGCAATTTTCTTACAAGTAAATATACTTTAACCCTTTCACAACCATAAAAGCATTTTACAACGGCGATTTACCCATCGCTTCAATTTTTTAAAATTTATTATCCATTTTTTAATACACATTTCTTAAAAAAACATTCATACATTTTCTTCTACACGACCAACATAAATGAATAACCCATAAAATATGTATTTTTCTAATTTGCGTTACAAACAAATAATCAACGCGACAATAAAACGTATTGTTTTACTGTGTACCTTTTCAGCGTCCCAATTGTTTTTTTTTCGCGTTTAAATTAAAAGATATATCTAAATTTGAATTCAACTTTAAGTATAATGGTATCTGTCCAGTGCATATTTACCTATAAGTATGGCAAACCACTTATAATTCAATGTCTGTAAGTTTCTTTCTCAAAAATAAATAACTATAAACGAACTACTCATAGAAATCTTTCTATAGGCTTTTTTACTTGTCACAAAATCTAATTTTTACGTCACAAATGTCACGCTTAAACATTAATTCCATAGCTAATATAACATACTGACCCAACGGAACACGGGTAGTCTAGTTACTTTTATAGAGGTAATTGCGTAATTTCCTTCTACATGTTTAGACTTGATTGCTTGTTTTTTTTTATAATCAAACAATCACTATGAGGCTGGACTATGAAACGTTAAAGACTTAACTAAATCAGGAAGCTCTGAATCTTCAGGTCCAGGTATCTCTGCTGACACAATTGGACCAATCTGACCCTGATCTCGAAACATTATGATCATGTTGCAGTATGGTGGCGGTCTTTTTTGAAATTCAATAGCAAATATATGCAAATAGAATGCAAATAGAATTCGCTTTCGTATTTTATCTGCTTTCTAATCAAAGTTGTATTCCTAATTATATATACAAAATATGTTTCATGGATATGCCTATCCAGGTTATTACACACATAAATGATTGCATATATATATATATATATATATATATATATATATATATATATATATATATATATATGATTGTTGAGCTGGATTAAATCCGACGATATGAAATAAAATTTACAAAAGGAAAACACGTTGCTCTCCCCCATCATTATATATAGCACCAATCCTCCGACTATCTCGTCAATGACCTTCCCTCTTGAAGAAGCCCGCATAAATCGAGCGAAACGTTGAGTATCCAGGTCCTTCCACATCCATTTTATTTAATATATATATATATATATATGTATGTGTGTGTGTGTGTGTGATGATTGCAACGTCTTGTCAGACGAGTGCCACTCCATCAGGAACTGAAAGTCCATGAGTCGAAAATGACTTAAATCCTGCCGACAAAATTCACACGCTCAGACATGACACCGAAGACGCTCACTAGTATAATACATATATATATATATACATGCACGTATGCATACATATATACACATACATACACATACACACATATATATAACACATATATACATACATACATACATACACAATTCATAATACACATGCATATACATACATACACATACACAAGACGGTCGATGGCATACATACATATATATATATAAATGCAAATATACATGTATACACATACACACATACATATATGTAGACATACACAATGCATAATACACATACATACATACATATACATACACACACGTATATACAAATACGTACACACATATACATACGTATACACATGTACACATATGCACATATATATGTACATACACTTATCTAAATATACATACATGAATATGCATTCATACACAAACATGCACATACATACACATATACATGCATACATATACATACATACACACATGCATATATACACATACACCCATGCATACATGCACATACACAAATGCATATATAAACATACACACAAACAATATATATATACGTATATACATACACACATACATATGTACATATACACATATACATACATATATACATACATATACACACATATACATACACCTGTATATTAACATACATACACTAATACACACATATATACATATAATGATGGCAGATCAATTATTACATGCTTCCAGCATTTCAGGTCTACACGCGTCACAACTTTTCCATGGCTGAGAGAGTATCTATACACAGATGATGTTATAGAGTTTTAGCTTTGTATGACTGCTTAATCTCTCACTCGGTTCAAAATGTTGACATCAAACAACAAGCAAGAGCAAGATAGCCAGCAATAAGTAAAACTGCAGACCAGCTTAATGCGGACACTGGTCTCCCGCTATATGTTTTTTTAATCTAAGATTTGCTTCTCCTAGAGGGGTTGCCTTCACCTCGGCTTACGGGAGCCCGGAGCGCTCTCCACCCCACATGCACATGACAATAAACACATTCGTACATACAGATTACGTCAACATATGTATGCATGTGCACCCACATGCAACCTTAATCACGTAGAGGCACACAAATACGCACGTACATACATATGTCTCTACATACGTACACACACACATACATGTAAAATACACATGACGTAATATTCCAAAATCATACATAGTAAGTGATCAGCGGCTGGACCGTTTTGGTCCCTTTTCCTTCTTGATCTTCTTCTTTCTGATTTCCTTCCTTTTTTTAAAATAAAAAGTCTGTTTTAGACTCACACTTATGCAGTGCATGATAATGATGATGATGATGTTGACAAACTCACACATAATTTTCCAAATAACTCAACGTACGAATCGACAAAAAAACACAGTCCAATTGATATAATTTACAGACGCTTGGATTTAAAAAAATAAAATTCGTGTGTTCAATTATTTGGAAAATTATGTGTGAATTAATTAACATGATCATCATCATCATTATAATGTACTGCATAAGTGTGAGTCTAAAACAAACTTTTTATTAAAAAAAGAATCCAAGCGTCTGTAAATCATATCAATTGGAATGTTGTTTTTCGTTGATTCGTTCGTTGCGTTATTTGGAAAATTATGTGTGAATTTGTGAACATGATGATGATCATCATTATAATGTACTGCATAAGTGTGAGTCTAAAATAAACGATTTTAATCATGAATTTAAGTATTCCTTTCATGCTTGCGTTATATATATATATATATATATATATATATATATATAATATATATATATAAACATATATATATATATAAACATATATATAAAATATCATATATAAAACTTCCCGTAGCATATATAGTGTTCTATTAACTCATTTAGACTGACTGGGGAAGGAATAAGTTACGACTATCCAGAAAATGCGTGTATTTATTTAGGAAATTCCACAAATATTATAAACTAAATTTCTACAATTATGGAAAATAAATTCTAAACTTAATGTATAAGTCTATTTTTTTAATCCTTATGTTGGCATTAGTTACGTGTGTTTATTAGTCTAGTATCACAGAATCGCCGTGGCATAATTTGGTGCTCTAAATCAAGTTATGAAACTGTATTTATCTTGTGTGCTGATGAAAGCAAAACGGATGTATTAGACGTATTACAAAATTAGTATAATAAACTTAATGCCTTGTTTAAGCTAAAATTAACTCGAAACTAGTGGATAGAGTATAAAGATTTACGTTGACTATACCGAATCAATGACCCCCCCCCCGCCTAAGATTTGAGAAGATTTTGCAACAAAAAATGAGGAAGATATATTATTAAATAGTTTCTTACCACTGCTTATGTGGAACTGTGGCTAAACGGGTAGAGTACTTGGAAAATCCTATTGTAAAAGTGATACTCTCCTGAAGGTTGAGAATTCAATTCTCAGTGTGGATGACAAAGGAATGCAATTGCGAATTACTTATGACCTCTGTCCAATCATGCCTGAGTGAACAGAAACATTGTATCCGCGTGAAGTAAATAAAAGGTTCCGTTCGATATTTCGTATAAATCACCGAGTTCGACAGTAATGTTCCCTAGTTCGAGAAAATGCACTTGCAAAATATCAGAAAGAAATGCCTGATAAGAATTTTTGGCAAAAGTACATTGAGAATTGTAGTGACCACGTGGAAAAATGAACTTTAGAGCAGAATATCGCGCTTGTTTAATGGTATTGACCTACTCCTGTCTTCATCAAATGGTACCATTCTAAACTACGTAAGTCTGCAACTTATTTGAGGTAAAAAAAAAAAACGAGTTGTTACTCTTGGTACGACGCTTGTATGATAAAGTGCACTCCAGATGGTCATGCACTGCAATCGTTTATCTAGAAGTCATTATTTCATATGCTCACTTCCACTCACAATGCAATAAATACAGGAAATTCGAATGATGCGTCCCTGCTCCTGACGTACGGGATTGTTTTCCTTAATATCTGCAACACAAATATGAATTTTCCAGGTCATTAATAGATACCTTAATTCATCATAACTGTTGTGGAGACGCCCACTAATTAACATGGGTGGATGACTGAGATATATAAAGGTATCAATCACCAATTCCGGGAGAGTTCGGTAACGACGGCCAAATAGGCAAGACGCTTATGTTGCCTCCAGTAAGACATGCAACATGCCACCTGCCGGAATATCTCCAACTGAAGTATATCTGAAGACATGTAAATATGAATATAACTTTTCTTCCTAATATATTATTGTATACCTTTACTTTCCGTGTTCTTGTTAATTATGTGTGCAGACACAACAATAACCATGCAATTTGCAAACCCCTCTGTCCCATTCAGGCAGAAAAAATAGTAGGCATTACTTTTGGAATACACATCGTAAACATCTAATTACTTTGTAGATTATTGGAATATCTCGTATCAATAAATCTAGAGTTCAAGTAGACATAGTAAAAAACGTATGTTACATATTAAGAAAAGTCTATAAATTATTTTAAAATACTTAAACCTAACAAGAAGTATTACATATGTAGCGGATTAGTGAATTATAATAGAAATTTTAAAATAGCTATCGTTATTTGTCTTTATTATGTATTTGTGTTGTGAAAAGAGTCATATTCTTATAGCTCCGCTTTGTTTTTTGTTTTTTCTACTCTTTATTCTATTTCTCTTTCTCTACATTCCTTCAGTACCAGCAATTACGCCTAGTCTCTCTCTTTCTCCAACAATTCTCTCTCCACAACCTACTTTCTCCGTTTCTCGCTCTACTCTTTTATTTTGTTTGGCGCGGAAAAATTGTTGCCGTATAGAATTTCGTTGATAAATTGAATCTTTCTTTGCAATTTTGGCTAAAGCTCAGCCGCAGCTGCAATTTTCACGGCGTATAAATGCAATGGCAAACAAGATAAATGCCCACGTGTTTTTCTCTACTCTCTTACCCTATATGTGCGGGAAGGGTAGGCATGTAGATTTGCCGGACAGTGGAAACTATTGCCCTGAAAATTAGTGCTTAACGCGGGCAGCATATTTCGCATCGAATAGGATAATCAATAAAAATAAATTCGAAATAAAGTAATCGACTTATCTTTCCCAGTGTCTGTTGCTCTTCGACGTGCATCGGTGAAGAGGAGTCCATTTAGATCCGGACTATCATCAACAACAATCTTGTCAAACACATCATTTATTGACTCATAGAAGATTCAGTCTCTCATCTGAAACACTAAAACGAAACTAGCAGGATATTTTAGGTCATGTTAAAAATGTGTGTACTCTCTTCCTTTTCAAACTACGCTCACTCTCTTTCCATCCCTCACTCTTCTCTTTCTCTCTCTTTTTCTTTCTTCTTCCTACACTAAGTACACATTCTAAGAGACGTTAAAATCAAATCAAATTATATTTAACGAAATATTGCAAAGTGTAAATAGAAATGTCGTCGTCGTCATCATCATCATCATCATCACCATCATCGTCATCATCATCATCATCATCATCATCAACATCATCATCATCCTCGTTATAATTATCATTGGAAGATTCGTATGAATAAAAATATTCAATTGTTGGTTTTAGTTTACGTAATATTTTTCTCATCAGAATTCTTTGTAAAAATACATCGCATACTTAAGAGGGGGACCAGGGGAAGGTTGCCAACATCCTAAGTTAATGTGATTTTTGTGGAACTAAGTGGTCGTCAGACCGTGTTGGTAATCACTCGAACACTGTCACCTCCCAAAGATATGTTAAAATATCATTAAAAGAAATATGCTAAAAATATTGTTCACGTGATATTCTCCATCTTAGCATATTTTATCTCACGTGATATTGCTATTTGCTTCTTTGTTTAATCTTTACGATTCAAATACGTTTTTTTTTTATATGCGTTCCTATACTTTTATCTTTTCGCAGATGTTGCAGTAAATTTCATTGAATTAAGCTTTGAGAAAACGAGTTTTTTTTTATTCATGTCCTCCTACGATTACAATACAGATAGAAACTATTTACAGCCTCATACAGCCTAAATGTTCTTAAAAATACTGAGAGCATATCAAGAACATGTATGGAATGCCCTAGAGATCCAGCAGCTTAAGCTATGAAATGGAATTGCTGAAATCAAAATGAAATCTTGAAGTAAATTCCATAATAAAAGCAATAAACAGGAATATATATGACATATTCTGTTTGTAACGAAGCGGCGCGCTCCTATTGTAACAGAGCGCGTATAGAAGCGTGTGAGAAAATCAGTAGCAGCCTATGATAGCTGACTAGCAAAAATGTTACTAGGAGCAGCCATATTTAAAGTACGTATAAAGATTTGCAAGTGTGCACGCGCTGAACTTACGGGAGGAAGAAGAAGAAGAAGAAGAAGAAGAAGAAGAAGAAGAAGAAGAAGAAAAAGAAGAAGAAGAAGAAGAAGAGCAACGAAAAGAAAGTATACTACTTAGTAAAGGGGTAAGTGCGCGCCGGGAAACATGAATGTATAAAAACGAGGGGGCGGGAAAACGCTAGCTATTGACGGCGTGAGGCGGCTCGGAGACAGAGAGAGAAAGAGGAAGAAAGAGAGAGAGAGAGCGAGAGAAACTAATAAAAAGGGCATTGTTATATGGCAGAGCGTTGTAAAAGAAAGAAAACTTGTGTGTGCAGAAGGACTTTTGAAAGATAATGAAATACATTATTATGGAAGAACCAGGAATATATGCAATTAATTTGCACTAAAAAAAAAATGTCGTGTCGGATTTTTATTCCTTCCATTTTTCTTTGTGAGTCCTTTTGCGACCCTATCAGACACTGTGTGGATCTGAGTGATTTAAATGTAACGGTTAAAATGTTATGGTCACATTACATGTGGGCAAACTAGCTACTGTGCATACCTTGAAAGAAATGATGTAAAATTAAGAATTTACATTTAAAATTATGTGAATCAAAAGAGAACAACTACTAATTATAAACATATATGACCTAATCTAATGACGTGCCTTCCTCTGTGTATATAAATACAATTAAATAGTATATATATATATATATATATATATATATATATATATATATACATATATATATATATAGTAAGTTATAAAATGTATGTGGCGATTAAGCTACACTGAATATTCCGCGTTTCATCCACTTAAGCCTGAAGAATCCCACAGTGGATGAAACGCAGAATATTCAGTGTAGCTTAATCACCATATACATTTTATAACTTACTAACTAGCTCTACCTACGTATTGAGCACTTTTCAAGTAAATACTTAAAGTTTACGCATAAATCTATACTTTCGTATATTAATTTTATGTGAGTAAATTAAGTAGTTATATATATATATATATATATATATATATATATATATATATATATATATATACTAAACTACCCGTGACCCGTTGTGTCAGTATTGTATGTAAGCTTAGGAATTAATGTATAAGCGTGACTCTTGTGACGTAAAGAAAAAGAGATTTTTGTGATATAACAGAAACATTTCTATGAAAGTATATCATCAAAAAAAAAAAGAATATAAATAGATTTGTATGAGTCCTTCTGTTTATAATTGTTTTTTTTTTTAAATCATGCAGCCATTGAATTATAACTGGTTTGCCGTAACTATAGGTAAATGTGCACTGAACAGATACCATAATACTTAAAGTTAAATTCAAATTTTTTATATTAAAACGCGAAAAGAAAAACGATTTGGACGCTGAAAACGTACACAGTAAAACAATACGTTTGATTGTCGCGTCGATTCTTTGCTTATGCACGCATGCGCAACCGGAAGTAGTAAACCGGATGTTGGGTTACAATACTCGTTACAAGGTCATTTGAGTTTTATAATTATATAGATATATATATATATACATGATGATTGCAATGTCTTGTCAGATGAGTGCCACTCCCATTTCACTGAAAGTCCATGAGTCCGAAAATGATTTTTTTAGTCCTGCCGACAAATTCACACGCTCAAGCATACATGACACTGAAGAAGGTCATATACATTTATATATATATATATATATATATATATATATATATATACATGCATACATACATATATACACATACACATAAACGCATACATATCTATAAGCATAGGCACATATATCCATATATACATACACGTACACCCATACACAATACATAATACACATACATACACTTACATAAATATACATACACCCATGCATACATACACATATGCATACACATATATACACACATATACAAATACAAACACACAGTTACATACATATACACATACAAATACGTACACATATATGCACATATACATACATACACATACATTTACCTACATATGCATACACATACATACATATGCATTTATGCACATACAATACATAAACACCCACAATGTATAATAAATAATACATACACACACACAAATATATACACACATACATACATATCTACATAGATATAAATACATATGCATACATATTATTACACATGTAAATATATAAACATACATACACATATACACATATACATAAATACACACATGCATACATGCACATAATAATGGCAGATCAATTATTACATGCTTCCAGTATTTCAGGCCTACATGCGTCAGAACTTTTCCATCGCCACATGACTATTTTTCATAGATAAATGTCTGAGGAAGTATCTATACAAAGATGATGTTACGACAGCTAAATCTCTCTCTCGGTTCAAACTGTTGACATCCAGCAACAAGCAAGAGCAAGATAGCCAGCAACAAGTCAACTGCAGAGCAGCTTAATGCGGACACTGGTCTCCAGTGTTATAGTTATTTTTTAATAAGAGATTTGCTTCTCCTTGAGGGGTTGACTTTACCACGTCGTACGGGAGCCCCCTCCGCCCCACATACACATGGAAATAAAGACATGCATGCGCACATACACGCATACATACAGATGCACGCAAACGTTCATATGCATGTACATACACATGCAATCATACACAAATAGAGGCACACATATACGCATGTACATACATATTTATATACACACGTACACATACTCATGTATGTAAAATACACATGAAGGGGCGTTTCAAAAGTCAAAAGTTCTAAAATGATCAGGGCGACAATGATGGTAATGAGTACAATTAAATGAGTTTGATGCGAATAGAAAAAGAAAACAATCCAATCCAAATAATATGTAGAAAAGACAGTTACTCGTTGAAGTGTTTCTGCAACTTTACAAACGAATGTACGTAGAAATCATACGAAAACAAAATCCAACAGATCAGCCATTAAGCCGTCTGGACTTTTCTTTTTTAAATAAAATGCTTGTTAATAAGTCTCACACTTCTGCTTTAGCTAATGATGATGATGACAGATTTCACATATTATTTTAAAAAATAAATGGACGTAAGAATAAGACGAACACAAACTCCAAACGATCAGTATTTGAAACGCCTAGACTTTTTTTAAAAAAATAAAATGTTTGTTTATGAGATTAACAGCGTCAGCAACCACGGCTCTTCAAATTCTAGAGCCATGATAATCTCGGGAAGACATGTAAATACGGTACTTTTCTGTTGTTTTCCGTCTTGATTCGGGTGTTCATCTTTCCCAGTGAGTTAAACGCGCCCTCAGATACATACCTGGAAAGATTTACGATACGGCGCGGTACATACAGCGCCCAGCCTTCCCAAATGGTCATCCATCTAGTACTAGTGGGTCAACGTGATTGTGCAATCAGTTATATAGCAGAAAGAAGCACGTTAAATGAAAATGAACTAATGGTTGGTAATGGATTGTATATCGCATGTCTCACCAAAAGTAAAGTCTCCTATTTTCTAAAGTAAAAACCGTAACAGGGTTATGAAGAAAGGGTGCCATTAAAACGAGCGTTTGAGAATGGTTGCTAAGCCCTCCTATGAACCGTTATTCCAAAGGAATGCGTTGACACCCTTCGCGCTTCAACGATCAGCCTCTTCCCACTTCTTTGATCACTTCCAATCGACTGTTTTCCGACTCTCACCAAGAGAGTCGAGTCAGAATGTATTGCACACTAGCCATTGATGAAGTCCTGGCTGTGCATGAGCGTCCAGATCGCACGTTATCATACGGAATTATTCCAAAATGAGAGCCTTTTATTTTGTATTCAAAAAGATGAACATCTGCGAAAGCCGGAATTATACAATCTAAACCAGCGATCTTTCGTGCTCCAATGTTTATTTTTCTACGTAGTCACTACTAACCTCAATGCATTTTTCTAGGAATTCTATGACGCATCCCTATTGTTGATTGACATCAGTGACAGGGGTTGTTTTCTTACAGTCTCATGCCGTCAATATTAGCAACTGAAATGAAACTTGTAGCTAATGAATGCATAAGTTCAGTCATCATAACAATGAAATGTGCAATCCTTTTTGAGCCATTCGGACAGAAGAAAAATATTATACAACACTCCTCGTATATGATATTTCCTGCAAAAACCTCATATATTGGGTAATTGCATGCGGTAAAAATTGGTGGAGGGTATGGAAATTGTATTTTGAAATGTATTACAAGAAAACGAGCTAATTTACAAGTAACATAGGCTATTGTATAGATTTATAATAGACTATACATATATAATTTACAGCTGATTCAATAAAACGTCATGGAAGCTTCAGAAGAATGGCCAAAATTATGTAGTTTCACGTATTGGAAAACGTTACAAAAGCGTTACAAATGTAACGTGAACCGACATCTTACTTCCCAAATCCCTACATAGAACCACAGTAGCTTATGTCCCTGATAGTAGCCCCCTACACCAAAGTGGTAATGTGCCTTGTTTGGAGTGAAAATGTAATAAAAAAAAGTGCTAATTATGATTCCAAAAGGTTATATATATATATATATATATATATATATATATATATATATATATATATATATATATATATATATATATATATATAACTGCTTATAAATATATATGATATGCCCTCCGTAGAAATGACCGGGTCGAATGAAAATCTTATTTTGAAATTATTGCAAACTGAAAAAGTATAAGAATGTATACTAACATAAGATTGAATATGATTGATTCAATGAAAACAAATTTGAAGACGATTACATAATACAAAAATATATTAATATGCTGGGGAAGAAAATGGAACGGAATGAAATGGAATTTTCAAATTATAGAATTCTTAATAAGAAACCAGTAACTCGTTATGAATGTACATGGCTTGTCTTATAGATTCGGATGCTACTACATACTGACATGCACATGTATGTTTAGATTGAATATGGAATATTATAATTTTTGTGTATAACAAATTTAATTTTAGCGTTAATTGTTCTGACTATATATATATATATGTATATATATATACATATATATATATGTATATATAGATATAGTGTCTGTAAGTATTTAATTATTATAGAAACAAAATAATTATAACAGCACCTTTAAGTAATTCGTTTCTTATTGTTGAGCACTTTAAGTTGAATTATAGTCGGTCAATTTAGCTCTTATGCATCGATCATCGTATAACGATTAGATCACTGTCTGATTGATGTAAATGCACATTTAAAATTAAACGTTACTTCACGCGGTTAATGGTAGCCGAATTGATACGGTCTTCGCTAATCGAGCCAGAGATGTCTCGTGTTGCGGGTTCGAATCATTCAACTGGTGTTACTCCTGACACCCTGCAGTGAAGATTCCTGAAAGGATGAAACACTAGTGTCTGTAGGTATTTAATTATTATAGTAAAAAAATAAGTTTATACATATATATGTGCATAAAATTATTTTTTTACTATAATTATATATATACATATACATATACATATACATATATATATACATATATATATATATATATATATATATATATATATATATATATATATATATAAGCGAATCGCGATATATCAAGACAGTCGTGCGGTAAGGGGTTTAGGCTCGTTATCGTGGGGTCCCGATTTCGAATCTCGCAATATTCAGCCACTCTGATGAGTCGTAGATGGCGAAACACGTGTCAGTGGATAATCATATTCTTTAAATAATATATATACCGCTCCCCATGTGGAGGTACTAAAATTCTTAACGGGAAAATTATTCCCAACTCGCATTTAGGTAAAAATGCACTTTTCTAAATAATTGAATTAATTCAAAACATATCGCTAAAACCAAAACAAACAACATCTAGATATACACTAGCGGAGGATGTTCCCTGTTTTGCCTGAGTATAAAATCCGCTTAAAAATGATATTTTAATTTGTCCACGTTTCGTATATATATGTATATATATATATAGATAGAGAGAGAGAGAGAGTGAGAGAGAGAGAGATAGATAGATAGATAGATAGATAGATAGAGAGAGAGATAGGGACTGTATATACACACATAAATATGGAGAGAGGAGAGGAAGGAGAAAGAAACAAGGAAGAGAAGAGAGAAATAAAGAAGAAAATAGAAAAGGCGATAATGAAATAGAGATAACGAGACAATATAGAAAATATAAAAGAGTGAAGACTAGCAGGTGCACGAAATAGAAATAAAAAGTGAGATGTGAACAGAAGAAGAGAGATGTGAAATAAAAATGGTAGGAAAAGATAAAAGACGTTGGAAATTGTACCTTCTTCCGGATGCTTTTTCCGACGCCTTAACATCGTCTTTTACAAATTGACACGAATTGTTGAAATATGCTGCTTTTCTTGAGATAAAAAAAAAATGCGGTTGTAAATTTTCTTTTCAACACGATCGTTAACTGCTGTTCGTTATGTAGGCATGAAGCCAAGAAAACAACACTAAACAAAAGCAAAACAGACTCAAAGAAATAAGCAAATTAAATAAAAGTCACAATCAATAGAAACGATGAAAATCATCCCCTTTTTCGACCCGGGTACACTACTTAAGAATGGTCTCATGGCGTTAATAAAAACAGAATGCTCGTGACTAATACTCACTTCAACAAACGAGAAAGTGAAAGTGAAAGTTGCGCCACAATGAACACGAAATCTATGACTTCTTTAAGTTGCCTGCTTTTTCAATATTTCTCTTTTTTTTCAAATTTATATTTTTTGTATTACTCTTTTCTTTTAAATATGTCCTCGTATCTACTGATCGATTGATCGATTTGTCATGCTTTAGTTTGAAATCCCTAATCTTGCTAAGTGAATAGACACCTCTTATCTTAAATACGTCCAGGTATCTTTATAATACACACACACACACACACACACACACACACACACACACACACACACATATATATATATAGAGAGAGAGAGACAGACAGACAGACAGACAGATATAGATAAATATGTATTATACCACCGATTAACTCCAAATGAGTTTGTTGACGAAAGGGGCCGCTAGGGTTTTCCGTGTATTATTTTTAAAGCTTTAGATAGATATGAATATATCATGTTGACAAGCAAGTTTTGCGGTATTTAACCTCTAAATTCGGATGAAAATATCCTCTCCTAAGCAAAAATGTATTCATCGAAATAAGCACCAACAGAATCAACACACTTTTGCCAACGACAAAACAGTAACGAAAAAATCTTACGTTCTTGTGGCGATTAAATCTCTAAAGGCGTTTTTGATATCGCTTAGGTTTTGGAAACATTTCTCACGCAAAAATCTGTCGAGATGCTTGAAAAAGTGGTAGTTGGAAGGTGAGAGGTCTGGGGAGCATGGCGGATGAGGCAAAATTTTGTAGCTCAATTTGTTCAACTTGTGCAGGATCAGTTTAGCAACGTCCGGTCGGACATTGTCGTGGGAAAATTAGGCTTTTTCTATTGACTAATCCTGGCAGTTCTTGTCGAAGTTTCTGATGCATTTAATCCATTTGTTCACAGTACTTCTCTACCGTAATAATTTCGCCTTCATCCAAAAAAGTGTAATGGATGACACCGGTCGGAGACCACTAAACAGCCAGCATAACTTTTTTTCAGTTCTACTCTGGATTCAGTAAAGCTTCATTGGCGTATATCCACTGTCGTCGGTTGTCGTAAAGAGAACACTTTTGGTTGCAAGTCATAACCTGGTCGAAAAGTGGGTCCTTCTTGTTGCATAAAAGAAGAGAAGACAACACTTCATAATGGCTTCTCTTTTGGGTGTCGTTCACTTCGTAAAACGCCGATTTATCCAGTATTTTATCTGTCCAATCTCTCCCCCGTGGTTGGGACTCCTCGTATATATTACGTCTAATTCAGAAACACGTTCTGGAACAGTTGCACGTTGATTGCCTTCAACTAAGCCGCTTAAATGATTGTTTGCAGCATTCAACGGCTGACCACTACATTCATTATCTTAAAGACTGTCGTCGCCGTCACGAAATTTCTCAAAGCACCATAGTACTGTGCATTCAGTAGTGTTTTCTGTGCTAACATATCGTTGATTTATCGAGCTGTTTCTGACGCTTTTCGGTCCAGCTTGAATTGAAATAAGAAAACTGTGAGAATTTCCTTTTTTTGTGCGAATTTCCTCTTTTTTTCATCTTGTATTCAACGTTCTGAAATAAGACAATTATTTTAAAACGATTGTAATTTAAATGATAATGTAGAGCGGAAAACGTTTATTTTTAAATAATATCTAAACGGAAGGTATTATATGGAAAACATTTTTTTTAATTAATCAGTTGAAATCAAATTTAAAAATTCCGTAAGCACTTTCTTTCAACCTAATATATACACATGTGCTCAATTTTCTGTCATGCTTACGCTTGAAATAGAACTACTATCCAGGATTGTACCGATAGATAAGCCGCATCCCTATTTAAGATACGTTCAATAATCTAAATACTATGCTTTGTCCATCATTCTGTCAGTCGCACATCTCTCTTAGAAAGCTTTCTTGTGTGTTTGTCACGGATAAATGAAGTCCTTTTCTCAAAGTTAAATTTGAAATAGGGTTGACTCATTAACAGCGTAGTTTAAATAAGCTTATTTTACCTAAATGCGTCAAACCAGTGTAAAAGTCTCCGTTTGTAAGTCTGGCACGCTTAAATCTAAAATACAGGATTCTCTGATCTTTCCCGCTTACATTTAAAATAATATCGTCAGTCTGTTATAACCACGTATAAAATAGTCGTTTTGTTAGTCCGCCAGGTTTAGGTTTTAAATAGCACAGTCTTCGCTTTATTCATATATGTTTGAAATAGCATTACCATTAATAAACACTGAGATCGAATGGACGTACCTTACACGTATCCATCTATGTCTATTTGTTAGTTCTTTTGTACTGTTTTGTTTGTATTTTTTGCTTTTCAAAAGACCGATCCGCAAAAGCAACCTGCCGATAATCCAATAATCGCAATATTAGATTTGAAATTTGGCTTGCAGACTGACATTTTCGTATAATGACATTTTTACAACCCACGTAAGCAAAAGTACTTACCCTTATTTCTGTAATGTAATGTTTTTTAGTACCTGTGTGATACAGACTATATTGTAAAGGTTGTGAAATGATTAGAAACAGCAAATAGAATAATAAGAACAAAACTTATTCCGCACATATCATATTTTCAACAGAAACAAGGAATTCGGTGCTTATACCAATAAAAGCGCATATGAAAATTTCATTTTCAAATCATAACATTTTATATAATTGCAAATGAGACGAACATAAATATACTTACAAAGAATTATTAAAAATGATTTGTAATTAAAAATAAAAATCCATATTATATATTAGTTTCATTGGAATCTTTTGAAATGAGTAATTTGTATTTGTTTATATATTTTATTTGTGGAATATTATCCTCATAGTTGTTATTGTCCCATCACGTTTCGGCCAACTATTCCTCTGGCCTTCTTCACGCGGTTAATATTTTTATTACCGTGGTGAAAAAACGAGAATGGAAGGCAGTAATTACCGAGGATACAATTAAGAGATTAAGCCTTCCTTTTCTGTCGCGGTTCACCATCTGAGGAAGGCCAGATAAATAGTTGGCCGAAATGTGGTGAAAAAACAACAGCTATGAAAATGAGTATATTAGTCCGCAAACAAAACCATAAATAAGTATATGCAAATAACTCATTTCAAAAGGTTTCCAATAAATATATAAAAATACAAACTCATCTTAAAAGATTTCCAATTAATATATACAAATACTAACTCATCGCAAAAGGTTTCCAATAAAAGTAAAATATAATACCGTTCGGTACGAATCCGGCGATGGAAGACTAGAACAGAACAAAAAAAGTATATGTCTAAGATCAGAAAATCCAACCTTGATCGCCTATTGCGGCCCGTGGCGCAGTGGATAGATGAGTTGTATATCCACGGTTCGAAGTGAGCATTGTCTGAAGATAACGGTTTCAATCTTACCCAAAGCAGGCCAGAGAATTAGTAGGCCAACAGTAATTACTGAAGGTACAGTTAAAGGACTCAGCATTCCTATCCAATCGTGATTTACCACTTGAATATGACCAGAGGAATAGTTGATCGAAACGCGGTGAAGCAACAACAACGATAAAGATGAGAATAATAGCCTGCAAATAAAATAAATAGATAAATAAAAATTGATTTAATAATATTTTAATAATTCATCATTTTTCCGGCACAATTATAGAGAGTTATGTAAAACAGTTGGGAGAGAATCACCTAAGAAGATAAAAGGAAACCCTGTCCTCTTCCATCTTTCCCCATATTAAGTATTTCTTTCTGAATAATATCGTTACAATTCCCAAACCAATTTCAACAAGTGGTGAGATAGGTAGAATTTTGACATTTGCCGGAATAACAAACTAATATATCTACCCTGCGTTTTTCTATATTTTAAAAGCTATTTAATACGATAAAATTGAATTTTAAGATTTTTTTCTTTTAGTTAAAAACACTCTTTGATAATGCTTCCTATTTTGTAGCTTAGATATTCATGTTTGGATGACGCGTAAGTATATCAATACCCTAGCAAATATATGGGGGTTATCCATATTAAATAATCGAGAAAATTATTTCCACTCTTTCCCCGGTTAATCTTTAAAAAATTGCCAAATAACGAAGATGGTAAGGAGGGAGTAAGTCTGAACCTGAAGATAATTAAGCACCACCTTCCTCTAAATACACTCTTCAAATACAATATCGATCAGGATAAAATATTGAAATCAATAGAATGATAAACGTATTTCTTTTTCATTTAAAAATTAAACCGATATTTAGCATCAATTATTTACAGACAAATTTAAGTATATAAGTTTTGTTTTGAAACTATTAGACTTAATTAAATAAGGGGAAATATATATTTACGTATGCGTTTAACGACTATTCACATTCTTTAAAAATAAAGAATAAAAACATGGAAAGCAAACTCAGATGATAGTTAGATATTTACTGATGCTAATACAGCCACAACATTGAATCATGAATATCTTTGAAAGACTCTTTAAAAAGCACCACTTCCAGCATTTAAGATAAATGATCCAGACTTGAAAACTGTCATTCGAGATTGAAAGGAGTGGAGACGTTCCATTTGCAATGGCTCTGAGATGTATCAAGGGAGTTTTATTGCCTTCGCACAGATTACTCGATGGCCCAGGAAGAAGTTAAGCATAAATAATCTCATCAATATTCACCAGAGAAGTTTGAGAAATGAATGTTTCTTTAAATGCTCTTCTCGCTCACCACATACGATCGAAGCTCTTATTCTGATTATCACGATACATTAACGAAACTTTGTGGAAGTCTTATCGTCGATTTCCTCATTGATTTTACGTTTTTTGCAAAGATCAAAATACATGGAATCTTCTTTACTGAAGTTATATCACTTAATGCGATTTGTAAGATATTCACCTAAGGACTCATCTCCCTACTACATATAAAGTAACGTTTTCCTTTCTAAATTTATTTGATGTTAAATGAAATGTTCATACACAATATATTTCCAATAACGCCACATCTCTGGAACACGTTACTAAAAAAACTACGTCTCTGGGAGCTTCAAGTGTCGTGCTGTCCCTTTAAATCTATATGTGGCACGTCTGTATGTTATAGCAGTATCAGATAATGTATGTATACAGTACATACAATGCATGTAGAACTATGTCGCCGTCGTCTTTGTGTGTATTTACGGTGTTCAATAAACGTGTACGCAGTAAATATTGCATAACAGGTGCGTATACAGACATCAAGGTGTCTCTTGAAATGTATGCATAAAACACATACTTTTCCTCGTCTTCTGCTTGGTTCTGTGCATGCATTTGATACACAATTAATTATAATTCTTCAAGCAGGACAAGAAACATATGAAATACAGTTATTTAGTAAACTTGTATATATACCCCATCTGCCTGTCACAGACAAATAAGCACATACCTTCTGCCACGGTTCTTTTTCTTCAGCGGTTGATATTTGAAGATACTGTAAATTGCCGTGAATAAAGATATTTCCTTTTAAAGGAAATACCATAATAACACGTTTTATTTTACATGTAACGCTTCCCTCAAATCTTGCAAACGTTTATATTTTTTATTATTTAGATTCTGCGGACAATTATTATCCTCTTGATTGTCATTTACACAACGATTCGGTCGATATAACCTCCGAAGTTATTCGGATGTATTTTGTCGAACTCGGGAATGTTCTGGTCAAACTAGAGAATCTGAACTGAATTTTAAACAGAACCTTTTTTATTTATTTTACGAGAGTAATACGATCTCGTTCGGTAAGCTATGACCGGACAGAGGTACTAAGTAATTCGTAATTGTATTTTTCTAACAAACTTGTTTATTTATATGAAAATACTTTTAACGGGAAAACAAGTATGTCAGACCGTCTAAGTATGAGATTTGGATTCTTGTTGCTCTTAATTAATAATTACTGTAAGTTCCCTTCTTATATTATTTTTCACAGATTTGCCTTTTCTAAAAAAAAAAAGTTCATTGTTATCATTTGTTACGAATTCTTCATTAGAAATAAACATTTTTTGTTCAGGCTTAAAAAATCGAGTTTATTTTGGACAAATATATTTTTAGAATTTGCCAAACAAAATCTTGATTTCATTTCATTTTTATGGTTTAAAATTGTGACTATTTTTTTATTTTCTATTTGAAAAATATCGAAAGAACCATTCCATATTCTTTGCATTACTGTGACTTAATAATTATAGGAATCGGTTTGTTGCAACACCTTTCCGTGATTGCTTGAATATGGCAGCTTGGAGGCGTTCCTGGTGGTTTTGGCGTCACACGTTCTTGAATTACGTGCTTATTTGAACGAATATAAAACTAGCGGCCGAACGTGGAACTTTTGTATATAAGTAGAAAACCCTTAAATGCGTTTTAAGTTTTTAAAAATGTTCTTTTGCTGGTGGCTGTTATGGTTCAATGAAAGAAGTTTTAATATGTTTAACGCCTACACAGTAATCACTATAAGGAATCCATTGGTGCATCAATGTTGTTTTTATTATTATTGCTAGGTATTATTCCAGTTGCTTGAGATAATTATGCATTCATAAACGAGATTATCTTGTATGCTGTAATTATATAACGGTCAATTATTTTATCTAAGCAATTGCACGTTATGTCTGAAGTTGTTATATATTTTATTTTCAGGGCTTTATTAAAATGGAGCAAAGTATTTAAATAAAAAAACACACATTAATATGCGAATATCGAATTTCACTAGATTATCTAACTGTAAATTGCATCATGAAACTAAAAATAGTGTATATAACATTAAATAACTCATATAACCCTTTAGATATTTTAGATTATGTTATGAAGAATAACCATTTATAATTTTAAAAAATGGTTAATATACTATTAAATAACATAAAAAGGGATGCCCGTTCTCTGTTTGCACAGGAAATGATTCAAATACAAATATCATAAGTATAGGTTTAAGTTTTCCATGTATTACTATATGAATCTGGATGTGGGTATGTACAATACCTCAAAAGACTGAACCCCAATGCAATACACTATTCCAGGCTTCCATGGGAAATGTCTAGCACATATTTACCTCTTACTAATATTGAAATTAAGGTATTATTTTACACAATGTTTTGTCCTGAATGTTTATTTAAAGTTTGATTCATTAAAACTAAATTTAAACTAGAAATTACGGGAATCCTGAGTCATATGTTTCGAATTAATGTTGATAAGTTGTTTTCATATTATTTCCAATAAAGTATGCAAATGCAACTAAAATTTCGAGGATATGTAATAGTTTTTGCCGATACCTATGAATACAATTTGACTAAATATATAAGATATCTAAAATATAATAAAAAAATTTCCTCTCTCTGTACAAATGTACATTACTCTAAATAGAGCCAACCCTACCAAAACTTACGCGTAGAAACTGTGTTTCAAAATCCATAATAGTAAATTAGTTTATGACCGGGCCGTGTGTTACGTAAATGTCCTGGAAACGGTACCAGACTGGGACACGATGGTCCGGTCAATACGATTAAAGATATGAGGATCAGTCGCTTAGACGTTTTTTTTTGTCAGACTTAAAGAGCAAATTCATACCTTGGGATTCTGAGGGTGACTGCCCCTTCGTTCAGGATTATCTTTCTGGATGGAATATTCTTCACGTTAATCGCACCGTCTCGACATTTTAGGCAGACATAACATCGCACAACAAAGGTTGTAATATATCGGTAAAGCCAATAAATACGCACTTAATAAGAAAAATATGTAAGTTGTGTAGATTAGAATCCTTCATGTAATCACTTTCAACGATCATTTGTGAAATAAAAAGAATGGAAATTATTCAAAGGTGTATGTATAGAACGAGATATCTATACCTCTCAAACCTTTTTAAAATTGTATGAAAATAAATGTAACTATAATTTCTTATATAGATTACAAAATATACAATATTAAAGATTGACCATTATAGGTAGAATATAACTGAAATTAACATAAATAGAATCTTATAACGACTTAAATATTAAACTAAAAAATAATAGAATAAATTGATAATGGTTAATAATAAGCGAATCTTTATAAAAGCTGTTAGGGTAGAGTAATAAAAATAAAATAAATAAAATACCAATATAATCCCTTCGAATTAATTGAATATAGGCCTTACAATTTTGTATATATTATGTACTCTAGATACTTAATATAATTGTTACCATACGTACAAAGAACACTATATTAACTAAAACCTTAAAGAGAAGAAAATTCTTGGTTAGATTAAGGGTGTAGGCTTCTTAATGTAGAAAAGAAATCCGAGCATAATAGATTATAGAAAATTAAATACAAACATATGTATGTATATAAGCGTATTAATTTGGTTTTTATTAATCATATTGATTTGTTGATCAATGATAAATTGTTGGTAAATTTTTGGGGTATTTCTAGATTTTCACTATTCTTTACTGAAATTTAAGCCTTAATGTTACGTTTTGTAATATTTTACCACCCTTCTCCTAGGTATAATAGAGTGATCAATAAATAAATAGATAAAATAAATTGCGATAATACATAATGTTAGAGAACAGTCGCCTGTTCTTGTAAGTACGTGAAAATGAAATAGGATAGTCCGAGAATTCGAACCTGGAAAGCTAGGTTTGGAATTAAGATTCAGGAGAGTTTAAAACAACCAAGACCGATAGCCATTAGTCGCGTGTTTTCGTGTAATGAATGAATGCTTGAATGTAGGATTGACATGAAATTCTTAAAGATAAACTAAAATGACCGAAAAATGGACACAAATGACTTAAATAAATAAAAAGCAAATGACTTCAATGAACTTAAGGATGAATTGAATGACCGTGAGAATGACTTAAATGCTTTAAAAAATAACTGGAATCCTTCAAAAACAACTTAAATTATCTGGAGAATGGCGTGAATGGCTTTGAGACTTACTGATTGTAAAGTGGGTGATCATTTTACATTATATTAATACGGGACATTATCTCCCACTTTATATCAAAATAAGTACAGCATATAATAAGAACAGATAATACAATTTGATCTTGGCCAAAAGGCCAAGAAAAGCTTAAAAAGCTAAGAACAGCATATATTAACAATAGACCTTTGATCTCAACCAAAAAGACCAAGCATTAAAGTATTACGGACAGACCGACAGACCGACGAACCGACGGAGCGCCTTATAGAGTCGCTTGCACGCGACTAATAATACATATATGTTATTGAAAATGTAATGTAGAATTACTCATTGTTTAGTTTCACATAAAATACTTTAGAAAAGGAATTTGATCATGCAATTCTGTTTATGAAAATGGATTTAAATTAAATTGAGGTTATCTAAATCCGAACAATATAAAATTTTTAACAGTATTGCAAAAAGTTTAGTCGGAAATCAGGTTAGAGAATTTTTCTTTGCAAGCATGTGTGAACGATACACGTGTTTTGGACATGTTTAGACACGTGAGGCATGTCAGTCCACGGGATCGATATGCACGTTGTTTGGTCAAGCAACGACGTCATGAGTAAGAGATAAGTCTTCAATATAGTTAGAGCTTTAGAGTAGTCAATCAGTCAGGGAGAAAAGTCAGTGCCGAGTCAGCGGTGGGACAGGGTCGGACAGGCAGAGCTGACATCTACCTTGAAAGCGAAGGTAGAAGTTGAAATCATGTAGAAACTTTTAATTTCTTGATGCTAAGCCATTGACCGGTCGAATGGAATAAACGAACATCATAACATTTTTGTAACTGTCGTCTTCGAGTTATGTCATTATACAAACAAAGGTATTGTGAATTTGTATTAAAAGAACTTTGTCTATAAACTCACCTAAGAATGTTCCCCCCTGAGCTATTATAAGTAATGACTGGTTCCTTCTTTATGATAAAAGAACTGAGAATCATCATCTCAAAAATATATGTGTTAAAGAAAGATAATTTTTATAGAAACACTCCCCGAGCTCTCAGAACTGTATAAATGTCAATGTCTCTTCTATCTCCCCTCATCCATCCATGTCTCTATTAAAATACCCCTGTCTCTCTCCCTTATATAAGCAACAACAAATATATAATATACGTCATGCCTTCTAATAAAACCTATGCAAGAATAATACATGAAGTAATTTAAAACAAATCAATAAAAATAATGCATTTTTAATTGCAATTAAAATAGTCCGTAAATATTTAGATTCAATAATTTAAATTTACATATGACCATTTATATCGCTATAGACAAGAATTGACTCGAAGATTAGTTGTACTGATATGCGTTTTAGTGATGTAGTATTTATTGTATCAAATGAGCTATGACTAATGTCTGTTTAAATATGATATACTAATATAGCTTTTTATATATATATATATATATATATATATATATATATATATATATATATATATATATATATATATATATATATATAACCTCCGACCGAAGTTATTCGGATGTATCTTGTCGAACTCGGTAATGTTTCGGTCAAACTAGAGAATCTGAATTGAATTTTAAACAGAACCTTTTTATTTATTTTACGAGAGTAATACGATCTTGTTCGGTAAGCTATGACCGGACAGAGGTACTAAGTAATTCGTAATTGTATTTTTCTAACAAATTTGTTTATTTATATGTGTGTGTGTATGTGTGTGCGTGTGTGTGTTTGCTTTTATTGGTTTGGGAATGTGTAACACATTCCCAAACCAATAAAAGCAAACACACACACACATACACGCACACACACACACATAAACACACACACACCCTACCCCACCCTAAAGGAAAAGAAAAAAACATTAGCAGAAAGAGATAGCGACTACAGCCAGGTCAACGTCTCCCTGGACAAGCCCAATAAAAAAGCAATAAAAATTCAGCATACCAATGAATAATAAACACTTACAAGCCTCCACCCCTTGGAAAAAAACTTCAAATTAACTACAAAAATCGCCATTCTTACATCTCCAACACATTTGAAAATAATTTTTGACGAGGACGCATCACAGACCGTCTGAAACGCGCGTAAAACGATTTCAATGACTTAAAACATTATTACAAATGATCCAAACATAATTCTCAATGAAAAACCAAGACACGGAATAATAAAATAATGTTAAAAAATACACATTCTTGGTGACTGCTCCCTTATTTAAATATACATCTTTCTTTCGTTGGAATTTCTTAACCCATTATATATATATATATATATATATATATATATATATATATATACATATATATATATATATAGAGAGAGAGAGAGTGAGAGGGAGAGAAAGAGGAAGAAAGAAAGGAAGAAAGGAAAAGGATTAAATCATAAATAGATTAAAATAAAAGAAATATGAGACAAAGCAATTCTCTGAATGCATCATTATCTCAATCATAATAATACTTCTGACTTTAAACAAGCAAAAATATTTAATTTATTTTAAGTAAACTTGAAAGAGACATCTTGAATCAGAGCTTATCGTAAATTCAAGCACAATTACACAACGTGTCAGATTCTATAATGTATCGCTATTAATAAGTTCTATTAAAAGAACATAATTTTATTTTAGTCCCAGACTAACTCCCTCACATTATATGAAAACACCTTCTAACATAATCAATACACATGATCAGTCAATAAATAACATAACTAAAATACACTAATTTCATTTCAGTAACATATCCTTATTTGAATTATAACGGACACATTTGCATCATATCTTTTGCTATATATTAACGGCCACATGACATTATACAAAATCTTACGCCTTCACAACGTTATGCCACCCTTTTTATATTTCTAATGACTTTTACGTTTCTGAAATGGAACAGGGTCATAAATTTCAATTACATCAAACATATATTTTCAAATACTTACATATATTTTAAAATACTTATATTGCTGTTTTGTTTTTATTAATTGCATTCATCCGGAAGAAATCTGGAAATAAAGATCACACGTTGATACATAACTTAGTTTGTTCTTTTTATTCATACAATTCTCATCCTATATATATATATATATATATATATATATATATATATATATATATATATATATATTCTGTAGCTTATATATATATATATATATATATATATATATATATATATATATATATATATATATATATATATATATATATATATACAAGGTGCGTCTGGTATTTGTGAACATATATTTCCTTTTTAAAAATAATTTAACAAAGACAAACAAAAACCTCGGTATTACAAAATTACACTTTATTGTACATAAACTAAAATATTTTTTAAACTTAATTAAAAAAGAGCCCTCAGCATCAATTACAGCTTCTATTCGAGACCTAAACCGTTGGTAGGCACGTTTACGATGGTCCTCGTCGATATCCTGCATTACTCTGACTATGGATGCTTTCAGAGAATCTTTAGTGTTATGAGCATGGGTATCAATATCTATTTCAACAACGCCCCACACATAATGATCCAACGGATTTAGGCCTGGAGAGCTTAGAGACCACAAATTGGGAATAATGTGATCATGGAAATTCTCTGCTAACCATTCTTGTGTCTTCTGAGCCTTATGTGCCGGTGCAGAGTTTGTTAAAAGATGTAGGGTCTTCCATTCTTACTCTATCAATCCAAAGTTTCACAACAGTACTCAGGAATTCAATGTAAGCAGCAGAATTGTTTTTAGTCCTTGTGGTATGACATGTCCCTCATTGCTAACCACCCCCAAAACCATAACAGTTGCTGGAAATTTTGTGTGTATGACTCTTGGAACTTCAGAAGGGTCAGCACATAGCCATCTGTCATTTCCTCGGTTTACCTTTTGGTCTTAGTAAAAAAAATTTTCGTCTGAAAAAACCCAAAGAAGATGTTGCTCAGCATGATGTTTCAGTTTGCTGAAAAGCCTCTTTTTCCTTGGTGGTCTCGGAGATAAACTGGCCTCTCTTCATCAAATACGACTTGTATCGAAGATTTTAATGACAAGTCCTACGAATTGTGGCTTCTGAGACGTTAAGATCTTTTGCAATTGACCTCATTGACTTTTGAGGGCTCTCATCAATGATGTTCTGAACTTTTTGAACAAATTCAGGTTCTCTTATGCTGTCAGAGCGTTGTTGATGCATTTAGCGTTTAGCAACTGGAGAAATTGGGCCATTTTTGTACTCTAATTCTTTGCAAACTTTAAAGACAAACGATGGGGCAACTTTTGGAAATTGTGCAATTTTCAAATCACTGTGTTCTGCCATTATTGCAACTATTACAGCCTGTCTTTTAATTTCCTGAGTTATATTAATATCTGCCATAATTAATTTTTGAAAGAAACAAAGTAAAAGATTAAATAATAGATAAAAGTGATGAAATAAGTGATGTTCTCAAATACCAGACGCACCCTGTTTATATGACAATTAAGCTACACAGAATATTCCGTGTTTCATCCACGTGGATGAAACGCGGAATATTCTGTGTAGCTTAATTGCCATATATATTTTATAACTTACTACCTAGCTCTACCTAGGTATTGAGCACTGTTGAAGCAAATAATTTAAGTTTACATATAAATTTATACTTTCGTATATTAATTCATGTGATTAAATTAAGTAGTCATATATATATATATATATATATATATATATATATATATATATATAATTAAAAGAGTGATAATATTTGTAGCGTTACAAACTTATCATTCTATGTTTTATTTAATATAACCTTCGCAGTTGCATAACTTCGTTTACATATATTTTCGTAAGCAACATGGATTTATTTCGTAATTCCTAGTTTCGAAATTCACTTGTGTTATTTTTTACGGTGAATTTAAATTGATTAAATAAAGCTGTTTTTATTATATTTTACGAATAAGATTAACTGAAGTTTATTTGAATGAACTCTTGCTTTCCTTTAAAAAATAAATATGCGCTGGTTATGCCATTAGATTGAACAACACTCTATGAAAGTCAGTGATAAAAATAAAAAAAAGTGCTCATATGTTTACAGCAGATATAACATGTGAAATGGGAAAACAAACCGAATATAGGGAGTCCAAAATGCATGGAGAGTTGATGGAAAATCCAAGACGCGTATAAATGTTTAATAGTTCGAATTTCAATGGTGGTCATGAAGCGAAGGTAAATCCAGAATAAAAAATAATTCGATTTAGTTGGAGAATAAATCAAATGCAGAAATGATATGTAAATTCGCATGCAATCGCAGCGAATTTACATAATAACGCAGGGTTAGATCTTAAATTGCAGTCACTGAAAACTAACCAGTAAAACTGCTTTTATCGCTGGTGTTGTCTATGACAAGCTAGACTCCCTATTCTGGTTGTATAGATATTTTTTTATTTGGTCGCAATGTCTGTATACATATAAATATTTATATAAGATTCAAGTTTACACTAGATTTCGCCTAAAGGACTTTTTTATTCCTACTGTTGAACTTATATATATATATATATATATATATATATATATATATATGTAGAGAGAGAGAGAGAGAGAGAGAGAAAGAGAGGGGCTTCGTATATTTATCAGAAAATAATTTTTAATTCTTAAACATACTATTTCAGTCCGATTTTAAAACTTGTTAAATGAATTCTGTATCGACTTGATATTAGTGAACATTTATATAAAAGTAGTTTTGTATTTTTTAATAAACTAACGGGAAAACTTTAGCATTACTTTGGATGAATGAAACTGTTCTGTTGCCAGCTCGTCGTTCAATAATAGAGCCATTTTTCTTGCAATTATTTTCAACTAAAAAAGGCGTATTGCCACTGAAAAGTAATTGTCTAATCTGATGTGGAGGCGATAAAATGAGATATTCTAATAGCGGTGATATTTGTCTGCTCACCATTTCATCTTCTGAATATATTCAGTCGAGAAAATGAGGATTAGAAAAGCGCTTCTAATATACAAATAAGCTTTAGAATGTTCTCCTGCAGCTGGACATCTTTTGGAAATTTCTTTTAATTATTAAACATTTCTTTCTGATAGGTTCATAAGAGTAGTGGTTGATGGGCAAAAACCAGAAGCTCACAATATTAATGCTGAAGTCTGTCAGGGGTCCTTCTTGGGCACAACTATCTTCCTGGTCTACATCAATGATTTCACAAACCACATCCTAAGATCATTCGTAGACATTTATGCTGAGGTCACTACCATATATGGCAACATATCAAAGACAGTAAACAACCAAATTTTCTCTGATTTTCTCTTTTATGATCATGATCACGTGGTGCAAAGGAGAAAGAGGTACCTGGCTAATTTTTATGCATCTAAAACGAAGCTCCTATATTTATTTCATCAAGCACAAAAATTAGGAAATCATGAATTCTGGAAAATCTACAGCAGGGTAGTAAATAATCGGCAATCAACAATTCCCCTGCTAACCAACAATCACGAGGTTGTTTGCTCAGCAACCGACAAGGCTAATATGCTTGTCAGCCGGTTTGCCTCGAACTCCACACTAGACCCTACCAACCACCCCCTGCCTGACTTTCCTTTGCGGACAGACGCCACGCTAGACGATCTAAAAATCACCCCTTCTCAGATACACGCTATCATAAAAAACCTTGGCACTTCAAAAGCATGTGGACCTGATCTCATCCCAGCTGTGCTATTAAAAAAGTGCTCAGCCGAAGTAGCTCCAGTTCCTTACAAACTCTACAACAAATGACTTAATGAATCATGCTTTCCGGGCTGTTGGAAAACTGCTTCTGTGGTACCAATATTCAAGAATTCTGGCGAAAGAACTGACCCATTAAATTATCGCCCCATTAGCCTCCTCCCACTTTTCGCCAAAATATTTGAGACCATAATTAACCATGCTCTAGTCCGGCACCTTACAGATGCTAAACTTCTAACTGACAAACAATATGGATTTAGACAAGTCCGTTCCACAGCTGACATCCTCACTGTAATCTCTGAACGTATATATCATTCATTGGACAAAGCGGGGGAGGGCAGAGCGGTAGCTCTAGATATATCTAAGGCTTTTGACAGGGTATGGCACAAGAGTCTCCTCAGGAAAATTAAATCATACGGTATCACTGGTAGAATACTTAACATAATTAAATCCTTCTTAGATAGGAGAAAAATCCAGGTTGTCCTCAACGGTCGTACACCTAAACAGTGTGATATAAATGCGGGAGTGCCTCAGGGGTCTATCCTTGGACCTCTATTGGTCCTTATATTTATGAATGACCTCCCCGACAAAACTGCCTCTGAGATGGGTATATATGTTGATGACACTACACTCTATAACAGGTATGACAGGAAAACAAATGAACACATATCTAAACAAATGGCAAAAACACTAGAGGATAACCTCCAATCTGTAGTGGAATGGGGACATAAATGGATGGTCACATTCAATGCTGCCAATACTAAACTGGTTTCCTTCAATAACTACAAGAAACATTCTCTGCCACAAATAGCAATGGTCAGTGGCTCCCTGTCTGAGAGTACATCTTTCAAACTGCTTGGCCTAACGTTCACAGGAAATATGAGTTGGAACAATTATATTGAGAACATTGCCAGGGCCGCTGCGAAAAAGGTAGGCTCTCTCTACCGTGCTTGAAAACTACTGACACCTGAAAGTACCCTGTACGTCTACAAGACCACCATTCGCCCATGTATGGAGCATTGTTGTCACATTTGGGTTGGTGCATCTGCTACCAGTCTCTCGCTCCTAGACAAGGTTAAAAAAAGCGTCGCCAATCTGATAGGCCTGGAACTGGCATCTAAGCTTCAGCCCCAGTCCCATCGACGAAACGTTGCATCCTTCTGCTTGTTCTACAAGTATTTTAATGGTGAATGCTCTGAGGAACTGCAGACACTTGTGCCCCCTCAACGTAGACCCCCTCGACAAACCCGACAGGCAGCTAAATCCCACCCCCACACAGTAGAAATCCCTAGATCTAAAAGATCTTTCTACTCCAGTAGTTTCTTCCCCAGAACCGCTAGACTCTGGAATTCCATTCCAGGTTCCTGCTTCCTTAACTGTACTGATATGTATAAGTTCAAGTGCAACGTGAACCGACATCTTGCTGCCCAAATCCCAACATATTGCCCCACTACTGCTGCCCTGATAGTAGCCCCCTACTCCAAAGTGGCAATGCGCCTTGTTTGGGGTGAAAATGTAATAAAAAAATACTCTGATCCACGTATAGCATCAGTGGAAATGAATGGCCCTCGTCTTGGGGAGGCTCCATGTTTTAACAACCTTTATTCATGATCAAATCTGTTGTTAAGGCTGCTGAAATAATGATGAGATGGTTCTACCGCTCTAGTAGATATTTCACTGCTAATACAATATCTACCTGTATAAGAGCCAAGGGTGTCCAAGGATAGAGCACTGTTGCCACATCTGGGCAGGGGCTGCTAGAAACAGTTTATCTTCTATGACATTGTTTAAAATAGACTTCGTAGCCTAGAAGATACGTTGCGAGCCTGCCTCTGCTTTATCGTTATTTTCATGACAAGAGCTCGTCAGAGCTCCAATCTATTGTCCTCCCTGTCCTGATTTTCTTGAAAAACACTTCTCTAGCTGAAACCACAATCAATTATTTTCCCCACTTTTTAACTATACCTAAACGTAAATTCCATGGACAACTCTTCTTTCTCAGAACTGTACGCATGTGGAACGCTGCTCTATATTTCTGCTTTTCAGTTGACTACAATATGGTCGTCTTCAAGTCTAACGTTAATAAGTTCTTGATGAGTCATCCCCTTAAGTAATCCAATGTACCAAATTTTCACGTTTACTACGACTATATCCGATTAACTACTGAACACCTATTAACCATTATCTTTAGGTGCACCCCAGGCTTTGATTAGTGGTGATTCTTTTGTAGAAAAAGGGTTTATGTCGGATCGGTAACAGAATGAAGCGACTGTCGTCGTACACATTTAAATATTCCAATACAAATTTAGAATTTAATATGCAATAATCATTTCAATTTTATCATTCGACTGTGAAATGTGTCTACGTCCTTACGGCAAATTGGGACATAATCAGGAATGGTAAAGTGGTTAGTGGGGACTGAGGAGTGTAGGTCGCCAACCTGAAAGGGCCTGAACTGTCAGCTAAGCTTAAGCCTCTGTCCCATCGACGTAATGTTGCATCCGTCTGTCAAGTATTTTAATGGTGGATGCTCCGACGAACAACACGTTCTTATAACCCCTCGACGTAAATACCTCCGACAACGCCGACAAGAAGCAAAATCCCACCTGAACACAATAGAGATCCCTAGAAGTAAGAAAGTCTTCTACTTTAATATTTTCTTCCCCAGAACTGTTAGACGAAAATATCTTCCGGTTTCCTGATTAATTAAATATCTTTATTTTTTGTATTCGGCCTCATTATAAAAAAATCAATTACATTTATTTATTACAGATATCATATTTAAATTTGTTGTTATGTACTTCAATAGAAAAATAACTTTTCATATTTGAAAAATATGATATAGTCTTAATAAATTATAAATTCAGGTCAGAGATTCGTAAATGGATATTGATGCGAACTTGAATAGACATTAGTAATTTGCCGCATCAGAACTATACCGACCATATTATTATCAGCATGGTCGTGGCCATTTTGGCTCAGGAGAGAATTCGATTTCAATTTGATTATAACGCAGAAGTTTACATAAAGGCATTTTGTGGACAAAAGACATCGGCATGAATCCCAGCAACAACCATTGTAGCCCTTACTCTGACCATAGCAAGGTGCGACTGGCGTAAATTTATGCGAAAATCAATATCGAAAACAAAGCGGGTAGAAACGAAACGTACGCGCCAAGTATTTTTGTGAGATCAAAACTTGATCTCTGACATGAGATGCTGAACCACGAATATGCACAGAGCCACAAATAAATATAGGCAAGCTGACTTGATCCGATTAATTCACCATTAGGTGTACTTAGTAGATTCTTAAATCTCGGAATCAAGATAGATCATTTTCCAAAACCTTGAGTTGATTTGCATTTTAACTTTTTTATTTATTTTTTACTCTTTTTTCCTTCTTTTGCTTCTTCTATACTTATTTTGTTCGGCGTTTTTATATGTTATAATTTAAATATTTTATCAGAACTTTATTGTAATTTTTTTCTAATCAAAAATATTTCTTTTACTTTTTTGAATTAAACATTTTTCAAGTTTTTTTTAATACTTTTTACATTTTTATAATATATTCATTGATTGAATATTAAAATGCATGAAAATATAATGTTGCAAGAAGAAAACAATTTTATCTAAGCTAAAATGTCTTTATTTTTCTGAACGGTATATGCATGAAAATATGGAGTATTGCCATAATAATACTCGTTGGTTTTATACAACTAAACGGATCTGTAAAAAAACATGCCAAAATTTTAAGATATGGAAGGGCTGTGTTGCATGAAAAATAAATATTTATATTTTTGATGTAACTATACTGTTGGTCTTTTGTATATGAATTGTTGGTATATTTAACATAAGTTAAGCTTCTAAACAAAAAGGAGTTGTTACTGAAATATAATTGAAAATACATATTTTACCAAAGCAACCTATATAATTAAAAAACTTAAATGAACTTGTAACAGGTGTTGTAACCTAACATCTGGTTTATGACTTCCGGTTGCGCATGCGTACACTAACAAATAATCAACGCGACAAAAAAAAACGTATTCTTTTACTGTGTATGTTTTCAGCGTCCCAATTGTTTTTTTATTTTGCGTGTAAGTCATCCAAATAAACAATTGTTAATACTTTTTGCATTTTTTTACATCATTCAATTCTGTGTTACATTTCAGTTATTTTAACGCAATTTTCTTACAAATAAATCTACTTTAACCTGTTGACAACCATAAAAGCATTTTACAACGGCGATTAACCCACCACCTAGATTTTTTTCAATTTATTCTCTATTTTTTAATACACATTTCTTAAGAAAACATCAATACATTTTCTTCTAAACTACCAATATAAATAAATAACCGCGAAAATATGGATTTTTTAAAATTTGCGTTACAAATAAATAATAAACGCGACAATAGAAAGCATTGTTTTACTGTGTACGTTTTCAGCGTCCCAATTGATTATTTTTGTGTTTGAATTACAAGATATATCAAAATTTGAATTTAACTTTAAGTATTATGGCATGCGTTCAGTGCACATTTACTGATAAGTATGGAAAACTACTTATAATTCAATGGCCGTAAGATTTTTTTTCAACAATAATCAATTATAAACAGAACGACCCGTAGAAATCTATCTATATTCGTTCTTCATTTTAATATACTTTCATAGAAACGTTTCTGTTATGTTACAAAAAAACTATTTTCTTTACCTCAAAAGTGTTACGTTCATACATTAATTCCATAGCTAATATAACATACTGACCCAACGGGTCACCGGTAATCTAGTATATATATATATATATATATATATATATATATATATATATATACCAATATATTTTATCAATGAAACATCTATATATATATATATATATATATATATATATATATACGAGGGGCGTGCAATAAGTAATGCCCCTGACCCACTTCCCATAGCAGTAGAGCAACGGAACTTGGCACAGTTATTTGTCTTTCTCTACATAGGACCTGGCCAGAATTATTCATGTCTCCCATCGTTTGATGCAGCTCTGGAGACCGTTTTTGTAGAACACCTCAGGTTGGTCCTCCAACCACGACGTCACTTCAGAAATCAAGGCTGCATCATCTGGGAAACGCTTTCCTTTCAAAAACAACTTCATGGCTGGGAAGAGGTGAAAGTCAGAGGATGCAAGGTCAGGGGAGTAGGGAGGATGGGGAAGGATTTCATAATAACACGTCCGTGCTTCTGATCTGGCGACATGGGAGTTGTGGACCGGAGCGTTGTCCTGCAGGAGGAGGGTAGCTTTGATGATCTTGCCCTGCCTCTTAATTTTGATAGCTTCCCTTAATTTCCTCAAAAGTTAAGCATAATAGGCTCCTGTAATTGTGGTACACTTTGCCAGGAAATCTGTCATCACTGCTCCGTCCTGGTCCCAGAAGAGTGTGCGCATGACCTTGCCAGCGGAGGGATGCGTCCTTACCTTCTTTGGAGGTGGTGAGTCCAAGTGCTTCCACTGCATTGACTGGGCTTTGGTCTCTGGATCATAGTGATGGACCCAGGTTTCATCCTGTGTAATCAGTCTTTTGAACAACTTTGATTCATCTTCTTGGCACATCTCCAAATTCATCCTCGAGCACTGAACGCGTTCTCTCTTCTGGAATGGTGTGAGCAACCTGGGAATCCATCTGGCAGACACCTTATGCATATGCAAATGGTCATGAATCATATATATATATAAGTACGAATAGTGATGCGCCGATCTTCCAAAATGGCAGCCTCAACTTGACGGACAGATGCCTCATCAATGGCAGAAGTGGGGGACCAGGTCTTGGAGCTGTTTCCACAAACTTCCGGTCATGTTTGAATTCACGATGCCAGCGTTTTACAAGCTCATATGATGAGGCATTATCACCATAAGTTTCTTTCATTTAATCAAAAGTCTCTTGTGGTTAACGTCTTTTCAAATATAAAAACCAGATCACTGCTCGACATTCAACAGGCTTCATTTGACACCTGACTCGGTTCAAAAACCTGTAAAACAGAAACCACAATTAGTTCAGAGCTGTAATTTGCCACATAACCCGTAGAGATATGAATGATTGCACATGCAAAATTTCAGCTAGATCAGACAATTGGAAGTTAGTCAGGGTCATTACTTATTGCATGCCCCTCGTGTATATATATATATATATATATATATATATATATATATGTGTGTGTGTGTGTGTTGCATTGGTAAAATAGATATTTTCAATTATATATGTAAATATATATATATATATAATTTTCCAATATTTAGATATAATTTCGGTGTCTATACATACTTTCTTTTAAAAGGTGGTCACAACTTATCAAGGCCTGGAAGCCATTCGGGAATAAAGGTCATTGCGTGTACAGTACGTTAGTCTTGGGATTTGATAAAGTGTCTTACTTAAAAGGGCGGTTCATCAGGAATTTGTTTATGTTGGACTTGAAGACATCCAGGTTGTAGTCAGATGAGAAAACAGGCAAACAGGACAGAGATCCACAGGTGTGCACTTCTAAGAAATAAGCTATCTCGTGGAATCTACGTTTTGGTTTTTGGCACGGATAAAGAGTACGGAAAATGTTTGACAATGGTTTCAGCTAGATGGCTGTTTATCGTGAAAGATTAGCGAGGGAGGACCAGGGATTGGATCTCAGACAAACACTTGTCGTGGAAGTAACGATAAAGCAAAGACAAGCTCGCAACGTCTCACCTGTGGAAGAGAGGTTGCAGGGAAGAGAACATGACATCTTCCACTAAGCCACATAATAAATATTTATAAATATATAATACATCACTGGTGCGCGCGTACGCACACACACACACACAGACACACACACACACACACATATATATATATATATATATATATATATATATATATATATAAGTGAATATGTCTGTCTGTGTGCGTCTGTATGTATACATTTCGCTACCAAATAACTCTTTTCAGTCTAGATACTCGAATTTGACATAAGGGGTATTGAGATTTGTGAAAATCTTTTTAATCGGTTTTCGACCCGAAATTTGGCTCTCAAACGGTTAAATTTCAACAATTTGATATTTGAAAACTCTACTAAATCTTTCCGCCAATTTTGTGTCTAAACACTTGAAATTTTAAATATCGGTTACTTTGGCATAGATTAAACATTTAACTTGATTTTAGCCTCCTAAAATAAATGTTACGGTTTCAAAAATGGGGTCAAATTTTAAAAAAATTACCTCCGCAGTGTAAATATTCGCAATTTTATATAAAAAGTATTTAGAGATAAACCAAGCTTTTTAATCGGTTTGAGTCTTAATTAAGGTGTCAAACTAAAAAGAATCTGAAATTTGAGGTGTCTTGCAAACTGCTCAGTATTTAACATTTATACATAACTAGCGAGGGGTACCCGGCGTTGCTACGGTGTTTGTAGGTGTGTGTGAAAAAACCCCGAAATGTGAAAAAAACAGGTGCCCGTGAAAAAAAACGAAGCCTTGATACGCAGTGTGAAAATAGTAAAGTGTGAAAAAAAAAACAGGTGCGCGTGTTTGATTGACGTGACAGCGATAGGTATTTAGCAGTTAGCATTTTGTGGGGACAGTTTTTAATGAGGTCAATAAATCGGTTTGTTTGTTTTTAAAAACCGCTCCCAGTTTATTAGGGAGACCGTCTCGTCTCGAAATGAAAGCTACCGTCTGGTATGACGAAGTCGACATTGACCAAACGTTACTTAGCTCTTTAGAAACCACTGGCTTTCGGTGGCCAGTAATTAGAGTCAAGTTTCGCTTTTTGTTTATACCGAAAACCGAATGTAAAGCGTGCCGATGCGGGAAATGTGAAATAATTAACGTTTGAAAGTCAATAAAATTAAATAGACAGGCTCCGTGGTTAAGTGTGAGATATTACAATTTATAGATGATATAAAAAGTTTTAAGAAGTTGTGAAGCGAGCGAGCACATCTCTGAAAGAAGCCTTTTGTGGACATCGAGGAAAAGCGTATATACATACATACATACATTTTCGCTTTTATATATATATATATATATATATATATATATATATATATATGAGTATTCAGACACGCGACAATCATTTTAATCGATTTTGGGGCGAAAATTTTGCTGCCAAAACGTTAAAGTTAACCTTTGCAGATTCTACCAAATCTCTCCGCTAATTCTGTTTCTAAACACTTGAGATTGAAGATGTAGGTAACTTGGACATGGGAAAAAACTTTTTCTTATGTGAGACCAAAATAATAGATGTTAATGGGTAAAAATTGGAGTCAAATTTTAAAATAATTGACCCCTGCGGTCTCTACGAAATTACTTAGACAATTTCTGGTGTAAATATTTGAAACCTTCTATAAAGTGTATTCACACGTAGAGCAAGTTATAGGCAGTACATAGGGCGCGAGCAAAGCCGGGCTGAACTCCTTTATATATATATATATATATGTGTGTGTGTGTGTGTGTGTGTGTGTGTGTGTGTGTGTGTGTGTGTGTGCACATTTTCCGACAAAACTACTGGCAATTTTCAGTTAACAGGCTCGAGATTTTATATAAGGGTATTGGGATTTATGAAAAAAAAAGTATCGTTTTTCGGCCAGTAATTTTTATCGTTTTTAGGCCTGTAATTTGACTCCTTAACATTTATTGTTTTAGTCTCGAATAGACTAAAACAATGAATGTTAAGGAGTCAAATTCAGGATCAAATTAAAAAATATATCTTAGCCAATTTTGGGTTTAAACATTTGAAATTTTACAGAGACTGTTATTCAGCCATGGGTGGAGCTTTTTAATCAGATTTTGGGCGATAGATTGCCTGGTAAGAGGTTACAACATTTGGCCGTTGCGGTTACTATCAAACTATTCAGCTAATTTTTGGGTCTAAACATTTGAAATCTTACATAAAAGGTAATCAGACATGCGGCAATCATTTTAATCAGTTTTGGGGCGAAAATGAGCTGCAAACAGGTTGAAGTTTATCATTGCAGACTCTACCAAACTCCCCCGCTAATTTCGGATATAAACACTTGAAATGTTAGATGTCGGTTACCTAGACATGTTCCAAACTTTTTAATATATATATATATATATATATATATATATATATATATATATATATATATATATATATATATATTATATATATATATATATATATGCACATTAAGTTATGAACAGTACATAGGGCCCGAGCAAGACCTGGTTGAACTGCTTATATATATATATATATATATATATATATATATATATATATATATATATATATATATATATATATATACATATTCATTTCTGTGGAAACATACTTTATTTCCTTATAATATATTTCAATCCTTATTTAAGAAGCTCAGTGTAATTACTGAGCAATATAATGAACGAATGACAAACTATTGATTTTTGCTGTTTCTTCTGAGGAGTAAAGGATTAAATAGTTTCACTGATTGATTGTGATTGATTTCTTTGCAACAAAACAATACTGTCAAGAATTATAAATGTCAACTGAATTAAAGGAATAAATTGTAAGATTGTCAATAACATGAACTTTGGAATACAGACTTTTGTCATTCATTATATATATATATGCATATATATATATATATATATACATATATATATATATATATATCATTGCTTAATAATTATGTAAAAACTGTAATAACGAAATTAATCTAAAACGTTAATCAACTGTAAAGAAAAAACCGACTCCCGAGAATCGACGCAACTTTACACCTCACTGCATTTGCATTTATTTCGTGGTCTGAATTTCCCCAGGGAAATTTCACTTTTATCGCTAAGTAAAGTTCTTAGATGCCTTATCATGGAACTCTTTAAGCAAACTGTCCCGTTTGACCAATAACATAGTTTAAGACTAAGATATTAGATTCGATAATTTAGTAGCGAAACTACTGACCTGTCTCAAATTCCCTTCATTTCGCAGAATAAACTACTTTCATCTTCGCTCGTTCTTTCCTGAGAAAGTTGTTGTTAAATTAAAAAAAGATTTGAATCACGTAGTGAAGATACAACAGATCAGAATAACAACCATGAAAATATAAAGGAAACCGTTGAATGCAAAGGCTGATGCACATGAGCTCTAGAAACTACGATTGATGTTGAATGTAAAACACAAGATAACACGACATAACTAAATAATCGCAAGGTGGCAATGAAGATAGAAAGAGAGAATGCCGTAACTACACTTGATGAGTCCGAAGAAAGTACAACTTCGTTGAAGCTTATTGCCAATTAAATTCCAATGAAGACCAATGGTCGCTACAAACGAGAAATCAAAGCGGTTTATGCGATGACACAAAGTAATTTGCAAACGAAAGAATTGGTCAAATTCATCTTAAACGTAAACTGACTACAGAGAAAAACCACGGACGCTCGGGAATCGAAGCAATTGTACGGCTCGCTGATTTGCATTTGTCTCTATTTTTGCTCTCTCGCTAGCTTTTTGCGTGTCAATAATTTTTACATTTCAAATTGAAAAGATGACTGTACATTTGCAGAGACTAATTCTTACTCAGGCTCTGAGAAACATCACAATTGATTCCTAAAAAAACTGTTTGATAATACGTTTAGTGAGTAATAAGGACAATAAACATAACACATTTCCGACTATTGGTTTGTTGTTTTTTGTTTTACGAACTATCAACCTTTTTAAGGTTATTTAATGCCGAATCTAGTTATTTCGAGGGACGATTTTTAATGGAGTATATATTTTTTTAAGTCAGATTCTAGTTAACCCATAGTTGGAACCCTAACAGTTACTACCACTCCGGTTCAGAGTGGAGCTGGGAGCAATGGCAATTAAAGGGTGGCTCCACGCTCCTCAAGGCCCGCAAGCTGGGGCCTCACCATCGGATATAGTTTTAGGTCATATCCAGGACCTTTCCGACTATTTGTGATTCTAATAATCTTGTAAAATTCTAGTCGTTTTATTTAAATATAGAAACTAATCTACATTCTCATTAAGTTCATAGCAACGAAAATTAATGAAATGCGATTTTTTCTAAGATAAAATGCAATTTAGAACATACAAATGTTTTTCCGTATTCAAGTCAAATAACAATAAATATAATTAAAACATAGCCATGATTCTATTGTTGCCTAGTCGTAAGATACGCGAAAATATGATATTTTAATTCATGAAGATAACGTATTTATTATTATAGAAACTGTACTTGAAATAATCCTTATCCCTGAGTGGCTTCCGGACCTTGATAAGTGGTGAGAACCGTGTAAAAAAACAGCAATTCTCTATAGACCTATCGGCGAAGACAAAATTAAAGCTCGCTAGCAAGTAATTATGCCCTGAGTGTTCAGAGAGTTTCAGAATCATAAGGATTTTGCTTAGCTAGATAGAAAAAAAATTTACCTGACATACCCGGCTACTATATATATATATATATATATATATATATATATATATATATATAGAGAGAGAGAGAGAGAGAGAGAGAGAGAGAGGGGGAGAGAAAGAGAATAACAGAGACAGATATATATAGAAAGAGCGAGATAGATAGATTGATAGAGAGAGAGAGAGAGAATAGAGTGATAAAATAAGAGATGAAGAGATGTGAAGAAATGCAAATCCGATAACTGAGAGGATATGTCTCTTCAAAACAGTAAAGTTATTCGACTTCAATTATACAAGTAAATTGGAATAAAGGTTTAAGTGATCCGCTTATCGTTAAGCCGGTTAGATAAATATTTCAAGAGAAAATGCGCAAGTAATTTAGGAATATTGGCCATTTAATATATATATATATATATATATATATATATATATATATATATATATATGATGTACTTACTAGATAAAATCTGGTGCGATGATCTCCAAGACACTATAAGGAAACGAACCGACGACATGTAGATAGAATTAAATGATAACACATTAAACCTATCATTACATCAATATAAACTCGATCAGATGCATTAATATAAAAGTGTACGCTTGTACATGATAGGATAGATTTGCGAAATATAAAATTTCGCGTGCCGAGTTCAAATTCCATTCGGTCTGTTCTGTTCCTTCAATTATTTATATTCATATGCACATAGACGTTAGTCTTGGCTATGGATGAAATAATGACTTGTTTTCATTAAATTTTATACACAGATTTTTTGGCATTAATTAATAACTTTCTGCAGTCAATAATGAATGGGTGTTTTTGTTTGTCTTACTCCAAACAATTGTGAAACGTCTTTGATTGAAGCATAATTGTTTCCTTACGAATCGCCCTTTTATGTAGAGCAGACTTCTCTTTCAAATTTAAAACTAAATTTGTGTTTAGCTTCGCCAGTAAATATGGACAGAAAAATAATGAATACACGCGATTACCATGAGGATTCTGTGTTCGTCTGAGCAACTACAAAAACACAGTTTTAGTGCTAATTGTATTTATTTCAAAAAAATTAATTTTTTGTATAAGTAAAGCAGTCGTCTATTCCTAATAACAAGAACAAATCAGAACAGGAAATCATCAGTGGTTATATTTCGTGTAAACCATATATGGAGGAGGCATGAGGGCAACTTCTCATGATACTCGTATGATTGATGCCAGTTGTCCCCATTGTTCAGTAACTCTGACACCGAGAAAAAAATGTCATCATGTTTTCTGTTTATAATCTGCATGTTTATAACATAATTAATGTAAAAAGTGTCCATCAGTTTATAAAACACGTGATAAAATATCCGTCAGCATTTTTCCACGAGTCAATTATCTATCTAACTATCTCTCTCTCTCTCTCTCTCTCTATATATATATATATATATATATATATATATATATATATATATATATATATATATATATATATAAGTGAACGTGTTTGTATGTCTGTGTCTCTCTGTCTGTGTACATTTCCCTTCGCAATAACTCTGTCAATTTTTAGTCTACAGATTTGAAATTTGATATATCGGGTACTGAGATTTGGCAAAATCGATGTGATCAATTTTCGGCCTGAGATTTCGCTTTACAGGGGTCAAAATTCAACGATTTTAACATTTGAGAACTCTACCAAGCTCCTCCGACAATTTTGGGTCTAAACACTTGAAATTTTAGATATAGGGTCCTTGGACATGGATCTAATTTAATAACTCAATTAGAGCGCAAAATAATAAATTTTAAGAGGTCATAATAGGAGTTAACGTTTAAAAAATCCCCCCCTTTTTTTGCTCAGCATACACCTTCAAACACCCGCGCAACGCCGGACTGAAATGCTAGTCTATATATCTATAAAAGTGAACGTGTCTGTCTGTCTGTCTGTCTGTGTGTCTGTGTACATTTCCCTACTCAATAACTTTCTAATTTTTAATCTACAGACTCAAAAGTTGATATACAGAGTACTGCGATTTGGGAAAATCTATGTGATTGGTCTGCGGTCATAAACTTGACTGTTAAAGGGTCAAAGTTCAACGATTTGACCTTAGAGAACTCTACCAAACTCCTTCGACAATTTTGATTCTAAACACGTGAAATTTTAGATATAGGTTCCTTGGACATGGATCTAACTTAATAGCTGGATTTGAGCCCAAAGCACTAAATTTAATGGAACATAATAGGGGTAAAAGTTTTAAAAAAGTGATCTTTTTTTATTTGCTCAGCATACACCTCCAAACACCCGAGCAACGCCGGGCACCCATGCTAGTATAACTATATATCTATAAACGTGAACGTGTCTGTGTGTCTGTGAGTTTGTGTATACATATCCCTACGCAACAATTCTCTCAATTTTAAGTCTAAAGGCTCGAAATTTGATATCCAGGGTACTGGGATTTGGGGAAATCTTTGTAAATCCGTTGCCGGCCAGGAATTTGACTGTTAAGGATGTCAAAGTTTAACGATTTGACTTTTGAGAACTCTACAGAACTTCTCCGCTAATTTTGGGTTTAAACACTTGAAACTTTAGATATAGATTCATTCGACATGGATCTATCTTAATAACTTAAGCCCAAAATAATAAATGTTAAGGAGTCATAATAGGGGTCAAATAAAAAAATGACCTCTGCGGTCTCTACCAAATTACTCAGATAATGTGTGGTCTAAACATTTGAAATTTTACATAAAGGGTATTCAGAGATAGGGCAAGCTTTGTGTCGGTTAAGGTCGAAAATGTTTAGTTACCAATATATAAATGTACGTGTTTATGTATGTTTGCATGTCTGTCTAAAACCTTTGACAGAGGCGACGAATTTTACCAAGATCAGGATTATTTTAAACCTCGCCTATCAGACGACAAATATCGAAAAATTGGCTAAAAAAAATTATATATTCACCTTCAACTGGGAACTTTTCTACAGGGGGGGCGTCGTTTTTTTACCCGATATTTTTAAAGTCATCCTCTCCTTCCGATTGTCTAGCTTTAATTTTACAAAATGTCACTTCCGTTTTCGCGGGGTCGTAACAGCATAGCCGTCAGGTTTTTCCCCACGTTCTTTTCCTCCTTCCGTTACGGGTTTGAGTCTGCTTTCCTACTGCCACTTTTTTTAAAACTTTTTTTTGCTCAACAGACACATCCAAACCTCCGGCCAACGCCGGGCTTAAATACTAGTATATATATATATATATATATATATATATATATATATATATATATATATATATATATATATATATAATAGGACAACAAGACTATGAAATGAAGACACAAAACTATATATTGGTAGATATAGAATGGATCATTTATTTAATAATGGAATACAGGCAAAATTTGGGGGATAGAAGGGACTCTTTATACCAGGGCATTTCGAAGCCTTATGCTTCTCATCAGAAGATAGAAAGGTGCTAGGTAGCATGGGTAATATGCGGCGTCTAGTTTAAGGATCATTAGGGGCGAAAGAGATTAAGAGGAATTATAGAATATTGAGGGAACCGCTATTGAATTCTAAATAAATAAGGAGAAGCTTGTTATATATAGTATGATATATAAGATTATATATGGTCTTTAACATAGCATTGAGATTCAGGGGTATATGTATTATGTTTAAATAGGGGTGTATCGTTGCTACGTGGTAATTTATTTTAACGGTTTATGGGGTGTCTATTTTCTATGGAGTGAGTAATTTTGATTTTGATTGGAGCCACCTAAACGGTAAATGGCGGCTATAAATTCGCTTATAATTTGTTTGGGGGAGAGCGGTAAAACGGTATTCAGAGATAGGGCAAGCTTTTAAGGTAATATACGGCAATATATTTATAAGTCTACTGTTATGATATTGGGAGTATGATCATGAGGGGGCGGTCGGAGATTAGGGTGGCAATTACTATGAGTGCGTTTAACTTGATGTAAAAGTTTAAGTATACCTATTGATGTCACAGTGGAGGAATAAGAAAACCATTGCTACTTATAAAAGTGGTAAGATATACCAAATAATAGTAGGATAATTATAATAGTACGAAAGGTACTAGTAATGAAAATTATAATAATAGTAGTAATAATAAAGCAGAAAATTGAAGATAAAATAAAGATGAAGTAAAAATCAAATTAAAGGTAAACATTAAAAATAAACATTAAAGATAATATTACCAATAGTTGTGATAGAAGTAAATTCAAAATTAAATTCAAAGTTAATGTTAATAGTGATAATGGTAGCGCTTATGGCGGGGATAATAACGGGGATAATAATAATAACAGTATTATAATGATGATTATAATAATAATAATAATGATAAAAACAATAATAATAACAATAGTAAAAGCTTTAAAAAACAATGCAGTAATAATAATGATAATAATAAAAGTATTAGTAACAATACTTCCACTACTACCTCCAACATCACCACCACTACTACCAATAATAATAATGAAAATACTGTTAATACTAATTATTAGGGGTGCGTAAAAGAATTGGATACAGACAAGTGTAGGTGTCAGAGGAGCAGAAAAAGGGATTGAGGAGTGAGGGGTTAGTGGTCCCGTACAAAATAAAGAAAAATTAAGAATATATATATATATATATATATATATATATATATATATATATATATATATATATATATATATATGTACTGTGTACTTTTACAATAAATAAAATGTTAGAGAAATATGTCTTTATATACTTCCTTTTCGTTTAGGGACACTTAGTAATAATGCGCAATTCAGCTATAAGCATGTAACTCAGATATTGTCGTTATTTGATTTGAATGCGGTGATCATGTATAGAGTTAATCGTGTCGAAACTAAAACAAAGCCAATATTTAAAACCACATAATGCATATTATGTGCATTAAAGCTGAAATGCTTTCTGAAATTTATGGCGCCCCGGTCCTTTTTTTAAAGTTATTTATATGTACTTATTTTTACAAATGTTCATTTACGTCGTCATCCTATATGCAGAGAAACGTTTTAGAGGTCTAAGTGCGCTGGCGGATTGGATTTTAATGTATAGAAAACTATTATGAATTTTAGTTTGAAACAAAAATGACAAGTGAAACTATAATAAAATGGTACATATTTTATATTTGACGAAGACATGGATGTTTCAATTAACTTTCCGTCATGAATCACTTATTTCGTACGATAGCAGTCCAAGCCTTAATGTCCACGCGTGTTCTTTTACATTTAACGAATAATTTGGAGTTTCAAATAGTTTTTATATGCGTCCACGCAATACTGTAAGAAGCTCTGTTTGTCTGTCTGTCCTGTCGGTCGTCCATGAAATCAAATTTTCGTCTATCTGTCCAAACTCTATCAGAACCTTCATTTCTTGCTATGTCTATTTTGCTTTTGTTCAAGCTTAAATGTCTGTTGATTAACGCGTAGACATACAGGACACATCCCTAATTAGATGCATAAAAGTATTCCATAATCGGTCACGCTAATAGTATTTCCCGCATTCTATAACTTTTAGATATGAATTATGTTTATATTGTGAATTAGCATAGGTGCCCGGCGTTGCCCTGGAGTTTGGGAGTGTATGTTGACAAAAAAAAAGTGGTAGTAGGAAGGCAGGCTTGAACTCGCACCGCAAAGGATGAAAAGGACGGGGGAAAACCTGACGTCTTTACTATTACGACCACTGCCAAACCAGAAATGACGGAGGTTTAAATTAAGGCTAGACAATCGAAAGGAGAGAATGGCTTTCGAAAATATCGGCGTGAAAAGCAACGCACTCTGTAGAAAATGCCCAGATAAAGGTGAAGATATTAATGTTTTTAGTCCATTTTTCGATATTTGTCGTCTGAAGAGGAGAACATAAAAACGATACTGATCTTATGAAAATCCGTCGCCTCTGTCGAAAGTCTTAGGCAGACATGCAAACATACATACATAGATTTATATATTGGTAACTAAAAATGTTCGACCCGAACCGATGAAAAAGCTTGCCCTATCTCTGAATACACTTTATGTCAAATTTCAAATGTTTAGACCAGAAATTGTCTGAATAATTTGGTAGAGACTGCACAGGTACATTTTTTAAAACGTTGTACCCCCACTATGCCCCTTTAACATTTATTTTTTTAGGCTCAAATCAGGTTATTAAGTTAGATCCATGTCCAAAGAACCAATATCTAAATTTCAATTGTTTATAACCAAAATTGACGGAGGAGTTTGGTAATGTTCTCAAAGGTGAAATCGTTGAACTTTGACCCCTTAACAGCCAAATTTCTGGCCGGGATTGAAGGTCAAGCCCAGAAGCTTGTCAAAACATGGGGCTTCTCCTAGACGAGAGCGATCCATTTCAATTGATACCAGATGAGGATCAGAGCGTTGATGATGTAAAGATAGGAGCTTTTCACAAAAGAAACCCGAATTTTTAGGAGTATAGATAGATATAAACAATGGTAATGTGGAGGTTACATAAAAAAAGTTAGCGACTTAGTGCTTATGGTCATATTTGGTTGCGTCTGGAACTCAATGCGTGGTTATTTTGATGGGTTTTATTGGTATTGTATCAGTAAATAATTTGATAATAAGTAGCTTATCTGAATTAAGTTGTGAAAATAAAATATGTGCGTCGAGTTTTAGAATTCTACGATTAGTAGTATTGAAAGGTTGCAATAAGGTCAATTCGCTACATGATTTTTTTTTAAAAATAAGTATGCGTAATTTCTTTAGTCAATGATTTGTTCATATTTACACAGTTTTTGGTAAACACAGTCTGAACTTTGGGGAATTACTTATTATATTTCAAAAAGCAATGAAAATTGCTGAACTTAAGAAACTGAGTGTAGGAACAAGTAATACAAGTTAAACAAAACAAACATCAAAATCAAACTATTTCATTATGAGTTTTCATCTGAGTTTAACCTTGATACATGCAGATATTCAGTCACTTGAATACGTACTATGTGGATGTGTTACGATCGAATACCATTAAGGACGATAAGTGCTACATCCCATGTATTCATTAGTAAAAACATCACGCATTTGAAGCACATTACAGACATTAATATGCAGTAGGCCATTAAGAAGTTGACAACCAAGTCACACAAAGAATCAACAATATACTGGAAAGAATTGCAAGCAATTTACATAACAAATTTATATTGATGTCTGAAGAAGCATTTCCGTGGTTCTGTCAATAACAAAGTTTTAGAATATCACTTTAGTTGTTACTTATTATTGGAATTATTCGGACAAATATTCTCACATTGAATGTTATTTTCACATAGTTTCGGACAATATCATATCCAGCCATTTTCAAGTGAATCGAACTCGGAAATCCTTCTGTCGGAAATAAAAATCCGCATTGAATTTCGAAAGGAATTATTTAATTAACGATAAAATCATTCCCGGTTCAGTGAGCAAATTGTAATTATGAAAAAGAAAAATCGCTGCTCCTTCCTAGATGTGGCATTTTAAGGTGTAACTAGCTCATATACAGATAGCTGAAGCGATAGAGGGGTACAATCACTTCCCAGCGATATTAGCAACATATTTGATGTATGTATTTCATTCCAGATCAGGATAGAAGGTCAGTCACAGAAGCGTGTCAAGACAAAGAGAGTACTAAAGACGAGGGCCATTCATTTTAATTATGGCGTGATGTGGTTAGGGCGATTATGTTGAAAGAAGAAAGGCTTGGTTTTCGCTGCATTAAAATTACCCAGCGATTTCTTCCCCATTACACCAAATTCTCAAAACCTGAAAAGAAAGAATCGGAAAGATATTTGTCATTGGTGGCCTTTGAATCTTTGCAATAGATTGTGGTGTCATCTGTATAAACGCCTAAGAATTATCTAAGAATGTGCTTTTAAACCAAGCACAGCAATACAATATCGCCGAGAAGGAATTAGAATTGGAGCTTGGTTTACAATACAGGACATATTGATTACCGAGGCCAAATGTGATAGCAATACTACAACAATGATAAGAATGGAGAATGGAGGAGTTGCAGTGATATAGGATAATGATAGGCTTGACTAGTTTCAAATACTATTTTAAAATTGTAAACTATATATTGAATATTTTGCCAAACTGGCTGCAAAGAAGGGTGGCTATCTATACTGTGCAAGAAGCTATTTACACTATGCTGTATCCCTATAACACCATCAATCGCCTATACACTATGTGTTGTTGTCATTTCATGGAATTAATCACTAGCCCTTCCTACTTAGACAAGGTAAAAAGGTGTTTACAACATTATCGACGCCACACGACAAACCAAGCTCCAACTTCTGTTCCATCGTCGGGATTTTGCACTATTTGCCTAGTTTACAAATTATTTAATGTAATATGCTCTGACGTATTCAATGCACTTATGACCCTCGACGCATATACCTATGACTAACTCGATGAGCAGCAAAATCTCACCCTTTATATTTTAGAGGTCCAGAGATGATTAAAAGCGTTCTACTATAATAGATCTACTCACCAGCTGCTAGGCGTTAGAATTCGTTCCCTTTTGCCAGCTTTCTTTACTATAATGACATGCAGAAATTTATATATTATGGGAAAAGCTATCTCGCTGCTTAACTCCATTCATAGTGCTATTGGAGGCATTACCCGAAATTGAAGTTCCTTATATTCTAGTAGCACAGTGCCTTTTACAGATTGAATAAGAATAAAAAAGTTTCTATTACGCGAGTTGTTCCAAATATAATGCCTCCTAATTTTTAATTAAAAAGTGAAAGCTACGCAAATATGAATGATACCGTTCTGTTCCTAAATTGTTTTTCTACATAGCTGCCACAATTTTCAATGCACTTTTGCCAGGGATGAATGATGTCTGCGCATGCGTGTCCAGAACACGCTTTTCATGAGGGTCGTTGTACAAGTAATGTCACCTATATTTCAACTCCAAAAGTTGATGATTTATGATTACGGAATTAGTATACGTCAAACGAGCGACAGCTTGTGCTCTATAATTTATTTGTCTACATAATGACAACCATTCTAAGTATACATTTGCAAGGAAATCAATGATGCATGCCTTCTCATGACACACGTCCATGGCAGAGGTTTCTTTCTTATAGTCTTACATTGTAAATAATTGAAGCAGTGATGGGAAACGCTCAGGTGTAGATGCATCATAACAATGCAATTTGCTCTGATCCAGCGAAATAAAAATAACTCGAGACATTATTATTGAAACGTCCTCCTACGCCGAGGGGAATTATCTATTCCTCCGTATGTATGCAACTCTTGAATTTAAAATAAGATTCTCATCGTTTATCACAAGTCAAGAGTGGGTGCATTTAAAAAAAATAGCGTTGGTTATTTTTATCAATAAGTCTTGCAACAAAGGAAGTTGTAAAAAGGCAACCATTTCCATGGTTTTAAAAGACCAGTTTATTTTTCTCTATTTTTTTTTTTTGCACCGATGATTTATTTTTTAATTCATTTTTTTACATTTATTATGCAGACACTGATATTCATAAAAAAAACTTTTTTTAAATACCTTAGAATATATCTACATAATTTTCTTTATAACAGAATTAGAAAGTATATGTTCATAAATTTTGATCACGACAATATATCTAACAATGCGTGGACAAAATGGCAAAGAAATGTTTGAATACCCTAGAAGCTCCCACAAGAATATAAACGATAACATTTTAAAACAGTATATCTATTATTTATTAAAAATCTCCTTTTTCATTATATCCTGTGTTGGGTAAAAAAGCTAAAATAAGCGATATCGGTAACACGGTCAGATTATGCGTATCATTCTTTTGATCTCATCTTTAGTGTTATTTTACAACATTTCTGATGCAAAGACCCACGGCGAAGTAGATGGAATACTTGGTAAAATTCAGTTTTAAAAGCTACACTCTTTAAGAGGTTGAAGGCCCAATCATCAGTGTAGGCAACACCTAAAATTTAATCGCAAATTAGTTAAAGCATCTATCCACTACGGACTGGCGAATAAATAACATGCTACCCTTCCAGAGATTAAATGAAATACCCAGTAGATTTCCGCACTCGACATAAAAATGTCTGTGTTCGACAGAAAGATTCCTTAATTCGACAAGAGACTCCTGAAGAATGTCGTAAGTTATATTGACTTACACGCCTTAAAAATAACATTCAAAATGAGAACAATAGTGCAACGTATAAAAGAAAAATAATAATTATCGATTCATAACTAAAAATCCAAAAACGATTTCATAATATATTAAAGCGTGCTGACTTCAAGATCACGTGGCATGACTTAGCGTTTTTTCAATTACCTATAAATAACATTAGAATCTGTTTAAAATTATAAGAATTACGTAGGATTTAACGTTAAAATGCCACTTTTTGGACCCCCCTTCAGCAAAACGGCGAGCTGACCTACTAAGAGTGGATCGTTTGGGCCACATTTTAGATATTTTTCGTCCGGAGGTAGATTTTTGTTGTGTTTGTCGACAGTTTTGGGCGTACATACAAACACACATACATACATAAACACACACATTTTCGCTTTTATATATATAGACTAGCGGAGGGGGGTACCCGGCGTTGCTCAGGTGTTTGGAGGTGTGTGTGGTTTTGGATAAATGAAAACTCCGGGGGAGGGGGGTAAAATAAAAAAAAGTTTTGGTAGGTTAGTATGAGGATCGAATCAAACGCGAACCCTTGAGGCGAAGTTGGAAATTAAAGTGTGAAAAAAAAAGAGTGCGACGTTAACCATTGGTCCACCGCAAGATACTAACGGAATCACTATTGAATTCATTTAATTACTTAGATTTGGCAGGTGCACGTTTTAATGACTTAATGAGGACAACTTTGACTGCGGGATAGTATTTCATTTACTGCGGGAACGCGCTTTTTTATTTTTATTTTCACAAGATGTTCGTGGGGGTTACTAGCTCCCCTTGTCTAAATTGAATAGCAATTGTTTGATATAAGGAAAATATATATACATTGATCAAATCTGATTTCTTTCGAACATTTCTGGCGATCGCCAACGGAAAAATACCGCCAGAATAAGTGTCGCTTTTATTATAGTAAAAAGCATAATCCAAATGCGGCGAGCGACAAATGTTGAATATTTATCTTCCCGAAGTTGAGCTAATTAAATAGACAGACGAGCTCCGTTGTTAACTCGGATATATTATAATTTATATGTGGACATACACAAAAAGCGAACATACATACACACATTTTCGCTTTTATATATATAGACTAGCGGGGGTATCCGGCGTTGCCCGGGTATTTGGAGGTGTCTGTTGGGGGGTAGATTAAAACAACCCTGTTAAAAAAAACAAACGTTGGCCGGTTGTTTGGAGGTGTAAAAGAAAAAAAAATAGTTTTAGTAGAAAGGTAGGCTTGAACCCTGAACATTTGAGGCGGAGGTGGAAAGGAAATGGAAAGAAACCCTGCGACCTAACCATCTCGACCACGGGAACAGATAAATTGATAAGCGTGTTAAGTTGACGTTCATAAACCGAAATTAGCAGGTGCGACAACGTCAAGTTACATGATGTTTGACCTAGTTTATGTTTTCCCCGCTACGCGACGATCAAAAAATATCTCGAAAATAGCTTTTAAAAGGCAGGTAAATTAAAGCGAAGTAAAAAAATCGAAAAAACAAAAAAGAAAACAGAAAAACTAACGTTAACCCCCTTCCCCCAAAAAAACACGTGAAAAATGGTTTATATAAGCCTTACCCGGCGTTGCCCGGGTGGTTTTCGGTGTGTGTGGTCTTGCATGGGTGGGGGTGTAAATGAAAACCTAAGTAAAACGAACCTTAAAAAACCCTGCTTAGCGGGGGGGGGGTACCCGTTGTTGCCCGAGTGTTTGAAGGGGGTGTGGGTGTTAATGAAAACCTAAGAATAAGCGAAATAAAAAAAGAAAACAGAAAGCGGGGGGGTACCGGGGGGATATTCAAGACATCGAAAAAAACAAAAAAAAATAACGTAAGGCAAACGAACGAAGTTAAATGTAAAACAGAAAAACGAACGTTAAAACAAAAAAAAAACACGTGAAAATGGCTTAAATAAGCCTGTTTCGATATTAAATCTTTTTAAATCGGTGGGTACCCGGGTGTTTTTGGGTGTGTGTTTGTACGGTCGGGGGTGGGGGTAAGTAAAAAAAAACCAGAAATACGAACGTTACGTGAAAAATGGCATAAATAACACTGGTTCAATATTTAAATTTAAAAGAGAGGCCGGTTTTTGTTGACCCCCCCCTTGTAGAAAATTGTTGATTTCCTGGTGAATAAATTAACGGTTTTAGACAATTTTTCGATATTTTTCGGGCGAAAATTAGAGCTTTAATATGACATCAAGTTTGTGAATTTTTGTTCTGTCTGTCGAAAGTTTTTAGCGGGCACACAAACACACATACATACATACATACATACAAACAAAAAAAACATACATACATACACATATTTTCGCTTTCATATTTATAGACTAGAGAGGGGAACCATCGTTGCCCCTGTGTTTGGAGCTGTGTGTGTGTTTGGGCACATGAATATGATAAATGAAATAACTAAACAAAACAAGAAGTAATGTGATAAATAAAATAAATAAAAACAGGAAGTAATATGATAAATTAAATAAATGAACAAAACAAGAAGTAATAGCATGAATTAAACAAATAAATAAAACAAGAAGACATATGATAAATTAAATACGCAATGGAAACTAGCACAAATATGATAAATTAAATAAATACCCAAGAAGAGACGTAATATGATAAATTAAATAAATAAACAAAACAAGAAGTAATATGATAAATTTAATAAATAAGCAAAACAAGAATATGGTGAATTAAATAAATAAACAAAACAAAAAGACATACAATGAATTGGATAAATAAATGAAACAAGAAGATATATGATAAATTAAATCAATAAACAAAAAGAGAAGTAATATAAATTAAATAAATAAACAAAAAAAGAAGTACTATTATAAATTAAATTAATAAAAACAGGACGTTATATGATAATTTAAATAAATAAACAAAAGAAGAAGTAATATTATAAATAAAATAAATAAACAAAACAAGAAGTAATTTGAAAAATTAAATAAATAAAAACAAGGACTAATATAATAAATTGAATAAATAAAAATAGAAATTAATATGTAAGAAAAAATAACCAAAACAAGCATAATATGATAAATTAAATCAATAAACAAAACAAGAATAATATGATAAATTCAGAAGTATGATTAAATAAATAAAAACAGGGTGTATATATAAAAACTAAATAAAAAAGAAGTAATATGATAAATTCAATAAATATACAAAACAAGAACTAATATGATAAATTAAATAAATAAACAAAACTAGAAGTAATATGATAAATTATATGTTTTATATTGGTCATCATTGAAGGCACCATTTAATTTTTCTATATAACATAAGAAGATTCCGTATGATTGTCTCTAATATAAATGATTGTGTGTTTGATTATCATAAAGGGAATCGTGTGTGTGACATGTAATTTCTGAACCTACCTCTGCTTCTTCAAAACGGACCATCTGGAAATTTCTCATCCTGGAGGGAGACTTGATACCTGTTTGACGAAGATTTATCACTCCAAGACGATGAATATGTTTTATAGTTTTTTATTTCACTTTCCCCAGAGGTCCTGCAGCAGGTGGAAGTGAAATCTGCTTGTGTGGGTTCTTCTTCACACACGTCGGCGTTCGTCTCCCCCCTCCCCAGTTAAGAGGGGGAGACCACGGAAAAACGTCCGTCTTCTTCAAAGCTCAAATCAAATCTCACCGATCTGCTGATCACGTCATACATACGTAATTTGGTCAGCTGACCTTCGGTTCTGGTAAACGTGTCTACCTCCACGTTTACTCTCCTCTCTCTCTCTCTCTCTCTCTCTCTGTAACATTCCTTCCCCCCTTTTATGAAAATTTATGGCGAAGGCATACATTTTCTACTTCCCACATTTACTAAGAATGGGATATATATGCTGACCCCACTGGCAAAGAAAACTGTCATACCTTTATTCAATATACTAAGTAAAATAATATCAATAAATAATACCATGTGGCGCTAATCCTTGTGCCCTCGAAGGTCAACAACTCCCTGTGACCCCATGGTCTCTTCATAACTTAAATCAGAATTTCAGGAGCATCCTTTACTCCCGTCGACACTACGCGTGATCGATAAATTATCGGCAATCAACCGAATAATATAATCGAGGTCCATCTGCCTCTTCAAAACGGACTATCATCGTCCTTGGCTTTACAGATCAGCTTTTCTTCCCATAGGTAGCACACAAAAAAAAATTTCCATCCCAAGCCTTATCCTATTAATCATAAGCCTACTCTTATTACTAGTATTTTGTGGGAAACAAAAAACCTCTCAACATTCCATATGGTGGGTAGCCTTCTATTTTCCTAAGTACTTGCATACATATTTCATTCATCTTCTCTTGAGCGATTCGTAACATAATGGCCACGTCAGCCATTGCACCCCCTCTGCCCCTTATGCCATGTCAGAGGGCATTTCATTTGCTCCCTGAAGTTGATTACAACTAGATCCGCTCACGCTGGACAGAATACATTCCGTTTACTGCTATGTCAGAAAAAAAATTTTTTTTTCCAAAGTCGGTAAGTGCAACCTGCCTTGAAGACACATAGCTTCACGGAAAACATCGGATTTCCACACATGAAGTACTCAAAGTTGCTCCATGTTGATTCTACTCGAAATCAATAGAAATCACAATAAAAAAAATAAAATTCGAATCATTTCTCGAGAATAATGAAATTAATAACTACCCATGCAATTCAGCATATATAAATAACAAAAAAAGAAGTAATATGATATATTAAATAAATAAACAAAACATGAAGTAATATGATAAATTTAATAAAAAAAACAAGAAGTAATATGATAAATAAAATCAATCTATAAAACAAGAAGTAATATGATAAATTATTAAATAAACAAAACGAGAACTTATATGATAAATTAAATAAATAAAAAATAGAAGTGATATGATAAATTATATAAATAACCCAAAAAAGAAGTAATATGATAAATTAAATAAATAAACAAAACATGAAGTTATATTATAAATAAAATAAATAAACAAAAGAAGAAGTAATATGATAAATTATATGAATAAATAAAACTAGAAATAATATGATAAATTAAATAAATAAAATTTAATAAGTAAAAACATGGCGTAATATATAAAAGAATAAATAAACAAAACAAGAAGTAATAGTATAAATTACATAAATAAACAAAAAAGAAGTAATATGATGAATTAAAATAATAAACAAAACTAGAAGTAATATGATGCATTAAACAAGTAAAAACAGGACGTAATGTATAAAATATGAATAAATAAAACAAGAAATAATATTATTAATTCAATAAATAAACAGAACAAGAATAATATGATAAAATAAATAAGTAAAAACAGGACGTAATATATAAGAAATAAATAAACAAAACAAGGTGTTATATGATAAAGTAAATAAATAAACAGAACAAGAAATAATATGATAAATTAAATAAATAAAAAAAAACAAATATGATCAATTAAATGAACAAAAACAGGTCGTAATATGTATAAATAAAACAAAACAAGAAGTAATACGATCAATTTAATAATTAATCAAAATAAACATAATATTATAAATTAAATAAAAAACAAGAAGCAATATGATAAATTAAATAAACAACACAATGAGTAATATGATACATTAAAAAAACAGACAAGAAATCATATGATAAATAAAATAAATAAACAAAAGACGATTTAATATGATAAATTAAATAGATAAACAAAACAAGAACTAATATGATAAATAACATAAATAAAAAAAATAATATGATAAATTAAATAAATAAAACAGGATTTAGTATGATAAATAAAATAAATAAACAAAAAATAATATGATGAATTAAATAAACAAAACACGATTTAGTATGATAAATAAAATAAATAAACAAAAAATAATATGATGAATTAAATAAACAAAACACGATTTAGTATGATAAATAAAATAAATAAACAAAAAATAATATGATGAATTAAATAAACAAAACACGATTTAGTATGATAAATAAAATAAATAAACAAAAAATAATATGATGAATTAAATAAATGAATAAAGCAAGAAGTAATAGGAAAATGAAATAAATAAACAACACACGAAGAAATATGATATATTAACTAAATAAAAAAGTTATATTATAAATTAAATAAAAAAACAGGTTTTAATATGTAAAAATAAAAATAAACAAAACAATAATTAATAAGATTAATTAAATAAATAAACAAAACAAAAAGTAATATGATAAAAAAATAAATAAACAAAACAAGAAGTAATATGATATATCAAATAAATAAAAACAGGACGTAATATGTAAAAGAATAAAAAAACAAAACAGGAATTAATACGATTAATTAAATAAAAAACAACAAGAAGTAATATGATAAAAAATAAATAAACAGAACAAGAAGTAATATGATTAAATAATTAATAACAAGAAGTAATCTCATCAATAAAATAAATAAAAACAGGACTTAATATGTAAGAAAAAAATAAACAAACAAGATGTAATATGACAAACTATATAAATAAACAAAACAAGAAGTAATATGATGAATTAAATAAGTAAACAGAACAAGAACTAATATGATAAATTAAATAAATAAAAAAACAAGAAGTAATATGATAAATAAAATAAATAAACAAAACATGAAATAATATGAAAAATGAAATAAATAAAAACAAGAAATAATATGATAAATTAAATAAATGAAAACAAGATGTAATATGAAGAATTAAATAAATAAAAACGGGAAGTAATATGTAAAAAATAATTAAACAAAAACAAGAAGAAATATGATAAATTATATAAATAAACAAAACAAGAATAATATTATAAATTATATAAATAAACAAAGCTAGAACTAATATGGTAAATTAAATAAATAAAAACTTGACGTAATATGTAAAAAACAAATAATCAAAATAAGAAGTAATATTATAAATTAAATAAATAAACAGTAGAAGAATAATATGATAAATAAATAAAAACAGGAACTAATATGGCAAATTAAATAAGGAAAAACAGAACGTAATATATAAAAAATAAATAATCAAAACAAGAACTTATATGATAAATTAAATAAATTAGAACAAGAACTAATATTATAATTTAATAAATAAAAACAGGACGTAATATGATAAATTAAATAAATAAACAAAACAAGAAGTAATATGATAAATAAATAAATAGCCATCTCTCATAATAGTTGTGTGATCGTGCAGGCAACACTTATTTACTAAAATTACAAGGCATTTCTAATACATTAAAGTGTATACTGCTTGTTTTTTTTTTTTATCGATAGCAGGACCCGTTAACTGGCGTTGACTGTTTGACGCACTCGTCCTCCACCGTAAAAAATGAAAGTACGGTTGTTGTTGTTGCTGTTGTTGTTGTTGTTGCTGCTGCTGCTGCTGCTGGTCAACCCACAACCTGTTCCTGTTAAGAACGGTTTTCGGAATAGATATCCCGAAACTTCCCATGTTTAGAACGGTTTTCGGAATAGACAACCCAAACCGCCTCATGTTAGGAACTGTTTTCGGAATAGACACTCCCAACTACCCAAATATATTTGACTCTTCCAAACTTAAAAAAGATTGTCGAAAACCTGTTATAGTCGCCATGTAAATTGTGGACGTGGAGCTAATGTAAAAATTTACCAAAGAAAACAAAACAAAAAAAAACAACGTTATTGTCATTCTATACACTAATCGGTTAATCTGCTTAATTTTCTTTGTTTTATCCAATGCGATTGTAATCTGTATAAAGCGACGACAATCAGTCATTATGTTTAATTTTGCTGGATGTTTTAAGCGAAGCCTATTAATTAATATGTTTTTTTTTCAGCACGATTGTAATTTATAAGATGCGACGACAATCGGCTTATACCTTTAAGTTTTTTTGTTTATTTTAGGACGAATCGGTTAATATGTTTAATTCTGTTTGATTTCCAGCACAATTGTAAGCTGTAGAGTGCGACAACAATCGGTTAATATGGTTCATTCAGTTTGTTAGATTTTCTTTTGTAGAGAGCGACGCACATCTCCGGACCCTACCCCTTAACAGAGCGTGGTAATCAATATATCGTGAGCATAGGACTGGCTTACTAACTGGCCAGAGGCTTATGCCGTGCCAGATAAGACTGCTCAGTCGGTGGCCGGGGTAATCCTAGGTGAGATTTATCCGAGGTATGGGTCCCCAGAACAATTAGTTACCGACAATGGTGCAGAGAATGTGAATAGAATTATGAAGGAGGTACTTGAGGAGCTTCATATCCAGCATGTGTTGACCTCCCCTTATCACCTCCAGAGTAACTCTCTCCAAGGTCGAGCGATTCCACAAGACGCTGGTGGATATCCTGGGTAAGTTTGTGACTGATAATCCGGCGGAATGGGATCGGTTCCTCACACAAGCCTTAGCAGCAGTGAGGTTCACGATGAATGAAACATCGGAATTCTCACCGTTTAAATTAGTGTTTGGAAGAGATGTGGTGCTCCCGATTGATAATCTTTTAAGGCTGCATAGGAAGTACTTAAGGGAGGAGCATCACCAAATATTGTTGGAACAGCAACACCAGAAATTTGTCCAGGCAAGGAACCGTATTAAGCGAGCACGGAAGAAGCGGAACGCTCGAGTGAACAAGGATCGAAGAGAAGTGGAATTCAAGGTAAGAGACCCTGTGTTTTATAAGGTACAAACTCGAGAAGGGAAGCTGAATAAGCGTTGGACTCCTTATTATCGAATAGTGGAGCAGACTGGACCTCTTTCATTTATAATCTGGGACCAGGTTACTGGGAAAATAAAAAGGGTACAGGCCAATGATCTGAAGTTGGCGGAATTGGAATATAATGTCAAACTCGTTCCGCGGAGATCGGGGAGACGCCCACATAATGCCACCTTGGTTGCACCTCAGGAAATGGAAACCTCCGATGAGAAGGGAGAGTCTTTTAACTCGACGTAAATGTTATGAGAACGCTGAGAAATCGGAGTAATACAACGGCGATCCCAGACATCCGGGGATTGCAAGAGGCCGGAAATCGGCGCCAATCTGGACGGATTTCCGAACTAGGGACTATGGAGGGCGTTGGCGTTGGAGACAACCCTAGAGAGGAGTCGAATGCGGGCAGTGAAATTCTGTCAGAAGGTTCGAGTGGAACCTGGGAGGAAGAAGACCAAATCTCTCTATCCGTATTGAAAGAACGGTTGACACTGCGACCGAGAAGGAGCCAGGAAATGCATCTAAAAGACAGATTAAGCGGAACGACGGCGAGAAGGAGAGAGAACTGTTGACACCCTATTTTGAAATTGAGTCAGATCAATATCGTTTTTATTTTGGAATGGGGAGCAGTCCTCCTAGTAGGAAATTACAATATCAAGTTTATATGAGTTGATCTAATATAAAAAAGGAGGGGATTAATAATTGTACCTAGATTGGGGAAATTGAGAGTAATTCCTTAACAGAGGTTGTGGAGATATTAATTAATTTAAGAATTGAATTGAGTTTTCATGAAAATTAAACTAATTGTTCTTTTTCTTCTCTCTTTCTATTCTCTTATCCTCCTCCTCAAGAGGAAAAAGTATATTCTTTTTTTCATATGAAATTGATGGTCGAGAATTATACTTTTGGACATTTTGAGAGTTGAAATGATTTTTTTTTGGGGGGGGAAATATTTTTGTTACCTCAGTTTAGAAGGATTTCACTCATTAAACTGAACAAATTTTAGTTGAGTCAAGTTGGGAATAATTAGAAGCATTCATTCCGGCAATTAAATTGACTTTTGGGAAGAATTAAGATTTTGCCTAAGTCAGACAGGATTTCTAAATTGCGAAATAAGGATCAAAGAGGATGCGTTCTGAATGAAGAATAATTGGAAATAATTATTGGCATCACCGAGTGAATGTGGTACATTCAACTTAACACAAAAAGCGACTTAATTATATTTTTTTACTCTGCTTTGCGAGGGCCGCTAAAAAAACATTATGCATTTTTTAAAAAAATATAGTAAATAGGGGCTGATAGCGGGGAGGAGGACATGTGACGTTGTAATGATCGTCGGAGAGCCCTTGGTTTTGGATCCGGCCGGTAGTGACCTGATACCAATGGCAATGCCTCCGCCCTACATAGGCCCTGTAGTCATTCATAGGTGTTGTAAACGGGAATGGAAAGGAGAAATAGGTGTTCTATGAAGATATGTATACAACGCTTAGTAAGGTATGTTGCTGCTAATGGTTGTATGGAGCATAAATGTAAGAAGGAGCGAGGCGATGAGCATCTCAAGGCTGATTGCACGAATGGCGGGAGAGACCCTGGTTCGAAACCGCCTGTGATTCTGGAAAATGCGGCTGCTGGTGCTAACGAAAACGAAGTGCAATCCAGAGACTTCCCTGATGGTGAAATCTAAAGGAACTGAAGACAACTTGAAGATCTTCTTTTCTTTTCCTTTCTTTCCTCTTTGTTTTACCAAAAATTTTTACAGGGCGCTGAGCTGAGAAGTCCCAACGATACATTTAATTACCGTTTATTGAGGTGAGAAGAAGCCCTCAGTGAAAAAAAATTCTTACAAGATGCTTATGAAAGAAGACGAACTGTGAAATAAAAGGTGAAGGTTCAACTATAACTGCTTAAGGTGAGAAGATTCCCCTAGCTCAATAAAAAGCGGGTCCTTTGAGAACCCTGATTAGGGCATTTACCCTTTATTACGAGACTGTGCTGTTAATTTCAGCAAAGTGAAAAAAAACTCTTGTAAATTGTGACTGACACTCTGTGAAACAGAATAAAAATTGAACTATGAGTGAATTGATGAAAAAAATGGAAAAGGGGGAATAACTCTTGTAAAAGCCTTAAAAACGAGTAATTTTATTTTGGAAAAAAAAGGGGCGAAACTTTTAACCAAGGGAAGTAACTCTTATGAGCTAATTGATGAACTTAATGCATTTTATTAAGTGACAATTTTTAAATGATGGTTATCTTATCTTTCAATTATTAATGTGAATTTAAAAAAAAAGAATATACAAAGGAACGAATTTTCATGTGAACATAAAGAAACTGCATTAGCCCTGACGAACTTTGAATTTTTACATTTTTATGAACTTACGAATTTTTGAATTGACTTTTTTTATGGACTTTTGAATGAACACAAAAAAGGGGAGAACCCTGCATTAAAAGTGTTGATATGGGATTGTGTATATGTTATCTTTTTGACGGGCAATTTGAGAATGGAGAGAGGGGTCAGTGAAAAAAAATCTGACGGCGAACTGTAAAAAAGGATGGAGTGGTGTGTTAAGGAATTAAACTCCGTTGGTTGTATGAAGCAATATAGTCTAATGGGGGCGAATGTGACGTAATCCCCAGTTGGAGAGCTTTAGAATAACGCTAAGATAGCTTTTGACCGATCCCGGGTAAGAGCAAGTTCCTCGGGAATTTTAGGTGGTTAAATATAGATATATTTTAATTCATTGTCAAAATGGGTATATTTGCTTTTTGGTTGGAAAAACCTGAGATATTTTGTTATTTGGTAAAAACTCAACAACAGGAAGTGTGAAGACATTAGAAGAACATATTGTACTCACTGCGTGATGGCTGATGACCTCAAGGTTGTGGGATTTTAATCTTGAATTTGGTCTCAGATCGTTGGGCTTTAGCGTGATTTGATTGGCTAGGGAGACTTCCACCCCACCCACGATACGCTCTAAAATAAAGCAGATTGCTTGCTGACTTCGGGGAGAACAGATCGTATAGAAACCGCCGTTCCCTGGAAAGGGCCCCCTCTACCTTCCTCGTCCACCAGTATGTCGCTGTCTGTGAAGAGATTTGATACTTGGGAAAAACTTACTAAGAACTGAATTATATTTGTAAAAACATTTGTATATAAGTTTGAAAATTAACTCTGTAGACTAGATACCCGAGTTTCTATTTCTTCCTGCCTGCGGTTTCGATATTCGATTTCAGCATACATGATTCATGTAACAACCCTCAGATAAGATTAGACGACACGAGCCGAGAATTCTAGACAAAAAGGGGTTATACCCACCTTCTTCACGAGGAGGGGTTACACTCTAACCGCTTTGTTTATAAACAAAGAGCGAGCGTCGCATATATATATATATATATACATATATATATATATATATATATATATATATATATATATATATATATATATATATACCAGCATGGGTGTCCGGCGTTGCCCTGGGCGTGTGTTTAGCAAAGAAAATGTGGTAGTAGGAAGGCACGCTCGAATTTGTACCGCGAAGGAGGAAATGAACGTGGAACACGTGACCTCTTTGCTGTTACGACCACCGCCAAACAGGAAGTTACGTAGGTTTAAATTAAGTTTAGACAATCAAAAAAGAAGACGTCTGAAAATATCGACGAAAAAAGCGATCCCCCTGTAAAAAAGTGGGCAGTTGAGGATGAAGAAATTAATGTTTTTAGATCGAGCTTCAAAATGATACTAAGCTTTTGAAAAACCGTTGGCTCTATCGAAAGCTTAAGGCAGACATGCATATATACATACATACATTTATATATTGGTTTCTCACATTTTCGAGCCAAACGGATTAAAAAGCTTGCCTATCTCTGAATATCCTTTATGTAAAATTTAGACCAGAAACTGTCTGAGTAATTTGGTAGACACCGCAGAGGCAATTTTTTTTTTAATTTGACCCCTATTATGACCCCTTACAATTTATTCTTTTGGGCTCTAATCAATTAATTTAGTTAGATCACTGTCCAAGGAACCTATATCTAAAATTTCAATTGTTTATACAAAATCTTGGCGGAGGAGTTTGGTAGAATTCTCCAAAGTAAAATCGTTGAACTTTTACCCCTTAACGGACTAATTTCTGACCAAAAAAGGATTTCGAAGATTGTCACAAATCTCAGTACCCTGTATACACAATTTCGAGTCTGTAGATTTTAAATTGACATAGTTATGGCGTAGCGAAATGTACACAGACACACACACACAGACACACACAAAGACACGTTCACTTTTATAAATATACTAGCATTTCATCTTGGCGTTGCCCGAGTGTTTCCAGGTGTATGTTGGGCAAAAAAAAACAAAAAACAAAAAGCGGTAATGTTTTTTTTAACTTTGACCCCTATTATGGCCCCTTAACATTTATTGTCCTGGGCTCAAACTAAGTTATTAAGTTTGATCTATGTCCAAGGAACCTATATCTAAAATTTCAAATGTTTTAACCCAAAATTATCGGAGGAGTCTGGTAGAGTTCTCACAGGTAAAATCGTTGAACTTTGACCCCTTAACAGCCAAATTTATGGCCGAAAACCAATCACAAAGATATTTCCTATCTCAGTACACTGTGTGTCAAATTTCGAGTCTGTAGACTAAAAATTGACGGAGCTATAGGGAAATGTACACACACAGACACACACACAGACACACACGCAGACACAAACACAGACACGTTCACTTTTATATATATACTAGTATTCCAACCCGGCGTTGCCTGGGTGTTTCGAGGTGTATGTTGAGCAAAACAAAAAGAAAAAAGCGGTTTCTTTTTTTTAAAACTTTGACCCCTTTTATTACTCCCTTAACATTTATTATTTTGGGCTTAAATCAAGTAATTTAGATCCATGTCCAAAGAACCTATATTTAAAATTTCATGTGTTTAGATCCAAAATTGGCGGAGTAGTTTGGTAGAGTTCTCAAAAGTCAAATCGTTGAAGTTTGACCTCTTAACAGCCAAATTTCTGGCCGAAACCGCTCACAAAGATTTTCCCAAATCTCCGTCCCCTGTATATCAAATTTTGAGTCTGTAGACTTAAAATTGACAGAGTTATTGCGTAGGGAAATGTACACACACAGATAGACACACAGATACACAGACACGTCCACTTTTATAGATACACTAGCCTGGATGCCCGGCGTTGTCCGGGTGTTTGGATATTGTTGAAGGCAGGCAGGCTTGAACCCGTACCGCGGAGCAGGAAAAGTGCATAAAAATAAACGTGACGTCTTTGCTATTTCGCCTATCCCCAAACCGGAAGTGATGCATGTTTAAATTTAGGCTAGTCAATCGAAAAGAGACGATGACTTTCGAAAACATCGGTGAAAAAGCGCTCAGTTGAGGCTGAAGTGATTAATGTTTTTAGCCAATTTTTCCGTACTTGTCGTCCGAAGGGTCAGCTTCACAACGATCCCGCTCTCGTGAAAATCAGTCGTCTGGCGAATTTTTTAGGCAGACAAACATACACACATGTATACATACATTTAAACAGCAGGTGAGAGTATATTGGACGTAATATACAGTAATGATTTAAAAAGTTTTTAAAAAAAGAGTCGTGCGCCACCACCGAGAATCGAAGTCAAAATCTTTTACTTACGACTTATTTTTGTCTCTGCCTCAAATATCTGCGCCATAAAGACATATTGACTGCGAGGGTAAAAATTAAGACATGAACCAATATCTACTACATTATGCGGTCGTAATTGCGGCGTTCGATCGTCACCTTGCAAATTTCATTTTTTTTTTTAATTTTCACACTTTTGCACCGATTTTACCGGGCTAAAATCCAAATATAGTGTTTAGCATTCATTCAAATAGCTTATATATGCAGTTTCATGTCTGTAGACCAAAAACTCTAGCAGGAGTTTAGTAGGCAAAATTTTTTAAACAAAAATATATACGTAAACATATATATATATATATATATATATATATATATATATATATATATATGGAAACAAGTTTGTGTTTACTATGAACATTTTACGCAAATATTATGACATTATAAATCATGTAGAACATCTGCATGAATATAATTACTCATAATAGCTAACTAAAGATAATTATCTTATGAGAAAACGGAATAAACTAATAGGGAATTAATTAAAATGAATGTTTAAAAGAATATGCAAATAAGCTATATCTTCTGCTAGTGAATTCAATTCCACACCCCATAAATAAATAAAAAAAAAAAAATAAAATAAAATGAAAAAATTGAATTTTCTTTTTAAGTAAATATATATACATATATGTATATATATATATATATATATATATATATATATATATACATTCATTCATATATGACGTCATAACACATATGATATTCTATGAAGTTATTATGAACAACAATGAAACAAACAGGAATTTCGATTTATTATAATACTAGCATTTCAGCCCAGCGTTGCCCAAATGTTTCGATATGTATGTTGAGCAAAAAAAAAAAAAGTAATAGTAGGAAGGATGGCTTGAACCCGTGCCGCGAAGGAGAAAAAGAACGAGAAAAAAAAACCTGACGTCTTTGCGGTTACGACCACTGCAAACATGAAGCGACTTATGTTTACATGAAGGCCAGACAATCTAAAGGAGAGGATATCTTTTAAAAATATCGGCGAAAAAAGCGACCCCCCCTGTAGAAAATGCCTTGTTGAAGGTAAAGATGTTAATGTTTTTAGCCAATTTTTCGATATTTGTCATATGAAAGGCCGTACTTCATAAAATCCGTCGCCTCTGCCGAAAGTTTTAGGCAGACATGCAAACATACATACATACATACATACATACATACATACATTTATATATTGGTAACTAAAGATTTTCGACCCAAACCGATGAAAAATTTTGCCCTATCTCTGAATAGACTTTATGTAAAATTTCAAATGTTTAGACCAGAAATTGTCTGAGTAATTAGGTAGAGACCGCAGAGGTCAAATTTTTTAAAAACTTTGATCCTTATTATGACCCCTTAAAATTTATAGTTTTGGGTTCGAATTATTAAGTTAGATCCATATCCAAGGAATTTTTGTAACTTTGACCCCTATTATTTTTTCCATTAACATTTGTTTTGGGCTTAAATCAAGTAATTAAGTTAGATCCATGTCCAAGGAACCTATATTTAAAATTTCAAGTGTTAAGACCCAAAATTGTCGGAGGAGTTTGGTAAAGTTCTCAAAAGTCAAATCTTCAGTGCAGAGTGTCACGATCAACACCAGTCGACAGATTCGTACCCGGCAACACGCGCTATCTCTGGTTCGATTAGCAGAGACCGTATCCAATCGGCTACCATTAACCGCTAGAAATAAACGTTGAATTTAAAAAATTTTAATGTCCCTTACACTAGTCACGGTTATCTATGCATAACAGCTAAATTGACCGACTTTATTTAATTGAACGTACTCAATGATCCGAAACGAGTTTCTTAAATGGGCTGACATAATTATGTGGTTACTATATTAATTAAATAACTACGCACACTAGTGTTTACTTCTTTTCGGGAATCTTCAGAGCAGGATGTCAGGATTAATACCAGTCCACGAGCCATCCATGGCTCCATTAGCTAGAAATAACGTTGAATTTAAACATTTTAATTTTAAATATTCTTTACGTCATTCACAGTGATCTTATCGTTCTACGATATAAGAGCTAAATAGACCGACTTAATTCAACTCAAAGTGCTCAACGATAAGAAACGAGTTTCTTAAAGGGGCTGACATAATATATATGTGTGTTGTGTGTGTGTGTGTGTGTGTGTGTGTGTGCGTGTGTGCGTGTGTATTGAAATTAATATTTATGAGATAATCCAACACAGGTAGAAATGCTAAATATACAGGAAAGAGCATCGGTATAAATCGTTAATTTAATTTTTGTAAATGCAATGCAAAATAATTTGGAAATAGCAACATTTATTGTTGTATACAAATTAAGATTTGCTTAATCTATAGAGTTTTAAAAATAGTTCTCCTCCCAAGATGAAAAATAGTTAGCAAAATAACCTGTAATAAACTGTTAATAATTTTACTGGTCAGCGCATAAATTGAAACAATTCCAAATGTGGGAGGGATGTAATTTTTAGAAAAAAATTAATATAGATATATAAGTCTAAAGGATATTCCACGTATAAACTACGTATGAAGGTAAATGTAGGCGTATCAAAATCAGAAAATACATGCGTCGAGATGTAAGTTGAATTGTAATCAACAATTCATGTTCTATAAGCTATTCTCCAAATCCATTTGTATCCTTGAAACATATCTGTCCATACGGATCTATTAATGTATGAATAAACTCTAATGTGTATGAGTCATATATATATATATATATATATATATATATATATATATATATATATATATATATATACACACATATATATATATAAATATATATATATACATATACATATATATATACATATATATATACATATATACATATACATATATATGTATATATATACATATATATATGTCCCCTTTTTTACAAGGTAGTCACAACTAATCAAGGCCCGGAAGCCACTCGGGGATAAGGGTTATTGTGTGTACAGTACGTTAGTGTTGGAGATTTGATAAAATGTCTTACTTAAAGGGGCGGTTTATCAGGAATTTGTTTACACTGGACTTAAAGACATCCATGTTGTAGTCAGGTGGGAAACAGGCAACCGGAACAGAGTTCCACAGGCGTGCACTTTTATTATTTTTTTCTATTCTTTTGATTTTGGCACAGATAAGGAGTGGGGAAAAATTTGACAGTGGTTTCAGCTAGGCGGGTGTTCATCGTGAAAGATTGGCGAGGGGGGACCAGAGATTAAAGTTCAGACGAGCACCTGCAATGGTAGTAACGATAAAACAACGACAGGCTCGCAACATCTCTCCTGTGGGAGAGAAATTGCAGGGAAGAGAAAAGGGCATCACCAACTAGGTCACGAATAGCGACGAAACGTTGATCACCATTTTATAAATTCATTCGGTTTTTCTTTTTTCAAAACAACACACACACACACATACACACACAAACATATATATATATTCCTATAAATTTGTGGGTTTCTTTGTGTTGATAGTATTATTAAAACCTCTTTTATTTAAAAGGAAAATACAATTTGCTATACATGGGTCGTCGAATTGCATTTATCTTCAAAAGATCTAGCTAATTTGCATATATTTTTAAACATTCATATTTATTAATCCTTTTTAATTTTTTTACGTTTCTTAGAGGGTGATCATTTTTAGTAAACTATTACGTGTAATTATATTCATGCAGTTTTGGCAAATAACAAACAGAATCCTGAACAGAAGCGTGTGCTCTCTCCCAACTATCATCAATGGACCTGCGGTAATCTCGTCAGCATCAGACAAAGCCAAACTCTTTGCCAAGATCTTTGCAGCTAATTCTAACATTTGCGACCAAGGCCGCCAACCCCCAATATTTCCTCTTGTATCAGAAAACATGCGATGTGAAATATATGTGCGTGATGTTACCAAGTTAATCAAAAACCTTGATTCCAATAAAGCAACCGGTCATGACGGCATTCCAACTATAGTACTTAAAATATTCAATCAGAACTAGCGCCCATACTTACAAAACTGTTTAAACGTTGTCTTAAGGAGCATTGTTTCCCATCACCCTGGAAAATCTCATCAGTATGGCCTGTATTTAAGAATTCAGATGATCGATCATCCTTCTCTCAGTACAGGCCAATAAGTCTCCTGTGCGTCATGAGTAAGTTGCTGGAATCTGTGTTAAATACAGAAGTAATCGACCATCTCAGCAAAAATAATCTTCTTAGTGACACACAATATGGTTTCCGTTCTGCTAGATCTACAGCAGATGTGCTTACAGTTATATCTCATAGGATTAGCGAATCTCTCGACGGAGGCAACCTTTCTAGGGCAATTGCACTTGACATATCTAAGGCCTGTGATAGGGTATGCCATTAAGGTTTACTTCACAAGATCTCTAGCTATGGTATAGCTGGAAATGTCTTCTCAATTATTAAATCATTTCTTTCTGATAGGTTCACTAGAGTAGTAGTTGATGGGTAAAACTCAGAAGCTCACAGTATTTATGCTGGAGTCTCTCAGGGGTCCATCCTGGGCCCAACTCTTTTCCTGATCTACATTAATGATCTTCTAAATCACATCATTACATCATTCGTAGACATTTATGCTGATGACACTACTATCTATAGTAGCACATCTAAGACAGTAAACGACCAAGTTCTCTCCGATTCTCTCTCCTCTGGTCTTGAGCACGTGGTGCAATGGGTAAAGGAGTGGCTGGTTACTTTTAATGCATCTAAAATCAGGCTTCTATAATTACATCATAAACGTTCGGAACCCCATCTGGCATCAATTGAAATGAATGGATCTCGTCTTGAGGACGCCTCAAGTTTTGATAAGCTTCTGGGCTTGACCTTTACTACTGATCTTAAATGAAACACGTACATCAAATCTGTTGCCAAGACAACTGGAAAAAATGGTGGGATCCTTCTACAGAGCCAGTAGATATCTTAGTGCTGATGCAATTCTCTATCTATATAAGAGCCAGGTACGTCCAAGGATGGAATACTGTTGCCACATCTGGGTAGGAGCTGCTAGAAAGGACTTGTTCTGCCTTGATAGAGTTCAAAATAGACTTCGTACCCTCGTAGAAGATATCTCTTTCCTGCAACCTCTATCTCAAAGACGAGATGTTTAGAGTTTGTATCTGCTCTAACGTTATTTTCATGGAAAGTCTTCGACTGAGCTTCAATCTATGGTTCCCCCCTCGCATAACTTTCACAAGAAACACTCGTCTAGCTGAAGACACTATCTATGATTCCCCCCCCACTCTTTATCTGTGCTAAACTTAAACGTAGATTCCATGAACAAATCTTCGTTCTTAGAACTGCACGCCTGTGGAATTGTCTTCCGTTTTCCTGCTTTCCAACTGACTACAATATGGTCGTCTTCAAGTCTAACGTAAACAAGTTCTTGATTAGCCGTTCAACTTGTTTACAAATTTACCGAATTTCCATTACTACGGATTACTATATAGTCCAATTGTCCACTGTAACGCTTTAACACTTATCCTCGAGTGGCCTCTTGGCCTTGATAGGTGGTGATGCCTACGCACAAAAAAGATAGTCTACATGATATTTACTTGTGTACTATTTGCGTTAAAATGTTATAGCAAAGATACACCTCTTTCTATATATATTTACGTATGCGGTATATATATATATATATATATATATATATATATGTGTGTGTGTGTGTGTAGTCATCGACATACAGTCCTGTTTCGTTGTATCACAACTCATCAGTGCCGCTAGACTAGCATCTCTCCCAAGCCAAGAATTGAACCTAGAACCGTCGTGTTTACAATCGGCAGTTCTCCCACTCGACCAGAGAAGGGACGCCCGCAAATAACATGTCGGAATGTTTATTTAAATAGACATCCGTCACAACTCTTACAGTGCTCAAACCGCCTGTTTGTAAACAAAAAAAACAACGTGTTTCGCATTTTTCAGCCAATTAAGTATACGGGTGAGATTATTTACGATGCTCTACCCAAAGAGGGGTGGGGGCTTAAAATATATTTGTAGTCATCGACATATAGTCCTGTTTCGTTGTATCACAACTCATCAATGCCGCTAGACTAACATCATATCTATATATATATATATATATATATATATATATATTGTTAAAACAAATTTGCCTACAAAACACTTCTGTCAGTATTTTGTCTACAGATATGAAACTTAATCTCTTGGGTATTCAAACCCATACGAAACTTTATATTTGGGGTTCAGCGTGGGATAAATCGACGCGAAAGTGTAAATATAATAAAATAAATAGAATTAGTGAGGTGAAGATCGAACAACAGTATTACCAATCTGCATACATAATAGCTATAGGTCCATGTTTTAATTTTAAGCCTTCTAGCAAACATTACTTTATAGCTCAGACATAAAAGTCAATGGAAAAATAAATGGTAAGCTGAAAGTTTTGTTTCCGATTCACGGTGGTGGGGCACGAGTATTTTTTTTAAACTTTGTAAATAACTAGCCCGGGTACCCGACGTTGCCCTGGTGTTTAGAGTAGTGTTGAGCAAAAAAAGTGGAAGTAAGCAGGAGGCTCGAACCCGTAACGTGATACTGAAAAAGAAAGTGAAAGAAAATTTTACATCTTACCGCTTCTCCATAACGGAACGTTAAATTTCGGCAAACTCAATACAACTGAAACGATAACTTTCAAAAATGTCTCCCCTCTTTGTAGAAAACTGTCAAGTTTAGGGTGAAGGAATTCATGTTTTTCGCCAATGTTTCAATATTTGTCGTCCAAGACGTCAAGCTTCAAAATGATATCAATCTCGTGAAAACCCATCGTCTATGTCGAAAGATTTTGGCAGACATACATGCCTACATACATACATACATACATACATACATACATACATACATACATACAACCATACATTTTAAGAGAGAGGTGAGATTTATATTATAGACTAGCGAGGGGTACCCGGCGTTGCCCGGGTGTTTGTAGGTGTGTGTGGTGTTGAATAAAAAAGAAATCGGGGGGTAGGATCGAAGCCGAAACCCTGAGGCGAAGTTTGAAAATAAAATCCGCCAGCCGGAATGAAGCATTGTTATAAGCGAATAAGAGAAAGATGTTTAGAAGTCGTCGAGCGACGACGATGACGATGTAAGCATTGTTATAAGCGAAGTAAGAAAAGAAAACAACGTTTTAATTAAGCGGGGGGGGGGTAATCAAAACATCGAAAAAAACACAAAAAACCTAATGTAAGGCAAACGAGCGATGAAAACAGATACATGAATACGTGAAAAATGGCTTAAATAAGCCTGTTTCGATATTAAAATTTAAAAAATCGGTGGGTACCAGGGTGTTTTGGGTGTCGCTAAGAATAAGCGAAGTAAAAAAAAAAAAAAACAGGAAAACGAACGTTACGTGAAAAATGGCTTAAATAATACAGGGTTCAATATTTAAATTTAAAAAATCGAAAAAAAAACGATCTCACACCACGATTCGAACCCAAAACTCTTAGATAATGATATTAAATTTGTTTGGTTTTTCAACTATTTAAAGTAAATCAGGTCACGACGTCATGACGTCATCTGACGCATACGTTGTTGACCCCCCTGTCGAAAATTGTCGATTTCGGGGTGAAAAAGTTAACGTTTCTCTCTCTCTCTCTCTCTCTCTCTCTCTCTCTCTCTCTCTCTCTCTCTCTCGGCGAAAAAAAGCGAAGCATCCCTGTAGAAAAGTGCCTTATTGAATGTGAAGAAATTACTGTTTTTAGCCAATATTTCAATATTTATTGTCCGAAGGGTCGAACTTCAAAACAATACCGATCTTGGATTTGAGCAAAGTTTTAAGCAATGATGATTGCAACGTTTCTTGTCAGACGAGTGCCATAACCTCAGACACTTAAAGTCTATGAGCCCAAAAATGACTTTTTATTTTATTGTTTTTTTATTTTTTAAAAAATTTTTTATTTTATTCCTATCGGTGAATTCACACGCTCAAGCAGGCATGACACTGAAGATGGTCATTGAGATCAATGTTTCCATGCTTCCAGCATTTCAAGCCTTCACGCGTCACAATTTTCCCATCGCCACAGGAACATTTTTACAGACAAATGCCTGAGGGAGTATCTATACATAGATGATGTTACATAGTCTTAGCGTTGTACGACAGCTAAGTCTCTCTCGGTTCAAAATATTGAGATCAAGCATCAAGCAAGAGCAAGATAGCCAGGTACAAGTTAAACTGCAGACCAGCTTAATGCGGGTACTGGTCTCCCGCTTTATGTTTTTTTTTAATCAGAGATTTTCTGCTCCCAGAAATGTTGCCTTCACCACGGCTTACAGGAGTCCTCTCTACCCCAACACACACATGCATACACACAAACACACATGGAGCTAGTTTATATATATTGTGTCCAATATAATAGAATAATGAATATAAATTTTGCATTAATCAAAATATCATATTTAAACGTATTTTATGACTGGATAATGCCGGGCGACCTGCTAGTATACACACACGCACGCACGCACGCACACACAGATATATATATATATATATATATATATATATATATATATATATATATATATATATATATAATTATGAAATTCAAATAATCTTGTAAGGATGTATGTAATCCTCTTTCCGGTTTACGACACCCGGTTGCGCATGCGCGTATACCCTGCGCACTGAAATATTAACGTTATTTCGAAATTTTTATTTAACATGGAAAGAGTGGGGTTTAAAATAACTTAAACGTAATACAGAAATAAACGATGTAAAAAAAAAGCAGATATACCAAAATTTGAATTTAACTATAATAAGTATTATCGTATCTGTTCAGTGCACATTTACCTATAAGTATGGCTAACCACTTATAATTCAGTAACTTCAATTTTTTTTTCAAAAATAATCAATTATAATAACCAAACCGACTCATAGAAATCCATCTATATTCTTTTTTTATTTTAATGTACTTTCATAGAAATGTTTCTGTTGTGTCAGAAACCCCCTATTTTCTTTACGTCACAAGTGTCAGGCTCATACATTAATTCCATAGCAAATACTACATACTCACCCAACGGGTCACGGGTAGTCTATTATATATATATATATATATATATATATATATATATATATATATATATATATATATATATATATATTGTTGTTGTTAATTTGCAATATTATTTTTATATTTCGTAGACTATGTGTTATTTTATTATGATATTTTCAATGACACCGCGATCTTTTTATATATTTACTCTTTCTGTATCATATGTAAACGTTTCTTTTCAAATTTCTCATTTTCGCCGAGAAGGAATCTACGGTCATATTCCCTGACTCCAGGGTTGATGCTGTAGCAACGTCTTACGGCTACAAAAACATGACTGCCATTGTTCTCTAGAAATGAATACAAAGTCGTTTTTACATAACTGCTTCCTGTTGAAAAATTGATTTATTTCCCCACATGTATCCGCCACCCCACACCTTTCTCCCTGTCGACGAAAGTATGACGTTAATTGATAATATGGCCACGTAGAATTGTCTCCTAGATCTGCACAAGTTGAAAAACTGACCATCATTGTCTAAACAAAGTAAGGCGCGCTAGATGTTAACGCGTCATTAGAAAGATTGTTTACGTTTGTAAAGCAACCTGAAAATGTGATTATTACTAGAAGCGTCAGCATCGAACAATTGAATGGCGTGGGCATTGGGAAAGATCTAGCCCACAATAGACAGACAGGAAAGAGAGGAAGCTAATGAGACGGATTAGGAGAAATGAATACAAAACTGGAAGCAAAACATGAGGAGATGAAAACAAACGAATACAAATGTGAATGAAGATGTAAATGCAGAATATAGGGGATAGCAAAGATGAGAGAAAAGGAATATAAAACTGAAATAAATAAATGAGTGATAAGAAAAAGAAAGGAAATACCTTAAACATAGAAGGACATCCGTATCATCATTTCGTATGAATACGAATATAGCAATGACCAAAGACTTTATCTGAAAGTACATCTGTTAAACTCCTCGGCATAACGTTCACACGAAACATGAGTTGGAAAAATTACATTGAGGGCATTGCCAGGACCGCTGCGAAAAAGGTAGGTTCTCTGTACCGTACTAGAAAACTACTAACGCCCAAAAGCACCCTGTACCTCTATAAGGCCATCATTCGCCCATGTATGTGGAGTATTGTTGTCATATTTGGGCTGCTAGTCTCTAACACCTAGACAAGGTTCAAAAGAGAGTCGCACACCAGATAGGTCCTGAACTTTCATCTAAGCTTCAGCCTCTGTCCCATCGACGAAATGTAGCATCCCTCTGCCTGTTCTACAAGTACTTTAACGGTGAATGCTCCGACGAACTGCAAGCACTTGTACCCCTCGACGTAAATACGTCAACAAACCCGACAAGCAGCTAAATCCCACCCGTTCACAGTTGAGATCCCTAGATGTAAGAGAGCCTTCTACTCCAGTAGTTTCTTCCCTAGAACCGCTAGACTTTGGAATTCCATTCCGGGTCCCTACTTCCCCAACTGTACTGACATGCAGAAGTTCAAGTGTAACGTGAACCGAAATCTTGCTGCCCAACTCCCCACATAGTAGCCTGTAGCTTTTTTCCATGATAGTTGTCCCCTACATCAAAGTGGCAATATGCCTTGTTTGGAATGAAAATGTAATTTAAAAAAAAATTATTGTTTGCATTGGTTTCCTCGATATTTTTCTACTCAGAATTCTTTTCTAGAAAAACGTCGGGTTAATACGATTGACCACGTGACGATTGCCAGCATCACAAGGGAAAGTGATTTGGCGGAACGTGCTGGATTTGAACTCGGAGGCAGTTAAGATATGCCTGTGTCGTTAACCAGGTGACAAATGGCATCTCCAACAGAAAGAAATATAAACAGGACAAAAGACACCACCAACAGAAATATAAAACTCATAAAGCAAAGAAGATTAAAAAACGGAAAATGAAATAAAAGTAATGTTGAAGTAGAAAACAAATGAATATTGGTAAAGTGACATAAGAAATGAAAGAAAGATAAATGAAAACCAAACAACAGAACGAAAAAAAATTGACAGAAATCAAAAGTAAAAATGCCAAATAGTAGAGGTCAAAGCGTGGAAGTATACGACGAACGAAAAAGGGAAAAGGCGGGATTAAAATGATAACAAGAAATAAGATCAATCATACATAAAATAGGAAGTAAAAAAGGAAATGAGAGTCGAAACATTAGATAAGGAATAAGAGAATTTTTTAAACAAAATTACAAAAAAACTTACAAAACTAAAATGTTATAAAATGCCAAACTAAATACATAAACCGAAAGAATAAAAATGAAATTACCAGAAAAGAAATCTGATAATTAACGCAATAAAAAGATGAATTAAAAAGAAAAAAAAACAAAGAGAGAAAATGTAAAACGCAAAAAAAGCAAAGAAGGAAATATAAAAAGGGGCAATCGACTGTAAAATAACACGGGAAGAAAATGCGGATAAACTAAAATATAAAAATTGGAACAAAAAGTATGAAGTTAAACACGAAATGATGCGACACTAACCGCATAAAGCGACAAAAGGAAAACGGAAATAAAAGCACAATAAAAAACACAGTTAAATTTTAAAATATAAAAAAAAAAGAGACAGATATAAAAGGAAAGTAAAAAGTAGGAGAAAGTAAAATGGAATGAAACTGAAAATAAATTACAAAACTTAAACATAATATTTTATATATATATATATATATATATATATATATATATATATATATATATATATTACTATCGAATCTCTCTAGATTCAGCCACTCTGATGAGTCGTAGTAAAGTAAATCATGATATATCCAAACAGTCGTGCGAAATGGGCAAGTGGTAAGAGGTTAGACTCATTACCGTGGTGTCCCGATTTCGAATCTCGCTAGAGTCAGCCCTCTGATTAGTCGTAGACGACGAAACACGTGTCGGTAGATAATTATATCTCAAAAACAACATATATGCTGCTCCCAATACGAGGGTACAAAATTGGTTAAAAGGAAAATTATTCCCAACTTGCATTTAGGTAAAAAATGCACTTTCGTAAATAAGTGAATTTATTCAAAACGTATCCCCAAAACAAATAACATATATATAATTTAATAAATAATATGAAACTTAGAAGAGAACGCTAAAATATGAATAAATAAATACGATAGCAACTTCCAAAAATAAAAAGGGTTTTAAAAGGTCTTGCATATAAACGAAAGCATAAATAAAAGAATAGGATGTAACATTAAAACTGCAGCAATATAAAAATACTATTTTAAAAATATATAAATGAAAATAAAAATAAAAAACTATAAGTAAAAAGCAAAAACAATGAACATTTGAGAGTCAGAAACAAGAAACGATAAAAGTAATATTAAAGTGAGATTACAAGACGAAAACATTAAACAGACGTTGAAAGAGATGTAGGGAATTAAATAGGATTACAATCGAAAGTGAAATGAAAAGTTGATTATGAAAATTAATTATAAATGTCTCTGACATTAATAAAAGTTATTTACGAGAGTTATTTTTTTAGAGATTGAAAGAAATGAACCGATATATATATATATATATATATATATATATATATATATATATATATATATATATATATATATATTATTCAATTCAATTTTCACCCCAAACAAGGCACAGTGCCACTTTGAAGCAGGGGGCTACTATTAGGGAATTAATTAGCGGGGTCATTATGAGGGGAGAAGAGTAGAAAGATGTTTGTTAACATTACACTTGAACTTCTGCATATCATTGCAGTTGGGAAAGCAGAATCCCGGAAGGGAGTTCCAAAGACCCGCAGTTCTGGGGAAGAAACTACTGGAGTAAAAGGCTTTCTTGCACCTAGGGATCTCTACTGTAAAGGGATGAGACTTAGTAGCTTGTCGGGTTTGTCGGGGGTAGTTACGTCGGGGAGGTACAAGTGTTTGCAGTTCGTCAGAGCATTCACCATTAAAGTATTTGTAGAACAGGCAGAGGGATGCAACATCTCGTCGATGTGACAGAGGTTGAAGCCTAGATGACAGTTCAGGACCTATCTGGTGTGCGACTCTTTTTTGAACCCTGTCCAGGAGCGAGAGACAAGCAGCAGATGCACCAGCCCAGATGTGACAACAGTACTCCATACATGGGCGAATGGTTGCCTTATAGAGGTATAGGATACTGGCAGGCGTAAGTAGTCTTCTAGCACGGTAGAGGGAGCCAGCCTTCCTTGCAGCAGCCTTGGCAATGCTCTCAATGTATCTATTCCAGTTCATATTCCCTGTAAACGTTAGGCCGAGGAGTTTAAAAGAAGTACTTTCAGGCAATGTGTTCTTGGCAATTGCTATTGGTGGTAGAGAAGGTTTCTTGTAGTTATTGAATGAGACAAGCTTAGTCTTAGCAGCATTGAATGTGACCAACCATTTTTGTCCCCATTCCACTACGGACTGAGGGTCGTCCTCTAGTGTTTCTGCCATTTTCTTGGATATGTGTTCATTTGTTTTCCCCTCATATCTGTTATAGAGAGTGGTGTCATCGGCAAATATACCCATCTCCGAAACAATTTTATCAGGGAGGTCATTTATGAATAGCAGGAATAATAGAGGTCCAAGGATAGACCCCTGAGGTACTCCCACATTTATGTCATATTGTTTGGATGTATGTCTGTCGAGGACAACTTTGATTTTTCTATTACTTAAGAAGGATTTAATTACATTATGAATTCTTCCAGTGATTCCATATGATCTAATTTTCCTTAGAAGACCATCGTGCCATACCCTGTCAAAAGCCTTAGATATATCAAGGGCCACCGCTCTACCCTCCCCTGTTTTATCCAATGAACGGTATATACGTTAAGAAACTACAGTTAAGATATCTGCTGTTGAACGGGCTTGCCTGAATCCATATTGTTTGTCAGTCAGGAGTTTAGCAGCTGTTAGGTGCTGGACTAGGGCTTGATTAACTAAGGACTCAAATATTTTGGCGAAAAACGGGAGTAGGCTAATGGGGCGATAATTTAGTGGGTCAGTTCTTTCACCAGAATTCTTGAAGACTGGTACCACAGAGGCGGTTTTCCAGCAGTCGGGAAAACAAGATTCGTTAAGGCATTTATTGTAAAGTTTGGACAGAACTGGAGCAACCTCGGCAGAGCATTTTTTTAATAGCACAGCCGGGATGAGATCTGGTCCACATGCTTTTGAGGTGTCTAGGTTTTTTTATAATAGCATGTACCTGAGAAGGGGTGATTTTCAAATCGTCAAGTGTGGCGTCTGTTCGCAGAGGAAAATCAGGGAGTGAGTGGTGTACCGAGTTCAGTGTGGAGTTTGAGGCAAACCGACAGTTAGCAGATTAGCCTTGTCAGTTGCCGTGCAAGCAACCTCATGATTGTTTGTTAGTGGATGAATAATTGACTGTCCATTATTAACTACGCTGTTGTAGATTTTCCAAAAATCCCGGGTTCCTAATTTCTGTGCTTCGATGCGCTTTCTGGTGGTTTCAGAGTAATCTGTCTTAGCTGTGTCTATCACTCTCTTACAATTATTTCTAGCTTCTATAAACGTCTGTTTATTTCCGCTGGACTTATGTCGGTTGAATCTGCGGAACGCATGCTGCCTTTGACAAATGGCATCTGCACAAGCAGAAGTAAACCATTGGGGAGAGTGGGGCTTGCTATAGTATTTCCGTGCGGGAACATGTGCTTCAATAGCAGTTTAAACCATTCAGTTGTCTCATTTGCACACTGTTCCGCTGGAAGAGTAAAGATATTTTGCCAAGGGGCATCTCTGATGAGCTCCCTGATGGCTTCCCAATCAGCCTTTTTGTAATACCTCGTTGTTTTGAGAAGTGGGTCTTCAGTTTTAGGGCGAGAATTTAGGCTGATTTCTACCATTATCACAGCGTGATCAGCATTCCCGAGTGGGCTGTGGGCATTTGTTGTACAGTCATTGGGAACCGTTGTCAGAAAGAGATCTAGAAGTGAGGCATGTTGATCGTGCTGGTCTGGGAAACGTGTCGGAAATGTAACCAACTGAGATAGGGAATGAGATATAGAGAAGCTATGAGTTGCGCTACCAGCTACGTCTGTGTGATTTGAGAATCCTAGCCAGTTACTGTGTAGCTGTTAGTTTTGAAGGCATTTGGAGAAATTTCTATTGGTATAAAATACATAGCTTTAATGCTGTGATTTAAAAATTGTTAATTTTGGGAAGTGAGAAGTAAAGCAAGTTCCGAAAAAGTGGAAAGGATTGAGTTTAAGCAATTAAGTTTTTTTGCGTCTATTTTGTCTATACCCTCAGCTAACTCTGCATCGATAATATATATATATATATATTCATAATAAACATGAATAAAATGAAAGTTTAAAATAATAGAAGCGTAACTAGGTAACAAGTGGCACCTAAAACATATACAGTGTTTCGTACATATACATTATAAGAACACATGTTTATACACGAGAACTTGAATGAATAGTGATTACAAGTCAAAATGCTGATTGTGTACATTTGAGTATTTGGCAGCGTGGCATTGTGTATGTATGGGCTTTACCTTTTCTTGTAGTGCATGTGTTTTAATCATGGCTTGAGGTAGTTGTCTGTCCAGCCGAGTCGAAAAAGTTAGATATGTGCGTCATAGAGGAATCCCTTTCCCATTCTCGATGCAAACGCCGGAGTGTGGTGTTGGGTTCCTTTCGTTTTGTTGTCTCTTGAAGTCGGTATACCATACGTTTGCGTGTAGCTGTTAGTTTTGAAGGCATTTGGAAAAATTCTATTGGTATAAAATACATAGCTTTAATGCTCTGATTTAAAAATTGTTGATTTTGGGAAGTGAGAAGTAAAGCAAGTTCCGAAAAAGTGGAAAGGATTGAGTTTAAGCAATTAAGTTTTTTTGCGTCTATTTTGTCTATACCCTCAGCTAACTCTGCATCGATAATACTATCTATATAAGCAGGAACAAAACACAAGAACATAGAATATACAAAATGAAACTATAATGATATACTATATATACATTTAGCATTAAGAACATATAAGAAATAAGAGATACAACATGAATGTAGGTAAATAAAAAAATTGGGACGGAAGAAGTAAAAAAAAAAAACATTTTGATACAAAGAAATACAAAAACGTCGGAATTATGTTGTTTCGGCGGTTTCCATCTGTTGAAACACTTATCGCGTTTTTACAACTTATTTCCTTTTGAAAAAGCGATTCTATCCCGAAATATCAAAGACACCAACCATCACGGTCCCAAAAAACAATACTGATTTTTTTGTGTTATATTATATTCGAATTTTAAAAATAAATAGACGTACGGTATTTCACTATTCTACATGATTTCGACTTGTTTGTCTATTTTTGTTCATTTTCCACACCACTGCCCACACCGGTAACCCATATTTTTATAGCCTTATAATACACTTATATATATATATATATATATATATATATATATATATATATATATATATATATGTATCAATTCCCGCAACTGATCGCCTGGAACGTTAATTAAAACACTCACACACACGCACACACATACACACACACACACACACACACACACACATATATATATATATATATATATAATATTTATATATATATATGTATATATATATATTTATATATATATAGGCATGTGGGTATGAGTAATGCCTCAGAGAAGTGAACACCACTACCTTGCATATTTGCAGGTTAGCCTTGGGCAAAAGATAGCCATACCATAGGAACTAGAAGTACCGGGTTGGAACCAGACACGAGGTAGTCTTTTCTCAATGAGGGTAGATGGGGTTATTTGGATCTTGGCTGAAAACTCGTCTAGCATTGGTGACATGATATCTCCACGTGCGCCTATTATTGTTTGCATTTATTTTATCATGGATTATAATTGTTGAATTTCAGATGTTGATATAGGTGTTGTACAAGCATGTATCATTGTTAGTTTTCATGTACAGACATCTCTCCAAAAGTCTTGTAACGTATACGACCTTAACAAATTGGAAGTATGCTGTCGCAAATCCGCACATTGGCTCTTAAAGCTTATCAACAAATCATTACTGCTTTCATTGGACAGGAACTATCCTGGGTGGAGCTTTTTCTTGCAACGAAGCAGCATTTTTTTGGGATAACACTGCTCGTCAAATTCATGAGAATAGTCTAGAAAAGGTGAGCGAAATAGTCTGCTCGGATCGAAGCTGTTCACAGTATCAGGGGGAAATGATAGAAAAAATAACATTTATGCAATAGAAAAAGGTTTAGATGAACATTGCAGCAAAAGATGTGAGGACACTTCTTGGTCATGTGGGTTCTGATCTCCCATAATGGAAATCTGACATTGTGGTTAATGACTGGCAATGCACATCGTCGACATTGCTAATCTATCGAAATCCCCTCCCAGTAAAGAAGATCAAATAACTGAAAGATTGCTGAATACACATTTTTTTGAAAGAGTATGTTTAAAAGTATCAAAAGGAAAATTCGCACAAATATTATAAGCCAACTTCAACACCTTATGAGATTTGTAACCGTATCATGTGTCTGAGGCTGGCTTTACCTCATCAGTTATTTCATAGTTTATGTAAGCTTTTGTCGATGAAAGGTCTTACGCACTACTAGTCCAAAGTCTGTGCACAACTAAAAAGAATACAATTATCACTAGTTTTACCAAGTCCATAACTCCCTATAAAATCCAAATCTTCTGCCATAAAGTAACTAAAGTAACAACATTTTATCACCCTTAGGAAGTTTTGAAAAACAGTCTTGATAAAATGTAATGATGATATGTTGGCAACTATTTTGAAATAATGACAAGTCTCCTTGCGATATCTGAGAACGATTATGCAAGAGGAAAGCTGGGCAAAAGAGCCACTTACGTACACTCGGACGTCCAACATCAATATATAGAAGTTACAGGCTTATTTTCAAGACGTAGCAATCATCCTTTAGTTGTATGTATGTATACCGGAATATATGTACATTATACATGTATATATATACATATATATATAATTATATATATATATATGTATGTATATATATATATATATATATATACATATATATATATATATATCAATCATTAAGGGAGAACTTTTGTTATGCATGATTAAATGTAAAATAAGTAAAGCACGTTTAAAAAAGGGGGAAGAAGGGAAAAGAAAAAGAAAGTGAGTAAGATAACCGGTTCCGCTCTTGCATTTTTAACGCTATATTGAAGGATTTGCTATATTAAAAAAAGGTTACGTTGTGTTCTCTTCATGGGTTAGAGAAGAGGGAAGTTATTCAAAAAAGCAACGTTATAATAGTATTTTCAAAGATCCTAGATGTTAATCCCTCTCTAACATAAGAGATATTCCATCTGTTTAAAGAGAGAAGACGACAACCGAACGGGAATAGTTTCCATGATTTCTAGGGGAAATGTGGAGTGACCACAACTAAGAATTGAAAATGAGTTCGCGCTGAAGTTCGCTGCACATGACGGGTTTTGAATGAGATGGGCAATTATTGAAGACCCCATGTATTGGCAAGAACACCAGTTGTTCGGTATGTCCTATTTCTGATTTTGTTAGATGCCTGGTGTTGGACTCTACAATCACATCGTAGAGAAAACACAACACGCACACTTCGTGCAAAACAACATTTTGAACTGTTGAGTTGATTTATTTGACAAATTTCTGACGTACTGTCCCCAACTACGGTAAACAAAGATATATTGGACATTTAATCATCGTTTGATCTTTAATTTCAGAAAATTTCGTTATTTTCTTTTCATCACAATCTAAATTACATCAGGAGTGTACGTATTCTTGGATAGAGTATCAGTAATCGTTTTAAATTGGTGTATGTACTAAAAAATCATGCAATATATGTATATATATATATATATATATATATATATATATATATATATATATATATATATAGCAAGAGGTTAGAACTGCCGATTATTAACTCAATCGTGGTAAGTTCAATACCTTGCTATGGAATGGTGATGGTCTAGTCGCACTGATAGGCTAGGATACACCAAAACAGTACTGCATGTGGATGACTCTATTTTAGCTCCCTTGTTTGGTTAGAGCACTGTCGTAAATTTATCTCCCGCGCTGCTTAATTGGCATTAATGCAAGACTTGCTGATTGTATATTTGTAAATAAACAAACAACTTGAGCGTTGTGAAATCGGTGGGTGAGTGTCTCATTAAAGGAACATTCGAGAGGATCATTTGCAGGCACCGATCTCATGTGCCAGAAGTTAGAACTGCCGACTATCAACTCGATTCTTGTAGGTTCAATTCCTGACTATGAAAAGGTGTTTGTCTAGCCTCACTGATGAGATGTGATACAGCGAAACAATACTGTATTTTGATGATTGTAGACTTATATATATATGTTATGTTGCTGTTTGTGCCGTTAAAAAAACTGGTTTAAAAGTTTGAATGAGTTTAACTAAATGTTAATTTTAGAACTATTTAATAGGATAATTTTACATCATTCCATCTTACATCATGATGGTATAATCGACGGTTCCAGTTATTGGGTATACATTTCAAAGCGAAAAAATATATAATGATCGCAATCAGTTTTTCCCGAATACATTTGTTGGTATCAATTTTATATTAGTGATTTACAAAATCTAGTGATCTGCGTGTGTGCTGAAATTCCATAAAAGATAAACAGTATTTAACCATTACTTGCGAAATTCTCATTTGGACACAATTACAATCTATGGCTGCTGTCTTGTCTGACAAGCTTCTCGGACTGGCCTTCACATATGGAAGACCTACATTAAATCTTTTTGCCAAGTCGCAATCAGAAAACTAGTTTGATTGTTATACGGCTGTCGGCACAACTTGCGATCTCTATTGAAACCAGATAGATCTTAAGATAAACTTGCGATCTGTATTAGAGCCAGATAGATCCGAAGATAAATTTGATACCTATATTAGAGCCAGATAGATCCTAAGATGAATTGCAGTTTGCAAGTATAAAGGGGAAGGCTGCTCAACTCGCCCTTTCCTGTATTGACAGAGAACAAAACTGGATTTAAAATCTATTATGCAATGCCATTTTCATCTTCATAAGTACCTGTTTTCTCAGAGAAGTGACCTTATTTTCGTTATTTATATGTCATGTGCTTCACTCAGCTTCAGTCAATTACCGCGCTGTTGTAAACCATTCCCACCAATAACTCATCAAACTAAACCCACTGTCAACAATTTTACTTATTATCTATCTGTAACTAAAAATCAACGAATACGTCGTCAACAAAATGCCGTTTCTGAAACTGCATGCGTTTTGAACACAATACAGTCGGAATGCTTTCTAGGTTACTATGACATAGCCGTTTTAGAACTTAACGTAAGCAAATTCTTGTTGAGCTATCCTTTTTATTAATTTCTCTCGAATCTCTGCCATTGCCAATAATTAATGTGTAAATGTCTTTCATAACTGCACGCATGTGCACACGGGGTTGCTCAGTTGATTCACGACGCTTAATTCTGTTAACACATTAGAAAAGCAAAGATTTGTGTGAAACGAAAAACATAAACATCATAATGAAAAAGGTTCCCCATATTCAGGGTAATATTGCAGTGGAATATTAGATTAACATTGTGCAATGTGTTTCGAATGACGAAATTCGATGTATCCATCTCTGGAGCTATTAACAGAAGGAAACACAGAAAGTATGAAAAAGCTTTAAAAGAAGTTCGACAAGAATGAAAAAGAAATAACATGAAAGGAATATTCGGAAGCGAACGAATATAAATGGGGAATCCCCATAAGATTAAAGAAATGCCGATTTGAAAAGATGAGCTAGATGATTACGAATAGATTCTGCTCTTCGTGATAAAAGTAGAGAACAGTCCTTATAAGATATTGAGGTTCTTCGATAAACACTTATGTTGGACCGAAAAAATAATTTGAAACGAGGTTCAAAAGATGATGTACTTTGATGTGTTTTAAGTATGATAGCCTAATTGATTAATGATAGTTTATATGCGATCATAGCATATGGTCTACTGCCTGGATTAATGTCTACTGTCTCTACATGTATGTTGTCTACCATCTGTATATGTATATTATCTGCTATATGTATATGTATGTGGTCAATAATATATATATATATATATATATATATATATATAGAGAGAGAGAGAGAGAGGGAGAGAGAGAGATAGAGAGATAGAGAGAGGGGGATATTTGTTTTATTTTTATCCAGTTTAATTTCCCAGAAATCAAGCGAGTCCTTTCCCGCGAATAACACCTGATTTCTATATAAGATATATATATATATAATCGGGCAGTCTATTAAACTTCTCATTTTCCTCCCAAACTCACAATTAGTAAAAAAAAAGTTACGAACATTATTTCCGTCTCCTTGATTCACCATGCAACTGTGTTATAATGTACGTTCCTTGTGTTCCTTACTGGATTCCAAAACAAAAATACATATAGTGTGGTGTTATTACTTGATATAACATAACTTGGAAGAGGGGCAACATTTCACGTAAAAGTCAGTGTTGATTAGCCATACCAACCTGATTTTAGTTTTTTTTCTGTTTGTAAATAAAATTCTCGGACACTCAAAATATCATGTTTTACCCATTACAAATTATTAGCACCCTTCTGCTCCTAAATCAGTGGCTTTCAAACTAATTTCATAGTTTCTCCTGATTTTTATTTATTAGATAACACCAACACAAGATTCTCCAATAAAGAGCCTGAATGACAAGCAATCGCCTCTTAAAATAATTAGATACTACGTTTAATAAACGGAGACATTCTAATAATTCACTTAAAATTTCATAATAAAAAATAATAATGCCTACTGGATAGAACTTAAATGTCCGACGAGAAAGGTTGAAGCCTACTAGACAATATTTAAGGCGTCTCAGTACAGGGGTTTGTCAGGAGAACCTGGCATGCAGATGATTTCCTATACAAGTAAACTGACTAAATATTAAAATTCACGTAAGTCCAAATTAGGCCTTCTCTGTATGACTAACCTACACTGGCTTATGCGAGGAATTATGCACTTTCCTCAAGTGATGTTGCCTCTAGTAACACCAAAAAGCTGGATAGTCCACCAGACTAGATGAACTTTTGTTCTGTAATCCAGAAAAAACAAGAGAACCTAAGAAAAATATACTATAGCATTCAACTGGTTACTTAAGGTCTTTACTAACTCAACATTTGCAACGTAATTTATACAGAGATCAAATGTTGACTTTTAGGAAGGTGGCTCGTTGATTTTTAGAACTTCGAATGAAGTAAAATGAAGCAAAGAGAACTAGAATGCTTACTAGATGCCTCCCTTGAGTCTCTAAGTTCTCTCTGCAAAGAGCTTTGTCAGGATAACTAGGTATGATGCTACTTCTCCCTACAAGTGAACCATTAATAATAGTCAAAATCATATTCGCAGCCCAAATACTATAACCTTGGTATGGCTAACAAACACTGGCTTTTATGAAGAATGGAACATTTTCCCTAAGGCATGTTATCTCAAGTAACAACACTAATCCGTATATTTCACCAGATTAAATAAATCCTTGTCCTGGAATCCGATAAGACTAAGAGAACACTAGAAAGATATACTGTAACATATTAAAATGATCAGTTGGGGAGATAACAATTATGTTCTCGACTTTTTAACAAAGAGAGAGCTTGGGAAAATGTAATTGCTTATTCCGATATATATATATATATATATATATATATATATATATATATATATATATATATATATATATCATAAATCAAATGGATTGACTTTTATGGACGGTGTCGGGAAGAGCTTTCTTTTGAATCAATCTCTGCTCCACGCAAGATGTGGCATTGCTGCTAATTTCTGTCTTCGTTCACCAAACACTGATCTCCCTCCTCCTCTGCTGCTTTTACTTCGTGTTGAATCACTCGTTGATTCCGTTGCCAACCTCTTTAGTTTTCGACACACTTTTCGTAAGTGGCCAGTAATTTTGCAATTATGGCATCTGAGTTCCCGCGTCAGACAGTTCTCCTGTCCTTTTAGACCGTTGGAGTGTGACGTTCTTCCACATCCTTCACATGGTTTATTTCGAGGGGCTCTGGGATCCTCCCTCTCCCGGTTCCTTCTCGACATCATCGAGCCAAACGTCGAACGCTCATTGAGGTTGCAAGAAAGGAGTCGACATATCCGTTGTTTCTAGACTAACCAATCTGTGAAATGCATGTTCCACTGTTGTCAATATATTGGCATCGGTCAACAACTTGCGCAGGAATTTTGTATTAGCAAGTTCAGCTACGGGTTCGCCACCCATCATGTCCTCTGAAAAGTTTATAGTCGGCAGCTCTCGTTAGGGCACTAGAAGTAAAATTGAAAAACCTTGCTTGAGACCGAAGCTTCTTGCTGTCTCGTCTTGTGGAATTTATGCCTATGCACCTCTAGATGTAAACCTTTTTATCGCAAATAGTCGCATATGCCTTAGGAGTTGTTCTATGGCCATATTGAGAGCTTCGGCCTCTACTCGTTCGAATAAAAGTATATTTACCTTGTTCAAGCAAGCCGTTCTAAATTCGTTGCGTATTTCCCTGGACTTGGTTAAACCACACATTTTTATTCCGGGTCCATGTGCCGATGAATAAGGCCAAGTCCTTGTCGGTGTAACCATTCCCAGTCATAGGTCTGTCAATTTTTTTAGTGTGGGGTTAGTTTAACATATTTCCCTTGCCGGCGCCATGCTCATTGTTTTCTTTCTGTGACTTTATCAACTGCTGAAGTAGTTGCACCTAATGTTCGTCATCGCGTTGTCCTGACTATTCAAATCTCAGTAGGGAAATAATCATGTAGAAATAGATCCTGTTCGAAGCACAATATAAAATGAACTTAAACAATCTACCAAGTCTAAGCTCAGCCCTGAATTTATAATACCGTATGACGACCGGTGTCCCACTTTTTCCGACCCGTCTCATCGGTCGTTCCCATTTTCTACGGGTTTATTTTGCATTTGAAGATGATTTTATTATATTAAGTCAAGTAGTGTGTTCTCTGTGTTATATCAAAATATTGACTGTAATGTCATATAATATGTTGTACATGAGCTTATAACGTGTAAAGCTGCAGAATTAATAGTTTTTATTAATAAGAGCGTGGCTCAACAATTGCAAATTTTGATTTTCCATACTGAAGTATTTTTATTTAGCTTTGATATGATATTCATTTATTTATAGTATGTTTTCCCTGCAAAGAAATGAAATACGTTTCCACATTTTAAAGAACAAAAATCTGGACTGATGTGTAAACAAAACACAAATAGTAAAAACGAGCATATATAAAATAATAAAGTTAAAAGCGAATTCCATATTCAAAATATCAAACAAAACTATGTAGAATAAAAATTATTAAACGAAAAGATTACGTTATCTCTTTTCCAGGATACAAACAAATAAACACTGTAACAAACCCGAAGCAACAATTATGCGATGTATATATATATATATATATATATATATATATAGAGAGAGAGAGAGAGGGAGAGAGGGAGAGAGAGATCATCGTATAACGATTAGATTACTGTCTGCCTGACGTAAAGAACATTTAAAATCAAAATGTTTAAATTCAACATTATTTCACGCGGTTAATGGTAGTCGACTGGATACGGTCTTTGCTAATCGAGCCAAGGACGTCTCGTGTTGCCGAGTTCGAATCGTTCGACTGGTGTTAATCCTGACACCCCGCACTGAAGATTGCCGAAAGGAAAGGATGAAACACTAGTGTCTGTAGGTATTTAATTGTTATAGCAAAAAATAATTATATATATGTAGTCGCAACCTTTATTGCTCCTTTAATGTCTATTATCTGGGTTAGTTTCTACGGGAGAACTATATAGGGAGTTGAGCAACAAGATGTATGTTCTTATTATATTGAAATTTCAGCAAGTTGGTAAAAAACAATAGAAAAGGAAGAGCGAATTGCAAAGTCAAACCGTTCGAGAGAAAAAAAGCTTTCCGACTTCTAAGTATCTCTTTACTGAGGATGTGGCATTTTGCCGTCTGACGGGTTAGGTAAGAGTATGTACATGGATGAGCCAAAACTCTTACGAGCATGTTATATAGGGTTTCATTATTATATTTATTCTTCTTCTTGTTATTGTTGTCATTGTTCGTTGTTAGGAAGTCTTATTAATAGTGAGTCTTAGAGAGTCTTATTAAAAGAGATGTTGCGTTCTGTGTTCGTGTTATGAAGAGATTCATATCTATAAAATGTTCATACTTAGAAGTGTAGTAGAAGCTCTTAGAGTGAGGAGACAGTGTTGAGACAGTCTTAGTGTTTACATTGTAGATATGAGATGTAGAGAAATTGTGTATGTGAATACATTTTAAAACACAGGATATATAAGACATATAATGACAATTTCACTTTACCTTTTGGTAGAATTACAACACAAAGACGACGTTTATAAAAACACATGATGATACGTTTATTTCCATGGACAGGTCGGTGGTTTTCTTAGTCAGGAATTCAAAGTTTTACATTCTGTGTTTCAAAGGTGACACTCTCGCTTCCAAACGTTCGACTGTCCATCTCTGGACTCCAGACTGTCGTCTGTCGTCCTCAGACTTTCTCTGCTTTACTCTAAAGTTTCTAACTATATCGAGAACTTCCCATTTTCCATGACGACATACACATGTTAAAACATGTGTCTTCTTTCACGTGTTCTGGAAATGCGTGTCCAAAACTTTTTCCTTTGTTTACAAAAGGAATTTTAACCTATATTTCCAGTAACTTATATTTCCAATATGTTAAAAACATGTTTATTAAATTATCCTATAGTTGCATTCCTCAATTCAATTTCATAACAGAATTGATAAATGCAGATTCCTTTTCTTAAAACTATTTTATCTCTAAGCTAAACAATCGTTTGTTTTTACATTCCATTTTCTAATTATCTCTCGTAATCTATTTCTAAACCTAAATTACGAGGTTCGAATTTCGTCTATTCTATTTCATTTTCATTTTAACTAAATCTCTCTCTTTTTACTTACATTAAATAGGGGACAGACCCTTTTTACAATGTAACAGTCAGAGCGTATTCCATTAAAGTGCTTAAGAACTGGCACAGGGATATAACATACTGGCGAATAGATAGAAGTTTGAGCTTAGTTGATTGTACAGAGATTAATAGATTGGACACTCATCTTTGGGATCTCTCGGAAACGGAAAGACGAGTCGTAAACGACCATATATATATAATTCTATGGGATGTAAAATGGGGTGATCTCAATCCCAAAGTCTCTCCGTACTCTAAGGACGTCATGGAGGCCAAACTTCCAATCCTGTAGCAGAGAACGTGTTGGGGACGTGGGCCCAAGGCGCCAAAGGTAATACCCTAAAGTGCTCATTATCCTTGATCATTCTATAAAAATTATACATAGTTTAGAATAGCATATTAACGATCTTGTTTAGGTGACATTTAGCAAATTGAAATTTTATTGAATGTCTACCATTTAAAATTTCTGTTGTCCGATCGGTAAAAATAAGACTCTCGTCTATAACCTAAATTATCGTTTGACTGGAACTTGAAATTATTGGCACAAGACGCGTCATTGTCCTGTTATCGACGTTTTAATGAAACTATTAATTTTTTTGATAATGTTTATTGAATGTGTCCTGATCTTGACTACCCGAGAATGAATAAGACAACACAATAATATATATATACATACATATATATATATATATATATATATATATATATATATATATATATGATCGGTTTTCTATAGAAGAGCAGAATAGTGTTACACAAAGAATGCCCCGAACCTTACTGGAGATTTCGTTGTGACCTTCTCTCTATATACATATCCTATAGGCTAATATAGTTACAGCATAGTATATATATATATATATATATATATATATATATATATGTGTGTGTGTGTGTGTGTGTGTGTGTAGTTATCGACATGCGGTCTTGTTTCGTTGTATTACAAATCATCAATGCCACTAGACTAGCACATCTCCCAAGCACAGGATTGAACCATCGTGTTGACAGTCAGCAGTTCTACCGACCGACCCACGGGAGCGGCGCCCGTAAATTATCTCGCCAAATGTCTATTTAAACAAAATTTGCCACCACTTTTAGAGTGCTGTTTATATAAAAGCTATATTGTTTGCCGCTTTATCAATAGGAACTATTACAACCATCTTAAAGTATTTTAAGTTCCTCCAGTATTTCTAAATTTTAAAAAGAGGATTAGTTTTTTAGGGGGTTTAAATATTTTTATACGTTTAAACTATTCGTTTACGCGTTCAAGCATATTATTTCTCCATGCATCAAACGTAGACTGTGCTAATTTATATAATTTAGTGTAATTTAGGCATTTAAGCACTCTATAATTCGGACCTTTACTAAGGAGTTTTCTTAATTTAGACTTTTTTTTTACTATCTTTAGAGTTCCTGTAATTACATGTTTTATCTCATTATTACAGAAAGGAGGGGAATTACATTCACATTCTGGAATATTTATGATATCATCATTTATATTTATATGCAAAGCACGTCCAAGGATGGAATACTAATGCCATATCTGGGCAGGAGCTGCTAAAACAGCCTATCCTGCCTTGACAGAGTACAAAATAGACTTCGTGGTTTAGTGGGGGATGCCCTTTTCTCTTCCCTGCAGCCTCTCTCCCACATAAGAGACGTTGCAAGCCTATCTTTATTTTATCGTTATTTCCATAGAAGGTGCTCATCTGAACTCCAATCTCTGGTCCCCTCTCGCCAATCTTTTACAAAAAACACCCGTCTAGCTCAATCCAAAACTTTCCCCACTCTTTATCTATGCCTAAATCAAAACGTAGATTCTATGAACAAGGCTTCTGTGAAGCTCTATTCCGTCTGATTGCTTCCCTCCTGACTACAACTTGGATGTCTTCAAGTCCAACGTAAACAAATTCCTGATGAACCGCCCCCTTAAGTAGACACTCTAAAATATCCATACTAACGTACTGTACTTACAATAACCCTTATCCATGAGTGGCTTCCGGGCCTTGATAACTGGTGACCACCATGTAAAAAAATGTTCTACCGTTTTATTTTATAATTGAAAACCTTATTACGTACGGTTGGCCCTAGTATATATGCAACTATTGTTTTTTGAATTTTTTTCTGTAGCGCATTTGGTAGTAATTATATGATTTTTGTTTATTTAATATTTTAGGTAAATTTATAACATCAATACCTTTATTTTCATTACAAAACTATACAAACATTTCTATGTTTCTTTTGATACCTTCCACAGATGGCTTATATAATTTAGTGTCAAATTATATCCAGAATATAATCGTTCCATTAAATGAAAAAGTTTTTCCAATATATCCTATCCGGTTGTAATAATATTTTCGATGCTATTTCCTTCCAAACATTTTTTTGTATGATTAAGCAGTTTTCTAATATAATTGAAAGACTCAGAAATTTGATTAAGCATATCTTTAATTTTACTAAAAAAAAAATATTCGCGTAAAATAGCTGATTCTCTATTATTTCTATTAATATAAGTTCTATCATTAACACCGTAGCGAGGCAAAACTGGATATAATCGACCTATATTTTCGGAATCTTGTATATATATATATATATATATATATATATATATATATATATATATATATATATATATATATATATATATATATATATATATATAAGAGCAAATAGTTAATAAAACATGTTGAAAAACACTTTGGAAAAGAGTTCAAATATATTTAATCTGAAAAGGAAACACTTATTAAGTGGATAGTCCTTAATCCGCGGAGTTTCGAAGAAATAATTTCCTTCTCACCAGAGGGTAGGAATTAGCAAAATGCGTGATCGGATTTTTCATACAAAAGTATTTGATGAAACTGCAAGTAAGTCAAAGATCTTACTTGATAACAAAAAGTGAAGCAGAGGGTATAGGGTGAAAAAGGTGATTTCACGTGAATGGATAGTCTGGTGAAAGGTAAATTATCCAATGATGGTAAAATCCAAAAAATATAAATCCAAGAAAGGTAATTAAATTTCCATTGGCACAAGTAAAATCTAAGGATATCGTGAAATCGGAAGATGGTCCAAAATACTCCAAAAGGCCGAAATCCGTGGAATAATTCACAAATATGTAAAAGGAAAAGGGGGAAAAATTCCAATAATATTAAAAGAAAAATACAATATGCGTTTAACACGGCTGCCGAGACAAAGTGTTATCATGAAAAATTAGTGAAGAAGATAAAAATAAAGGGTGATAGAATTAAATATAAAATAGAAAAGCAAATGTTAAAATGACCCAGACAAGATGACGGTAAAAGGCGCGGAAAATATGGGGCAAAAAAAGATAGGGCAATATACATATATATATATATATATATATATATATATATATATATATCAGAAGAGTGGAAGGTTCAAAGTCAACATGTTCTTCCTTTGTGGTTTATTGCAATCAAATCCGTAATCTTCCGTGGTTTTTATTTTCGCTGTCTACAACCTGTTTTAAAAATTTGTATTTTACATATGTCGAGCACGACTTATATTGGTAATTTTTCTAGAGATGTCTTCTTGACAGCATCTAAATGTTGTTCCCCCATATTTATAATGTGTCTTTTCTGGGTAAAATGTTTCCGTTTTTTTCGTGTAATGACCAATTCGTGTATTCATTGTCACCATTTCCCAATAGAATTCTATCCTGTCCAATCGCTATATATATATATATATATATATATATATATATATATATATATATATATGTATATATACTTTCAACCAACATAAACGAAGGGTTAATAAACCAGTTTCATAGTCGAGCTTGTCAAATAAAGATGGCATATGCATGTACTAAACTCATAAATCTTATTCAAAATATAACAATTAAATAATTTAAAAACCTTCAATTTTAAGGTATAATAATTTATGATCTAAACAAATTGAAATAGCTAAGTGATAAAGACGCAGTAAATATATATATATATGAATAAATATATATATACATATATATATATATATATATATATATATCTATATATCTATATATATATATATATATACGGCAAACAATCACATAAATATATACACTAGTACATACATATACCAATCTGGTCATATATATATATATATATATATATATATATATATATATATATATATATATATATATATATATATAAATAGATACATACACACAAACATATATATATATATATATATATATATATATATTTCTTATTGTTTGAGCCCTATAAAAGTGGTGGACGGATGTTTGTTAACATACACATTCGGCTAGGTTATTTGCGGGCATCACTTCCGTGGGTCAAGTGGTAGAATAGTCGAATGTCATTACAACGGTTCTAAATTCAATCCTTGGCGTAGGAGAGGTGCTAGTCTAGCGGAAATGATGAGTTGTGTGTGTGTTTGTGTGTGTGTATACTTTGTGGTGGTAGTGATTTCTCTTAGTCTTGTCAGACTATCTACTGTAAAGGTGACTGAACTTAAAATTTTTGTGGCAAGAATTGCGCAATCTTCAACCACACTTCTCCCGAGTCCACATTTTTAATACCAGTGGCAAGTATAGGTTCATGATAACTGAAACAATGCCGAGATAAACAAAAGCACATACGACGCCTAGAATTCTGAAATGGTCACCCATTTGGTACCAGACAGGTTCAACGTAGCTTATTTTCGGTGATCTGACCCGAACCGGTGTATCAACGTGATTATGGCATATATAGTGTTACTTCACAATATATCATTTATAAGAAAACAGAGTTACATACCTGATACGATTTATACTTTAGTATATGACTTATGATTTTACAAACATTTTATACATTTTTCAGTGCAGAAGCATTATAAAACCTTTTATTCACTCCCTCATTTGGTATCAGTTTCTTTTTCCAATTTCTCACCAAATAATAAAGTCAGGAAAAATCAGAAAATGATACCTCAAGATTGTATACCTAATCTACAACTCCTTCCTTCAAATCATACGGTGTGGTAAAATAGTGAACTCTTAAATTTTCTCCCGTGCAATTAAATGAGAAAGGTTATCTTGCGTAGCAGTCAGTTCCCAGTTAAATTTACCCCATGTCAGGACAAACCTTGGTTCTTGTCTGATTACAGCGGCTACAATGGTGATGGTTCCCGCAAGTCACTACCTTTAATTAGTTCATCATGCTGGAAAAAAAACTCTCCTTCAATAAACAGCTAGATCCACATTTTTGGTTTTTCCGAAAACAAATGTGGGTGATGCACCATTGTTTTAAGGCTTTCGTGGCGTTGGCGCACCTCGAGACCTATACCCAATTTAAAATACGTCCTGCATCGTTGAACTTACAATCTAAAACGGATCGTCAAACTTTAAATTTGAAGTCACCTTACTCATGACGTTACACAATTAACATTAGACAGCTTGCGCATGCCCTTACATTTTGGAATAGTCGGATGTCTACGGAAGAAGAGAAAGTCTATTTAAGTCACATATTATAATAGATTCTTGCAAAAATACTACAAAAAGTAGATTTGTACATTATCAACCCGAAGACAGGTTGACATATTTGAAGACCTTCCTACCTTGTTACATTCTGATACTTTGTAATAAGTTGATTTAACATGTATTATATTATTTTCCCCATAAAACTGTAGGTTTTTGTACCAAGTATACAGAACAAAAATTACCGTTTATTAAATGTGACAAACTGCAGTTACACTAATATCTTTTTATAAGCATAAGGTTTCTCGAATGATTTTCTTTTTATTTAGATAAATATTTTAAGAGTTGCGTGCAAGAATAAACTTTAAAAACTGCACATCAGACTCATTTAGGAGAGCCTTACATAAGTGTATTAATTGAAGACAAGATACCTTTATCTTCCAAAGACAGAATTACAGTATGAATCTGCTGCATAATATTCTAATATCCCATTGTCGATACCGTAGCATGAGTAAAACTATTTTTTTTTAAATATCGACTAAATCACGAATGTCGACCGTTCTGCCATTTAATTTACTTTGTATCTCAAGTCCCAAGATTCTGCGGTTATTCCATTAGTTGTATTATTACGACCTGTTTTGAAATATTTCCAACTCGTAATTCGATATAACTGGATAGACACACGTTTTTGTGCAGACCATTTATGTCTGCATTGTTTCATCTGCATTTTTTCATAGCAATTATAAGACTTTTATAACGATCCTCCAAGTGATAATTTTTCAAAAACAGAAAGCCATTAATATATTGATATGTAGTTTGCTTGAAGCATTGTGTGGAATAGGTGTGTAAAAGAGATTAAGAAGGCTGTCACAATGCGAGGAATGAATTATAGTCGCTATGGGCAAGAAGAGACGAGAATAAGTGGCGATTTACAAATCAATAAGTACATAAATATATATATATATTATATATATGTATAAATATATATATTTATTCAGTTGTATGGTAAAATGTCTTACTTGTAAGCCTATGCGACGTATTCCATTATTAATTTCGGAAAAATTTTCCCTTTTAAAATGGTGTGCGAACAGGTCGATTCAAAGCATGCTGGATGAAGGACCGGAAGTTGTGTAGCTATGTAAGGCCTCGGGGCAAATGTGAGTAAGGGATTTATGTATGGTATGATAAGGTAATTAACATGTTTATAATTTGTTATTTCTATTTATTTGTCTTTATTTTTATTTTATATTTTTTTTGTTTACAACTTGTTTTAGCGTGAGTTTTTTTTTATTGTTCTCTGTTATGTTGTCTTTATCATTATTAATATTATTTATTTATTTATTTATTTTTCTGCTGATGTGTGGGTGTCTCTGCTTTTCTGTGTAACTTGAGTCGCTACTGGGCTGCGTCCGGTCGACTACTGTAGGGGCGGGATGTGAGAGAGGAGGAGAGGTCGGGGTCGGCAGCTGGGTGTTTAGGTATAATGAATGAAGATCCGAGCTTCAGTTTGTTATTGAGTTCTGGCCGTAATTTGGATAATAATATCCAAATTACGGCCAGAACACAATAACAGACTGGAGCTCGGATCTTCATTCATTATATAACTCTACACACGGCTCCCACCTAACACTTACGATTACAACTATAACCCATTAGAACAGATACACCACTGCACACAGCTCACAGCCCGCCTCACATTCCAAACAGGACATTACCACAACCTCTTCCCATATAAATAATACAAAAAAATAATTAAATAAAATAAAAATAATATACTTAAAGAAACTTAATAAATAAAACAGCAGTATATATTTAAAAAAAACATTAATTAAAATTAAAAGTTACTGAAGTAATACAAACCAACTAAAGTCAAAAATTAATACAAACCAACTAAAATTAAAAGTTAGCTGAAGTAATACAAACCAATTAAAATAAATAAATAAATAAATAAATATAAAAATCTACTAACACTCATGAAAATAAATGAATTAACAACTCCCAAGGAATGTCACCCCTATTCCCCTTCCCTTCCCCTCGCATATCTTCCTACCCCCAGCAACACTAACCTAAACACCCGGCTGCCAACCCGGACCTCTCCTCCTCTCTCACATCGCGCCCCTACAGTAGTCGACCGGACGAAGCCAAGTAGCGACTCAAGTGACCCAGAAAAGCAGAGACACCAACACATCAGTAGAAAAAAAATAATAGTAATAATGATAAAGAAACCATAACAGAGAAACATAAAAAAGTTCACGCTAAAACAAGTTATAAACCCCCAAAAAATAAATAAATAAAATAAAAATAAAGACAAATAAATAAAAATAGCAAATTTATAAACATGTTAATTACCTACTCATACCATGCATAAATCCCCTACTCACATTTGCCCCGAGGCCTCACATAGCTACACAACTTCCGGTCCTTCATCCAGCATGCTTTGAATCGAACTGTTACGCACAACATTTGAAAAGGGAAATTTTTTCCAAATTAATAATGGAATACGTCGCATAGGCTTACAAGTAAGACATTTTACCATACAATTGAATATATATATATGTATATATATATAAGTATATATATGTATGTGCTTATTGATTTGTAAATCGTACTTGCTCTCGTCTCCTCTTACCAACAGCTACTATAATTCATTCCTCGCATTGTGACAGCCTTCTAAATCTCTTTTACACATTAATATATATATATACATATATATATATATATATATATATATATATATATATTGCGTTGCCGGGTTCGAATCTATTGACTGGCGTTAATCGTGACACCCTGCACTGAGGATTTCCAAATGAATGAAACACTAGTGTCTGTAGGTATTTAATTATTATCGTAAATAATTATGTCAGCCGGTTAAAAAAATGCTCGTTTCTTATCGTTGAGCACTTTTAGTTGAATTAAGTGGGCCAATTCAGCTCTTATGCATAGATCATCGTATAACGATTCGATCACTCTAACTGAAGTAAAAATCATTTAAAAATAAAATGTTTAAATTCAACGTTATTTCACGCGATTAATGGTAGCCGAATTGATACGATCCTTGCTAATGAAGCCAGAGATGTTTTGTGTTGCCGGCTTCAAATCTATCGACTGGTGTAAATCCTGACATCCTGCACTGAATGTCCCCGAAAGGATGAAACACTAGTGTCGGGAGGTATTTTATTATTCAGGCAGACTCGACGGGATTGAATAATGGACAATGAATATTTCACACTCCTACGTATGTATGTGGTCAGATGCCTTTCCGGGGATAAGGCAGGTTTCAACAATAATTCACAGGAGAACAGTTTATGTCAGAGACGAGACGTCGAAGTGTAGCGAGTTGTTAGACGAACTCGACTCTTCATATGAAGAGGGTATTTAAGGTAAACAAGGAGGTCACGTGATGTGACGGAGTCCTTTTATTTCCTTCTTTCCTCTTCATGTGTGTTGTACGGGTATGATCCGAATTTACGCACTTGTTTGAGCTAATTTATAATATATAATTTTCTTCCAAGAACTTCGGACGTCTTCGGATCCGTGACGGACGACGCGTATAAGTAGTTTCCTCGGGAGTTACTTCCAGGGGGGTTTCTTCGGTTGGATCTTTATGGTCTATACTGTCATCTTGTGTGTTTTCTGTGTCACTGTGCTTGGAAGAGTCCGATTGTTCATCTATTGATGATTCGGATTCGACATGTATGGGACTATCTATTTCGTATTCACTTTCGGTATTGTTTTGATCAATGGTGTGGTAGTTAGGGTGTTCAACTTTGATAATGTAAGACTTCTTCACTTTATATCTTTTTCCCCGAAATTGTTTATCTGTAAACTTTTGTACAGTACAATACTGATCTTCAACTTCCATCACCATATATTTGTTGCGAGCATTGGTTTTAACTCTATCTTGGTATAGATAGACGATTTCTCCAACTTTAGTATCGGTTTTTATTTCGGTAGTTCTGCCTCGGCCCTTATATTTAGCTGAGGATTCATGTCTTTTTAATCTATTTCGGTGTTTCTCTTCAATCAGGCTTTTGTATTCTATTGGTAGTTTTTCTCCTGTGATTTGGTCTCTCATTGTCCAAATTTCTAGTGAAGAGTAGCCATTTTCTCTGAATCTGCTGTTCATATTGGAAATTATTATGGCCAATTCAGTGTCTGTTATTTTGCCACCATTTGGTTTCAATTTGCATAGTTCTGTATGGAATTCTGATATTGAACATTCACTAGTAGAGTTTTTGTTAATGTTCTTTATTTCTCCAACCTCTATTTTAATATGGAACGATTCCAGTGAACTATCGGTGAGTAGGGCTTGAAATCCCGAAGCGCCATCGACCCTGATTTTTACTTCATCTCCTGACGGGGGACGGAATCTTGATATGGTGGTGATTAGGCCATCCTTAAGAGATTGACTGCTCTCCGATAGTAATAATGTTGCCTGTGTCAAGGAAGAAACATTTTCTCAAACTAATAATATCAGTTGTCCTTCACGTTTGATGACATCACTAGCGTACCAGCTCCCAATTTTGTCAGGTGTTTTTGTTGACGATTGATTTTTGAACTGACTTGGTACCTGCTTTAGTGATACGCAAGTGTGGCAACTATCTACGGTGCGATTGATGGCTTTATCTGTATCCAGTGCATAGAATCCCATATTAAAGATTTGTTTTAACTGATGTTTACTGGCGTGTTGGAGTTGTAAATGTAGAGCGACCAAAAGTCCATCTAATACCCCTTGGGGAATGACGATTCTTTGTCTAGCAGGCCGTAAGGCTTCTTCCCGCATAACTATAATTAACCCATTTGCAGGGGCTGATGAGAGTTTACAATGTTGTAAATACCTTTTAATTGTGGTTAACCCTTTCTTCTTTTTAGATGGAGTTCTGCCATCGCGTAGTAGCTGATATACTTGTTGTAAGTCTGGACAGTCTTGTTGAGCTTGAATCCACGTATTGCGAGTCATGTATGGGATAGGACAGTGACCAGCTAGTATGTCTTTTACGGTGACTTCTCTAACCACGGATTCCTCTAGGGCACTGATGAATTTACAGATTTGGCATTTTCCTTCGCAATGGATAGGATTTCGGCTGGCGTAATACGATATATTATTTTTACCTGGTAAATGGGATAATTTGACAGGATATCGAGATATGACACTGAGGAACGTCGTGACTCTGGAGCTTGCGGAGAATGCGCCGCGTTGGAGTTTTTCATATGCTTGTACACAGGGTCGGCTATCCGTGAGTACTTCGGTGATGTTTTCTGATTGAATTATATATGGGCTGAAGTGTTTGATAGCCGACGCTATGCCCAGAGCTTCCAACTCACAAGCGAGCCAACTTGCTTGGTTGGATGTTTTACGAGCGTGGAATAGACATGCGAGGTGGGGTTTGTTTCCTCTTAATACGAAAACGGATGCCGCTAAGCCGGCAGAGGTTGTAGCTGCGTCCGAGATTATCTGTAGTTGGTCCTCTCTTCTAGGTAAGGTTAGGATTTTGGCTTGTTTAAGGTGTTCTTTGGCTTTGAGGAATGTGTCTTCCAGATCTGATGTCCGTTTGATTCTGTCGTTTGACGAGCCCATTGCGCAGACTTTATCTAGAGGTGCTAAAAAATCTGAATGTTTAGGTATAACTTTACTTAGGAATTTGTAAGATCCTATGAATGATCTCATTTCTTTGATGGTTTCAGGGAGATTGCAGGCAGCCAAGGTATTTAGACGATGACTTGTAGCTTTGAGGGTTCCATTGGTCCATCGCCAACCCAGAATTTCTGTCGATGTTGGACAGCAAACCGTTTTAGATGGGGATAACTTCAAGTTATTCTTATGTAGTGCTTGTAATACTTCTTCCCATACGTTGTTAAGTTCCCGGGGTGTGTTGGCCCCGACATATAGGTCATCAGCCAATTTTACCACCGATCCTTTTATCATTAGATCGCCTAGGACTTTGGACATTAATTGTTCTAAAGCTGATTCAGAGCCTAGAAGACCCATCACCGCTCTGGTATAAACATATACACCACGGAATGGTGTACAGATGCCGACATATTTCATTGATGATTTGGCCAAGGGTATTTGAAAGTATGCTTGACTTAAGTTAGTTTTAATTAAGAATTTAAACTGAGCAATATGTCTTATGATGTCATCTACTTTGGGCATGAAAGCAGGTTGTGGTTTGGTGTACTGGCTCAGTTCAGTGAATGCAGTCACTAACCGAAAGCCTCCTGAAGGTTTGGTAACAAGGAATGAAGGGTTTACATATTCCGCTGTGATGTTTATGTCTTCTGGGCGTACGAAGACACCTTGTTCGTATAGTTCATCAATCTTGGTTTGGAGTCGCTCTAGATTTGTCCGGTTATATAATGGAATGCGTCCCTTTCTGTGTTGGAAATGTCCTGATCTTCCATTGTAGCATCCGATTACCGGTGAAAATACCTGATTATATTTCTTATTTGTCGTGAAGAAGATGGTCTTTTCTTCCTGGCTAAGGATGTTCGAGGGGTCCACAGAAATTTCTGCTGACCTGTCCGTTTGTTTGGAATCATTGGTAAGAATTATTGGAGTCGGTTTCAAAGTATCACTGGATAGTGATAATTGGGTCGTGTGGCGTATCTGACATACTTGCTCATGGCGTTTGATGAGTATGGGTATGGTGGACTTGTTGGTGAGCGTTATTATATCATGATCCGGTTTCACTAGCTCACATTGGATCCATTCATCCTGATTGTTATTGCATCTAGGTTCTACTGAAACTATTTTATCCTGGTATTCAGGTGGTATCGATAAGGCAACGCTGGAACCAGGTAGTAAGCAGGTCTCTCGTGGGACGCGCAATATAGTTGCTACTTTAACATTAGCGTGTCTTTTTATATTGAGGTATTTGAAATCACAGCAATCACCGAGGTAAACGTGGTTGGTGTTTGCGCGAAGGTAAACGTCATTCCTGTCCATAAATGGCATGCCACCCAGAATGGCACAGTTCAGGTCCTTAACTACAACTCCGTCGAAGCGAAAGCAGCGGGCTTGATTTGTGATTGGACACCTTCTCGAAACATTGAAGTGTACTTCCCCTTCTATTTCCATGGGGGAGACACCGTCCGCCATGTTAGCTTTGTGGATGGCGGGCAGGATATTTAGTTTTAGACGTCTCGCCTCGCTTTTCCTCATTAAATTAGTTTCCGCACCGGTGTCCAGTATAATGATCGAGTTTTCTTTGTTTGTTTCTACTTCCATACACGGTGATGATACAATATCTACCTTGTTGATTTTGGGGTTCTCAGGTTGTTTAACTCGGACCATCCTACTGTTGGGTTCGTGATACTCGAAGTCTTCGTCTTCTTCTTCAGATTCCGATAAGATTTCAATATCAGTAATTTTAGATCGAAGAAATCTTCTATCTGATGTTGGCATAAAAGGGCATTTTTGGAAGTAGTGAGTCTCTGCACCTGGTCTGTTTCCTGCATCGCAGAGGCAACATTTCGGTCTTTTTGTCAGGCGACCTCTCTGGTTTCCAGATCTTCTACTTCTGTTGATGGAAGAGTATGCTATATTCCCTTCTCTGTCCCCTATGTCTTGTAATAGGGATGGTATAGCATCACTGATCTCCGCCCTAATAGAATATAGAGTGGAGTCCCTTAGAGTGATCGCGAATCTTTGTTTAACAATGGATGGTAGTTCTCGATGGATTGCATCAAGCCAGATCATCACCGTGATGTTCTGTAATGTAGGGGTTAGGCATTCATCGTTTTCTAATTTTGATCCGCAATGTTTAATGGCTGAAGATTTTGTAATCAAGCTGTCTTCCATAAATGAGTAGCATCTTTCCCAGAGAGCCTCTCTTGTTTCATTGGCGCCACATTTAAATTTAAACATGTTCATTATGGTCGTACCGGATTTACGACAATCATAGTATTGACGGAGTCTATCAAAGATTTCGTCAATACTGTGCGCCTCTTCTTTTACGAAGGTACTACTAACAACAGGGGCATGGATGCTTATAAAGCCGAGTAGTACTTTTAGGTTAATGGCTTTTTTTCCGCCGAGAATCTTTTCCCATTAACCTCTTGTTCATCGGTTATGAAGCCTCTGTGGGGGATGCCACTTGCGACACTGCACCAGGTTTTAAGGTCCTCCAAATAGCGTTCGAATTTATCTTCATTTGAGATATGGTATAATAACTGCTCACACCAGGCTTCGAGCGAGCCTCTTGATTCGTGTTCAGTGAGGATTCTTTGTTTAGTGCTGAAGGCAGACATCCTTTTATTTTAATTTAATTTAAAAGTTTCCAAATTAATCACCGTGAAATTGAACAAGTTGAAAAAATAGCCGTAGAAAACTTTAATCAAAGAACAGGGTGGAGACTTTTTTTTTTTTTACTCACTCAAAGGTGTGTTGTTATAAGAACAACAACATATAATTAAATCGACTATTGTAAAAATTCAATTTCTTTTAGAAAAAATAAACGAAAAATAAAAGTTCAAATTTCTAATAACCTTTGCTGTAATATGAGTGAGAGTAAAAATTGCTTTTTTTTTGTTACTTTCGTCCTTTCAATAGTTTAAAAGTTTAGTAAAGAAAACTTTTGAATTAACAAATGGCATCCGTTATTTTCTATCAATATCTGAAAGAAAATAAAAGTGAAGAAACAGTCTGATTAAATTAATTCTTTAAGCTTTAAGGTAAGATTCGTTCGGCAAGAACATACGTATGTATGTTATGTTACTAATAGAAATGTGGTGTGTGTGTGTGTGTGTGTTTTCTTTTGTAGAAATGTCAAGGGGGAAAAGTGTAAAAATTCAATTTCTTTTAGAAAAAATAAACGAAAATAAAAGTTCAGATTTCTAATAATCTTTGCTGTAATATGAGTGGGAGTAAAAATTGTTTTTTTTTTTTTTTTTGTAGAAAGTCTTACCGTACACCGACCCCTAGTCAATGGGCACTTATTTGCTTCCGTTTGTAAAACGTATTATTGAGGGAGGCTGAATTCTTTTGAATTTTTGGCCGCTGCCACCACGTATGTATGTGGTCAGATGCCTTTCCGGGGATAAGGCAGGTTTCAACAATAATTCACAGGAGAACAGTTTATGTCAGAGACGAGACGTCGAAGTGTAGCGAGTTGTTAGACGAACTCGACTCTTCATATGAAGAGGGTATTTAAGGTAAACAAGGAGGTCACGTGATGTGACGCTATATATTTATTAAATTCGTGAAATCGCCAACGGGAAGACTTCACGTCCCTGCATACAGTAACTTAGTCGAAAAAACCGGTTATTCTACATTGTAATCTCGAGAATAGTAGGTTTCTCGAGAACCTACTATTTCTGTTATAAAATTAGTTTATATAAACTTTTTTAGAGTTAATGCAAAAAACATTATGAAATGTACGTGCGTCTAGAGACGAGCCATGCAACAAAAATCAAGCAACAAAAAGCACGTAATTTTTCAAGTCTTATAATATTCTTTGCAGTAAATAAAAAAGAAATTTGTCTGTGGAGTTTAAACCAACAGACCACGTCATGCAAAAAAAACAACAACAAAGAAAAACGCTATCAACTAACTCACAGTAGAATTTTCACGTCCCGTTGTTCTATCATTGTTACAAAGTGACGACATTGACACATGGCTTAACGGATGATAGATAAATTAAATAACGGTTTCAATATATATCGATTATAGTTAATTATGGAGGATATTCTGAGATAAAACTTAACCAAGATCTATCCCAGACTTATCCACTAAGGTTCTGCAAATTTTAAAGAAAATCTGTTCAGCTGTTTCGGAATCTATAAGGAACGAACTCACACTAAGACAAAGTTGCATTTATATAATTGTGTATATATATGTATATATATATGTATGTATGTATGTATGTATAGTGATTTATAAAATATATATGGCGATAAAGCTACACTGAATATTCTGCGTTTCATCCACTGTAGGATTCGTCAGGCTTATGCGCGAATTCTTTGGTTGCTTCTTGTTTTTATATATGTTGAGGATTTCTAGTTAGCCAATCAGCTTTCTAGTATCCACCGCGCCCCTTCCTATCAGCCAATTGGGCATGCATTTTATCGAACAAAGGATCTGTTTTTGAACTAGGTTAGTGGGTTTAGGTATATCTTTTCCCTCCTTTTTTATATATATAAATATACCTATGTGTACCCACATACATGCACATATATATATACACACATATATATATATACATATGTGTGATCGTTCATGTATATTCATGTTTATTTAATTTATTTATTTGTTTGTTTTCTATTGTTATTGTTAGTTTTAAAGCTATTTTGTATGGCTATCCTAGAGTAAGTTTTATTTTGTGAACACAGTTGTTTGCTATTTCTCGTCTACAGTTTAATAGATTTTGAGGTTCTTTAAAGTACAAGATAGCAAATTTTTCATGGAGGCATAATTTACATGGGTCGTCTAAATGTCTGCACGTGGTAGCTTGTCTCATTATTTCCCATTCGACCACCGGCAAATGCCCGCTTTCTTTGAGTTCCCAGTATTTATTAGCTAGTTTTGTTTTTATACGGTGTTTTTTTTATTTTTGAATGCACTTTTGTGGTCATAGTATCGGGTTTTGTAAATCTAAGGAAGTCATGCCTATGTAATATTTCTTGTTATTCGGGTTTTCTTTCGCAAATATAGTTGCTTGATAAACTACACTTTTTGTTAGACATTTATTTTGGACTGGGCATGACTTCCTTAGATTTCAAAACCCGATACTATGACCACAAATGTACATTCAAAAATAAAAAACACCGTATAAAAATAAAACTAGCGAATAAATACTGGGAACTCAAAGAAAGCGGACATTCGCCGGTAGTCGAATGGAAAATAATGAGACAAGCTACCACGTGCAGACATTTAGACGACCCATGTAAATTATGCCTCCATGAAAAATTTGCTATCTTGTACTTTAAAGAACCTCAAAATCTATTAAACTGTAGACGAGAAATAGCAAACAACTGTGTTCACAAAATAAAACTTACTCTAGGATAGCCATACAAAATAGCTTTAAAACTAACAATAACAATAGAAAACAAACAAATAAATAAATTAAATAAACATGAATATACATAAACGACCACACATATGTATATATATATATATATATATATATATATATATATGTATATATATGTGCATGTATGTGTGTACACATAGGTATATTTATATATATAAAAAAGGAGGGAAAAGATATACCTAAACCCACTAACCTAGTTCAAAAACAGATCCTTTGTTCGATAAAATGCATGCCCAATTGGCTGATAGGAAGGGGCGCGGTGGATACTAGAAAGCTGATTGGCTAACTAGAAATCCTCAACATATATAAAAACAAGAAGCAACCAAAGAATTCGCGCATAAGCCTGACGAATCCTACAGTGGATGAAACGCAGAATATTCAGTGTAGCTTAATCGCCATATATATTTTATAAATTACTAACTAGCTCTAATTACATATTGAGCACTTTTGAAGTAAATACTTAAAGTTTACGCATAAATCTATACTTCAGTATATTATATTTATGTAAGTAAATGAAGTAGTTATATATATATATATATATATATATATCAATTAGGTCCCACATATATATGTCAATCAATTAGGTCCCACTTTGTCAGCTAAGCTCCAACTTCTGTCCTATCGCCGCGATTTTGTCTCCCTGTTCCTGTTTTACAAGTATTTTAATGAAATGTGCTCTGATGAACTCATTGCACTTGTGCCCCTTCTCGACGTATCTCCGACAATACCGCTTCGCATCAAAACCACACCCCTTAACTGTTTACGTCCCTATATGCTGAAAAAGCATTCGACTCTAACAGTTTCCTCCCCTGAACAGTAAGACTTTAGAATTCCCTTTTTGTTCCCTGCTTCCCTGACTGTGCTGATATGCAGAAGTCTGAATGTAACGTAAAGAAACATCCTGTTAATTTTTCCCATGCATGGTCCCAAATAGTAGCCCCTTAGCTCCAACTGGCGATATGCCTTGTTATGGGTCAATGTGAGTACAAAAAAGTATTGTGTGGTATTTTATAATACCTTTAAAGTTTATGTTAGTCACATTTTCTAGCGTCGCAAATTATTAACAAATGCTCATTTTTTTGCCTTCATACGACAACTTGATGAGTATGTTTTTTTTTTCATACGCAGTTAGTAAGAATATCCTAGCATTTTTTCTTTACTATAAATTTCCAATATGATCGTTGTTTTGTGCACGTAATTAACATAGAAAAAAATACGAAGGCTCGTGGCACAATTTCGTTACCGGATGCTGCATACTGGAACATAATTTAATAAGAACACGATTTTCTGGCGCGTCTTCTTGCATCTGACTTGGATATTGATTAGGAGCCCACGACATGTTTTTTCTTATATAAATGAAGTGTAAGTGGAAGTCTTTGATGTTGAACCAAAGCCGGCTGGCTGTATCCTATTCCAATAAAGACTTTCCTGTTTTGGCCGCCACGGAGGTCAGAAAACCATAAATAACATAAAACAAGGAACTAAAAGCAGATGACTGTTTTTGCGAAATCATTTCGTCTGTTCGGTCGAATAAAGCATGTTAATTTTCTAATGTTTTGTAGTAGAATAATTCTATGTTTCACAATGACGAATAGAATGGCTTTGTAAGAAATAATGCATTTCCTTAAAATGATTCATTTTTTTTTTTTATGTCACAGCGAATAGGGTGTTTCTTTTTTAGATTATTATCTTATGTTGTGCAAATGTTAGGTTTACATACAACATAATCGACAATACACAAGATACAACTTGAAGTCGTAAAATGTTGTTAGTAATAAAAAACCATTAAACAGTCAAGTGTTTTCCGCTGCGATAAATCATCGGGCCCTAAGGACACAATGTACTATTTTTGTTATCGGATGCCCAACAATGCAGTGTTATAGATAAAAAACATGTGTTCAAGTAATGCTGATAGAAAAACAAGGGACTTAATTTGCAAGTTGGAAGTAGCTTGTTTAAAAGGAGTTACGACTGTATACAAAACATAATGACTATTTGTCTGAAAGCCGCAGCTAGCATGCATCTATCTTTTATCATAACTAGATTAATGTGTGTTTATAGCAGTAGTGTGACATATCTTGTGAGTGGTATCTAATTTTCCACAGATATTATATATAAGGGTAAACAGTTCGTGCAATATACGATGTTCTTTAGTCAGTGATTTTAAACTTAAGTTCGGTTCAGATTCGGGTGGCTTATAGGCCATCCGAATCTTAGTGTATATCCTTTCTTAACTGTTAGTTTTCTTTATATAAGATGAGTTAAAAATAGGCAGGACTATTCGATAAAATGTCTGCGGCATCAATTAATGTCGCCTGTATAGTGACATTAATTTTATAACAGCTATACGCGAGGTTCATCTCAATAACATGACGCATGTTCTCACATTTACTACATGTAAATTTCTTTTTAGAAAAATTTTTTTTTTCTGTTAACGGCTACATATATTCATACAAGTACAGCATATGAATTCAGTTTTCATCAAAGACACGCTGGAATTCTGAAATATTGGTTTGAATTAAAATTAGATTTACTTTACGCCAAGCTTTTAAATAGTCTCGGTAATCTCATTTTTCAATAAACACAACTCTGTTGTATCACTGTGTTTATTAAATCGGTTATGATGCACTGTAATCTAGTACGTGTATGAAAATTATAGACTGGTGCTACCAGATCAGGCTGTCTGAAGGTTTTGGCGTCCAGAGACGAAATGCACCTAACATTGATGCTTTTTGTTTTTCTACTTCCTTTTGCAAAATTTAATTATGTTCTGCAAAGCATAAACAAAAATAACCCACTTTTCCCTTCTTCCAATTTTTCCTTTGTCTTTCTATCACCCCATTTTCTGACTAAATAACTCTATAAATATATGTACGAAATCTGCAAAAATGAGAATATAATATTTAAGTGTACTTTACGAACGCCCCAAGCTGGACGTCTCCGCTAACTTAGATAAAGTTCCCGCTAACTTAGATAAATACTTTTACAGGTTTAAAAAGAGCTACAATAATATCAAGGCGTCTCCATTTACGTTGAACATCCACAGAATGCCAACATGAATATATTATATATAAAATAGTTTGCTGTGGAATCTCCACATGCCCCGCTAGTCATGATTATACAACAAAATTCATGGAGGTTGAATTATAGCATCGAGAGAATAAAGAGATTGGGATTCGGCGAATTGTTAAAATTACTATTCAAAACACAATTTTAGAGATAGTCACGCAAAATAGATTCGCGTAGTTAAATGACACTTTTCAAACTTGTTAAGCCAAATTTACCATGATAAAAAGTTTTTCCAAAGCATTAAACAAATGAAAATCTTTTACATTTTGTTAAGAATATTGTATGCTTACCTGTATTTTTTCAGTTGCCGATTACGTTTTTTTTTTTATTTCAGTGGTTTCTAGCAAAAAATATAGAAAAAAATATGACAAGACTTATCAATCACGTAATGACAGAAAAAGTCGGACTTTTGGCAAAACACATCCATGATTGACCAACCACGAAAAATATGTTTTTTCATCATTCAAAATACTTTTATATTATTAAAAAAAAACAAAGCTGTCTACAAATTGTCACACAAACATGAACACAAATCAGAAATCGATAACATGGAAACAAACGAAAATGTGTTTACGATTTCAGTCATTTTGGGAACTAGTAATTGTATCAAATCGGTTTATTGTAATCGATACTATATTCCGTGTATTAGTCCGTGTATTAGTCTGTCCGTCTGTTTCACTTTTTTCTCGAAAACTACTGTAATGATCTGGTAGACATTTTGTGTGCACCTTTGTAACGATAATGAGCAACGAACTTAGTATTATCGTATCCGCTGTTAGGGATTAATAGGTTTAATACGGGTTAGTATTAACCTTTTACCTTTTTTCGAGAATTTCTAAGACGATCTGACTGAAATTTAGTATGCATCTTTGTTATGATAAGGTGCAGCGAACTAAGTTTTATAATAATCCATTCGATGCGCAGTTGTGAATGAATATAGATTAATAGGAATTAATATTTAATGCAAAAATGAACACAAAATTAGTCATATTAAAACATCAATTTGTAATGAAATACTCATTCTTAGTCAGCGGGCTTTGACTGTTGCTTGTTTTTAATGGGCTAACAAATAAAATTTAATTCATATTTTTTAATAAATATTAAATATTTAGTTCTTTCTTTATTTTTAAACTAGCAAAATAATTGTGCAACGTAGGTTTGTACGTTATAATTTGAAGGTAATTAAAGTCAATAAACCCTATTTAATTTATCTCACTATTTCATTATTAACAAAAACTAGTGTGTATTGTTTCAGTTACTCGAAATATTGTTCTTATATTTACTGATGTTCTCACAAAGTTTTAGTCGATGTAATCTCCGAATTTCTTCAAATATATCATGTCAAATACTGGAATGTTTTTTTTTCTCGTGTGCTCAGGAATCAGAACAGAATTGCGAACAGAATATTTTTAATCCATGCAAGTAGCATGCTCTCATTTTGATAGCCAAGGATCGACAGAGGTCTTCAGTAATTTGTCATTATAGTCTTTGTCTGCAATGATCAGTTGCGTAACGGAAAAAATCGTAAGAATAATTCAGTTCTATGTGACACATTTCTGGAGTTTAACTATCCAATGGGATACTTTTGCATTAATAATTCATTCATTCGTTCATTCATTTTTAGATAATATGGTCATTCCGGTTGTCATTGCTGGATGTAGGTCACAACATCAAAGTGCCTCAGGAGTCGATCCTTAGATCACAATTATTCCTGATATTCATGAACAACGTTCCTGATAATATTGTGACAAAGATGGGTATATTTGCTGACGAGACAGCGCTCTATAACATGTAGGAGAGAAGAAGGGATATACATAAATATGATAAAATCCTTAGAAAATGACCTCCATATCGTAGTTAAATGGGACCGCAAATAGGTGGTAACATTTAATGCTAGTAGGACACACTGCTAATCAACTACCGAGATCCCTGGCAAATAACACTCTATCTGATAATTCTTTCTTTCAAACTTCTCGGCTTAAAATTCACGGGTAATATAAACTTAAACATATACATAGAGGACATTGCGAAGGCTGCTGCAAAGAAGGTGGGTTCCCTCTACCAATTCAAAAGACTACTAACACGTGAGTACCTCTGCAAAATGACTATTCACCTATGCATTGAATATTATTGCCACATCTGTGCTTGTGCATCTACCACTAGTATCTCTCTCTTTGATGAGATCTAAAAGAAGTTTTCAATCGAATAGGCTCACTTTGTCAACTAAGCTTCAACCCCCGTCCCATCGCCGTAATGGTGCATCTCTGTGTCTGTTGTACAAATATTTTAATGAAATGTGCTCTGGTGAACTCGTTGCAACATTAACCCCTCGACGTACATATCCCCGACAAACCTGTTTAGCAACAAAATCTCATCCTTCCAATGCTGTAGTCCCTAAATGCACGAAAGCTTTCTATTCTGATAGTTTCTTCCCTCGAATAGCTAGGTTTTGGAATTCCTTTCCTGCTACCTACTTCCCTGACTGAATTGATATGCAGAAGTTTAATTGTAACGTAAACCAATATCTTGTATATCATCCCTAACCATAGTCCCAAATAGTAGCCACTTACCTCCAAGTATATACGACATAATCACGTTGATACACCGGTTCCCGCTAGATCACCGAAGTTAAGCAACATTGAACCTGGTCAGTACTAAATGGGTGAGTATTAGGAATCTGTTTTTTTTATTTGGAATATACATCGAAACGTTACGATCAGGATTCGATTCTGGGGTTCGGAAAGGAGTGAGTCACTCGCTCGACAACAACACGTTTCTGCCCTCTTCTTTTCCAACCGACCACGCCTGGCCTCCCGCACCAATGTCACACCGCACAATCTGGACGTCAACAACACGAAATACTTTTCAAGAGAAGATATTCATGACTCTTTTCTTTTTGTCTTGCAAGGAATTTTCCCAGCTTTTATATCCTCCTATTAAAAAAAAGGAGGAGACACTAAAAAAAACAAACTTCTCCCATCATGCACTGCCTTCCCAAGATGCCCTTCGGGTATATAAATGAGCTAGCCATTCTTTCCTTCTTCTTTCCTAAAGAGCGATGCAGGTACGCCCGGTACGTCGTATATTACTTCTTCTTTTTTTTGTTTCTAACCATAACCTAGCCTTAAACGGTACTCCACCTTTCGCATATACCCCACAAATATACATGGGCATGAGTAGCAATAATAGTAATAATAGTATTAGTAAGAGTAGTGGTACTATTGTTGATAGTATCGCTCGCAGTAATAGTAGTAGTAATAAAAGTATTGGTTTTAATCGGTTTTGCGATAACGCTATCGTTTTCTTGCCTGGGTTTCGTTTTTCTCTTGCAATTATATGTTCAGCCATTCAATGTCTCACCGAACTGTCTGCCCGTCTTACCAAACTACTCGATCAAACTGGCCAGAATAAATGAATTAAGACTATCGCATTTTCATGACAAGTTACTGGCACCCCCCACACCAACCACCATTTACATTGCACTATCAGCAGCTGCAACCCCATATACCATCACACATGCTATTACGATAACATATTTACTAGAAAATTATCCTTTTTATTATTCTCGTAAGTATTAGTTTAATGGATGTCTATAGTTCATCCCCCGTAAAACTCCTATCCGGGACATGTATACAATTATTCAGACAAAAATGCATACAAAATAACGAAAAGCGTAATAAAGAGAGAAAGAGACAGAGATAGACACACAGGCAGACAGACAGAGAGAACCATATAGACAGAAATAAATATTAAAAGAAAGATACAGATCATGAAAGAAGTTGTGTTCTTAAAAAATTAGAAGCTCTTTAACTCTACATACGTTTACATTGTTTATAATTGCCTTCCCACTTAAATATATACAAATAATGTAAAATAATGATGATTATGTTTGAACGTGTTTCAGTGAAATCTTTTAGGGTAGAGGTGAGCTTAAAGTGGAAATCGATAAATCTATGTTACTTCCATGCGGCATAATGGCGTCTGTCTCATTTTTAGCTGACAATTTAAGTAAACGGAGCTACGGCACTATTTCCCCAGGAGAACCGCGTATATGTCAATACGTAAATACTTGTAACTAGATATGCGATCACTCTCCTTATATATCTATCTTTCTGACATTCTCTTCCTCTCTATTTATCTCACGTATCTGCACAAATAGACGGTGGCTCATTAAAACAAACTGGATGCTTTATCTAAAGACGAACAACTAGGATACATGTGTTAACATTTGTATAAGTACATTGGTAAGTGAAAAAAATAAAACTAGGGAAACTATGGAGATCCTAAAAGCCGCACATATAAGATACTGAAAAGGGCAAATTAGAATAATACAGAGGGAAAGAGAAAGCAAGAGAGAGAAATGTGAATTAACACACAAACAGGATAGAAAAAGAGAAAAACGAGAAAAACGATGAGTGGGAGACAGACAAATAGGAAGGGTATTACTCAGGAGAAAAATAGAAATAGTATAATTATTCTACTTGTTGTCGATAACTTAACGCATTTTAAAAGGCTTACTAGCCAAACTGTTTCACACAACCAAATCTGCGAAATTTGACTTCAAGAAAATCCATCCTGAACCCTGGCAAAGAATATGAGAGTAACCTTCTTTTATTGTAGCCTCGTTTTCAGATATAATTATAATAATATATGCTTATTTTTGTAGTGTTGTTTGAAAAGAACCCGTAGTAGTAAAGAAAGAAAACCTTCGAGAGAAACAATGGAAAAAAAAACATTAACTATCAAGAGGTGCTGGAGTGAAGGAGTAAGTGAAAGATTGTGCCGTACAATGCGGGTTTATTATATGTATTGAACTATGTAGCACAATATTACTTCGGATCAAAGCAAGCACTTTGTAATTTATCTTATTTGTGTGAGTTTTATATTTAAATACAGTGGACGCTATGTCCATAGAAATGTTAATAAATAATATTTTCTTCGTATTATTTCTTTCGTCACTGAAACGAATTTTCTTCATTACCCAGAAAAAAAAAATCAGCTTCATGTTAACATATTTGTTGATTAAATATATTTATCATTCTGTTTAATTTTTACTGACTTTGCTAATATTATATATTGTTGCTTTTCTTCCTTACAAGCAATTCCTCGCATTACGCTTGACTGTCTCAAATTACAGCTACCCACAAACCTGTCTTTCTAAGCCTTTGTATTTTCTTTTCTTTTCTTTTCCAGAAAGTACTTGCAATCATAACCACACAGTAATACAGTTTGAATTTTCGGAGCTATGAACGGTATAATATCGTTTCCGCTTAATCACCATTTTTCAGAAGTCTTTTCTCATTCGAAGTTGTTAAACTCTCTGCGGTCACATCTATGAATTATCATTAACACACTATTTATTTTTTTAATAAACATAAAGCAAATTAATTTATAACAACAAATTAATCCCCAAACCATTCAAATACAGAATTTGCATTTAAAACACGACTTGATTATATAGAGAAATACGAGCGTGAAAAGTAATATGGTTAGGATTAACCTTAGAAAAGTTACAGGATGAGTTGTTAAAATAAAAAAAATTAAATAAAAACAAGATATTCCAGAAAGAAATATGAAAATATCATAATTTAAAATAAATCGCATTAAAAATTCAATTCAACATTATATAATAAATTCTAAATGATGCAATATTTTAAGCTATAAATTTATTTAATTTTTCCAAAAATATCTTGTCTTTTTCTTTTCAAGTTTTAACAACCAGTCCGTTTACTTTTCTAGTTTTAATCTTAACCATATTATTTTTCATGCTCGCATTTTTTCCATGTAATTCATAATGTTTCCATGTTTTGCTTTGTCAAGAATCCATAAAAAATTATTACCAAATTCTGAAATTGACTAAACAAAAAAATCAAATAAAATACGTAATTAATAAATAGTCAGTAGCCAGTTTTGGCCGACGAGCCAAGGTGAAAGGTCGGTTAGCTATTGAGAACACCGAAGGGCTATTTTTAGTGATAGTAAAGCTGAGTGACAGATCGTGGCAGCGGTGAATTATTAGCGACAGTAATAACTAATTTGACGTAACTATGACGACAGGGCGAAAAACGCGGTTGCACAACGAATAGTAACATTGTAAGGAGGGCTAACTATAAGAGACAATATATATATATATATATATATATATATATATATATATATATATATATATATATATATATATATATATATCCCATACCCTTGAGGCCCTGGAGGGGCATAGGCCATCTACAACTTTGTAGATGCTTTTGTGGCGAGAAGTTCTTTTTTAACGGGTTAGGATGCTGGCCCCACGCCCATCCTTCCCAGAAGGTATATATATATATATATATATATATATATATATATATATATATATATATATATATATATATATTAATGTATTCGAGAATTGAGTATCCCTACTTACCCTATGTGAGCACTTTGCTACGAATCCGGGGAACTTTCTTTTTTATATCTTGTTACGTCATCATCTCCGCCGTTCCCAGCTGATTTGAAGTAGCGTAACAGATTTGGTTGCTATGGTAATCAAAAGTCAATCAGAAAAAAGTCAATCAGAAAAAAAGTCCTCATCAGAGATCGAAAGTTCAGAAACTTGATTAACGAGGTTGAAGTGGAAACGTTGACGACATTTGTTCTGATAATGAAGAACTTTTTGGGCAAGAATAAGGCTAGAAAATATATAAAATTTGCAAACAATATACTAACTACTTTCAGAAACCTTGCAAACAATATACTAACTACTTTCAGAAACCTTGACTTAAACAGGAGAGTCAGAATACACTACGTATGTTTACATATGGACCGGTTTCCTGAGGAATTGGGTTCGATAAGTGACACGATTATGGGAGAGCTTCCATCAGGACTGGGTGCGTAGTTCTGATGGCAACCTATTGTGTAAATCTGAAAGGACCTCTCTGCTGCTGGGAATGTCAGAAGTTCGAAGAAATAAGAGGTCTTGTGATGACGTTTAAACAATGATGAAGCAGCATGTAATTTGCGTACTTACCTTTTATAAATCCCCATCATTCAGTTTAATGGTGTTTCTATCAGTTAATTTATATATGTTGTTATCAAAACATTGCTTCCTTTAAAATTATATTAAGGATGATATGTGTTTATAGAAATCAGCTGATAATGCCACAAAAATGTAATGGATTTCGTTGTAAAGTTTGAAGTTTTTAAATCAACGTGGCATAAAAAAACTGATTTGATAGAGAGAAACGAATGCATCCTTGCATATTTTGACTCGTATAAACCAGCACGTTCCATCTAAAATCAGACAAGGCAGGATGGGGTCTGGTAGTCTCCCTCCTTCTGCATCCTTGGACTCTGCGTTTGGTTGATAATCCATGCTGTGCGGATAGATATAAAATAGAATGGTTCAAGGTGCTACATAGAGCGGTCTTCGGAAACTATTTAAAGATTTTGGAGTTTTTCTCTATTGGGGTGCGTAAACCTTTTTGTGCCGGCAAAAGAAACAGCGAACGCATTGCTTCTCTTTGGGGAACTTTGAATCTTTTCTCCCGCCTTTTTTTCTTCCCCTCGTTGTGCGAATATTTTAATCGTTTTTTTTAAACGACAATAAATTTAATTTTAGTTTGCTCTCGTACTTTTGGAACATTCAATAGTTCCCCATTTAAACTGTCGAAATAATATTATTTTGTTACGCTATCAATTTTCCTCCTGATGAAATGATAGACGAAAGAGCTCTAGAGAAACTTCCGCGTATTTTATTTAAAGCTATATATATATATATATATATATATATATATATATATATATATATATATATATATATATATATATATATATGCATACTTCTGCCTGTTTAATTTCTTCGGAGACTTTAATTGAAGTATGTATACCATCTGTATTTAAATCATATAAATAAGCCTATATATATATATATATATATATATATATATATGTGTGTGTGTGTGTGTGTGTGTGTGTGTGTGGTTACAGGTTGTTAATTTTATCATCTAGATGTATATTATTTTGAAATAAATAAAGAAACAAATAAATAAATGAATGAATAAAAACTTGAAATAAATGATTAACAATTAATATAAACGAAAAATTAAAGTAATAAATAGAGTTTATCAGCAAAATAATAAGGAATACGTCATTGAAAAGGCAAAATCAGACAAAACGTATAAAATAGAGAAACAGCAGTGTTGAGAATATAATATTACTTCGGATCAAACAAGCACTTAGTCCAAAAAACTGAAATACTATCGGCTGTGAGCTTGACTGGGCTGAATCGTATATTCTTTTCTTCCCTCTCATAGCCTTATTCTCTTTTTATGTCACACTTCCTTCCGAACGTTTAAATCACATCCTGATATTTATATACACAAAATGAATGAGCCTTAATTTCCGTTTTAATGTCGTTTTTTTTCTTTATCAGATGAGGTGGGGTCTCTGAATTGATATTCCACTGAAACATATATGCACATATGTAACAAATAATGTTTGTGTAATAAGGAATATATATATATATATATATATATATATATATATATATAGAGAGAGAGAGAGAGAGAGAGATTTATTATTGTTGTTGCTTCAAACGATAAATACGGTTAATATTGGCTCCGCTTCGAAGCTCATTTTTCTTTTTTTCTTTACTTAGAAAGTCGTCCTTTAATTTATTTGGACGTATATAACATTTTTATTCATTTATTATTTTTAAAACAGTATATATATATATATATATATATACATGTATATATGCATGTATATATACATATGTGCATATATATATATATATATAATTACACACGCACACACACACACACATATATATATATATATATATATATATATATATGTAATTATTAGCCTGATTAAGAGTATCAAAGTTTTGCATTTTCTCAGAAATGAAAGAAACATTTAACTAGTGTTATGCAACATTCCCGTTTTCCACGCGTTTGAACCCTCTCGAATGTTTACTGTTTGAACCCTCTCGAATGTTTACTGTTTGAACCCTCTCGAATGTTTACTGTTTTGCCGCATTTGACATTTGTACGTGTCAAATTTCTCTTAATTCTCGTTGCTGCTGTTAGTATCTCGGGATAATGTCTTAACGAATGGGGTCATCTGTGACTTTATAGTTGTGTTCAAACTTTCCGGCGATGTTTCTGATATTTCTCAAATAAAAATATAAAATAATTTCAAGAAAACGACAAAAGGTTCAAATCATTTAACTGAAACGAACTGGTATTCGATCAATTATTGGTCAAATTTTGTTCGTCTAAGTTAAATTTCTCTTAGAAGATGTAACTATATATTTCGTTTGTACAATTTTAGGCAATTTTCAATTCGAAATCATCAGATATCTCTTTATATTCCAACCAGAAACACTGTTTATTTCAACACCTATAAAACGCGATTTTCAAACATCGATAAAGAAACCTTTATTTTTAAAAACTATTATTGTATTCCTTATTATTCATCTTTGTGTCTCTGCTCCGAATTAAGTTGTTTTTTTTAGACGAAAATCAATATTGCAAAGAAGAACGGATATTCATGAGATACGTCCAGCAGACTTTGCGTTGAATACACCGATTAACACTAAAGCATGTCACACCGGCAAAACGCAATTTCAAACACCAAAAAATCAAGATTCTAATGCAAATTAAAGCCGATGAGACAAACGACAATATTATTTCTAACTCAATTATTATATACAAAAGAACATTTAGAGTAGGGATCACATTATTTTCAGCATATGACAGTCAGCTTACAAAAATCAGCGGAAGGTGTCGAAAAGTTTAGCTAAAGAAAATTTCAGTAGGCGACAATTAGCAAACGCGATAAAAAATATTGCTGAAATTTGAATAAATCTGTCAAACCTGATTAAAGTTGTATATATTTTATTTACTGAAACCGTTTGAAATGGATAAGATCAGATTAATACTTGGCCAAATGTTGTGAAACAACAATAACTATGAAGAGAAGGACAACAGTTCGCAAATAAATAAATGAAACTAATTAAGGTTTTCGTCATAACATATAAGGTTGGGACAGTCCCTGCAATCTCCGGAAGCAAATATTGAATTCTGTCAAAAGACAAGAAACATATCTGAAAAGAAGACGCCCTTATCTTAATCTCAACCCAAATCCGAACCTTAACAGAAACACAACCTAACCTCAACCTTAAACACTATAAGAATCGCGATCTAACCCTAACCATAACCTTTATTACTTATTGTATAAACACTAGGTCAAAAAGTCACGAAAATAATTTTAAAAAAATTGTAAGAATTGTGCGCAACAAAGTGAATATCGATGAAATCACGTTACTTCTGCCTGCGACAATAGCTTCTGTCTTCATTTTAGCTGACAATTTCAGCAAGCGGATTATTTCAAAAACTGGTTATCTAAAAACAAAGTTTCTTTACATTTTCCGATTATTTGCATTGTATTTTCTTCGCAACCACAACGAGATATATCAGCTTACATGATGACCATGATATAAACGTGTAAGGTTATCAACATGATATTTCACGTTAAGTTTAAATGATAAACGAACATACTATTTGAAACTTACGATTGTCATGCTATTAAAACAACTATTAAAAACTGAATGGCATATAACAACGAAAATGCTATTTTAATCTTGAATTATGAAAGACAAAATAGGATGACGGATAGTACATCGAACTGAGCCTCTAGAATAAGATTCTTCAATTCAATCAGCACCTTTAATGATGACGAAATGGTAGATACTATTTCTAACTGAAGGTTGACTAACTAATCAATGGTCAACCGACAACCTTTCTAATATATATATATATATATATATATATATATATATATATATATATATATATATATAGTAATCCACATACAGTACTGTTTCGCTGTTTCACAGCTCATCAGTGCGGCTAGACAGGCAACTACCTCAAGCCAGGATTGAAACCCGACCGTTTATACGGCAGTCAAGGCTTCTAACCATTACGCTATTGGCGGCTGCTTGAACGAGTAGTGAGTTTAACGATGTTTTAATATCGTCCGAAATACCTCCGCTCGATTTGTTTACACAAAGAGCGTCGCTTATATGCTAATGGTAATTCGTTTTTCACTTTTCAATATGCTTAACTCAAGGTGAGGAGCACTATAGTCATCCACATACAGTACTGTTTCGCTGTTTTACAGCTCATCAGTGCGGCTAGACAGGCAACTACCTCAAGCCAGGATTGAAACCCGACCGTTTATACGGCAGTCAAGGCTTCTAACCATTACGCTATTGGCGGCTGCTTGAACGAGTAGTGAGTTTAACGATATATATATATATATGTGTGTGTGTGTGTGTGTGTGTGTGTGTGTGTGCGTGTGCGTGTGCGTGTGTGCGTATTATACGGGAATCACTATTTATCAAGACCGGAAGTAATAAGTACACGGTGGTCCTCAAGATAACCGCGTATTAATTGTTAGTGGGAGAAATGGAGTAGAACTTGATAATTTAGGAGTCGCAAAAAGAACTAGTTTACATTGGAGTTGAAGATGATCATATTGTAGTCAGTTGGAAGCAGGCCAGCGAAACAAAGTTTCCACATGCGGGCAGTTCTAATAAAGAAGATTTCTTCGTGGTATTTGCATTTATATTAAGCCACACATAGACATTAAGAATATTGTTGATGGTGGTTGGAGGAAGACGAGCGTTCTTGTGAAAGCAAAAAGGTATCAAATATTGATCCAGGACGAGCACTTGCCATGATAATAACGATAGGGAAGATGAAGGCTCGTAACGTTTCTTCTGTAGGAGAGAAGGTGCAATGAAAAAAATTACATCAACTACTAGGTTTTGAAGCTGGTTTGAGACTTTGTCAAGGTTGGATAGGATGCTCAATGCAACTACCGCCCAGGTATTATATCAGTACTCCATTGTGGGGCGTATCTGACTCTTATAAATGTAAATGATTGCGTCGGAAGGTATATATACTTTATGGAACGGTAAAACGTCGCAACCATTTAATGCGGGCATTCCATTTCAGGCCAGGAGTAAATGTCAGACTCAGAAGTTTGTCAAAATAGGGAGTCTCTTTTAGACGAATACAATATCAATTACAATCAAGTAGTTATCAGAGCATTTATAGTGAAAACATAAAGATTGGTGTTTAACGCATTAAAATTAACCAGACACTTTTACTCTATTCCATCACATGCTCAAAATCCTATAAAGGAGTTCGTGAAGACCTTGGTCATTGTTGACCTTTGAAGTGTTTCCATAGAGCATAATATCATCTGTGGAGGAATGAACTTTGAATGTCATTTGGAAGACACCCGATAAAGATGATATCAAGATTCGTGCAAAATATGCATTCCTGAGATCTGCCAGCATTGATACATTAAGATGTACATGTTTGGATGTCGAACACTATTGTAATTGCTTCTGGTAGCACATAGGCATAATATTTAAAGTGACATGATTGGGTCTCTTTAGCCTTGTGGAAAAGTGTAGTATGTAGTGTCTGTTTCAGGTAATAGACCTTACTTTTATGTTTTTCTAAGCTGACCTATTATATTCTTGCCCCAATCCAGCATACATCTTATTGGTGAGCTAGATTTTCATTACATTACGACTTTTTTTTTTTTTGGCAATTTCTGTTATTATGAGGAGCCAAGAAACTCGGAATCATTTTATTAAATGAAAGCACAAACAGATCAACATTGGGAACCCGTAGTGTAAATGATAGCATCACTGTTGCAATATTTTTGACTACTAATAAGGTTATAATCCCTGACAGTCAGGAGATTCTATTTAGAAACGAATCAAATTAATTCACGTTCTGCTACCACCCAATTAGAAACCAAAATTGCTCCAAAAATTACACTTTTTCTGTAGCAACCTCACATGTGTTTTCTTCGTGTCAACACCGGAAGAATATTTAGCTCTGTGGCTTCCAACTCATGAACTGTCTACTGAGAACCAGTCACCTCCAGAACTTGTATACAACAACTAACCATCGGAAACTGTTCTGAAACTAAACATGGCTTTCAACTCCAGAGGTTGTGGGCCCAGTGTGAATTGTGGCACTAGAATTTTTTAGGATATCTACGAATTCAAAATCTACATAAAGTACTTTAGGCAAAACCTGAAAGCAGAAACGACCCTGACTTTATTGAAAAGAACGCAACTTTTTTTTTGCGGAATTAATACAGTGCTTAGCTGACCGAAGTCTATCGCTGGTAATGAGAGAAGCCCTGAACGATGACTGCTAAGCATTAAACATATGAAGAGAGCATTATTTATCGAAAGGAAACCCCAAAATTATTTCTTTATATACTGAACACGTCTCTTTAAATGAATGGAAGCCGAAACAATCACAGATTATATTATAAGAGCCCAAACCACCCAAAATTCTTTAGAAATGTCTGGTGAAGTTATTAGAAACAGTCTGTTAATCTGCATGGTCCTCAAATGGTTATCGAGTAATTTGAAGCCATTTACCAGAATAAAAAACCCATGACCTTTAGTTAATTAAAGGTGGCACTTAGAAGTTACGAGAAAACTGAGAAACTGATCACAGAAAAAACGAATCTACAAATATCATGGAATTTAAAAATGCAAACATAAAAACACCAAAATTAAATTATGCACATGCCTTGAACAAAAACAGAAACTTTACCAAAAATAATTTTTCTCCTAAATAAAGTACAAAAAATATTTGCTAAAATTGTGGCCGACCTAATCACAAGACTTCCCAATGTAGGTACAGGACTTTCAAAGGAGATGCCATTAAAAATGTGGAGAACTCCGTTAGCGAACATACTTTTTTTATTTTCATGTACGTTTGACGCTTCAACAAACAGTAACAATTTTCTTGTCGATTGTATTGCAACGGCTCATGGGATTACGAAGCATACTTATTTTATCAATGTTTATCCCAGCTTTAAGCCTCAGAATCATTTTGTAGAAATCACCGACGGTAGTCGAGTAAACAATATCGTATTGAAAAGAGGCGATGCTAAAATTTCGCTAAGGAATAATGAAGATGAACTTTGTTTCTGTATTCTAGAAAACCCTATCTTAATCCCGTAATTTAAACAAAATATATGTTCTGTACAAGCAGCCATTAAACAATAATTCAGAACATTGTGATCAATGGAAATAAGCATTGAAAAACGAATAGATGCTTTGACAGAAAATAATACCTATTCGGTAATACCTCACCCCAAAGATAAACATGTCATTTCTAAAAGATGGGTTTTTACAAAAAATACATTAGCATCGGACATTTAACAGTACAAACCTAGATTTGTTGCTAAAGGATACTCTCAGATTTACGGTATAGAATATTTTTCTACGTTTTCACCGACCACAAACCTAACGACAATCAGAATTTTATTGAAAATTGCATCGCAATATGATCTAAACATCCATCAAATGGACGTAAAAAAATGCTTATTTGAATGCCCCAATAGACTGTGAAATTTATATTACCCCTCCCGAAGGGATTTATAATGAAAAATTAAAAAAAGCGTGTGACGACTTAACAGATCAGTGTACGGTCTAAAGCAAAGTGTTGGAATACAGTATTTCATGATTACATGATTCAACAACAATTTATACAATTCCCACGAGAACCCTATTTATCAACACAAAGACAATAAACTGCTGATTTGGAGTTCATGGATCGATGATATTTTAATCGTATAAAATTGTGACATAATGTTGACCGATGTTAAGAAGAGATTAATTAAAGATTCTAAATGACCGGTTTGGGGGGATAAAATTTACTCATAGGAAAGGACTTATTACGATGAATCAATCGATATATATTAACAAAATACCATTAAAATTTGGAATGGGAGAGTGTGAGAAACGCTCTACGCTGGTCGAAAATAATATTAATAAAAATATACCCACATGATTTGAAATAATAGACGATGAATTATACCGAGAAATCATAGGAAGTCTTATCTATTTAATGGCTGCGACGAGACCAGATATATGCTATACAGTAAGAAAACTATCACAAAAATTATCAAAACCGACAATGAAGTATTGAAACAGAGCTTAACAAGTCCTTCGTTATTTAAAAGAAACTAAGGAACAAATTTTAGTATTTAGAAAATCCAAAATTCACTTTTTGAAAACATTTTCTTTTAGACAAATAATTTTTGCATCACTTTTTGAAAACAGTTTTTCTGTAAATTTTCTGTTTGATAAATACTTTTTGCATGCTTATTTTTAAGGCGCGCATAAATTACAATTGACTTTTAATTTTTACGCACATTAGTTTTCGTTCTTATTTATCAAAAATGTCCCTTCTTGCAATATTTTATTAACGAAAACAAAACTCTCTTTTTAACTTGTACATATTGCATACATAGTTATTCATATGTATATTTATTTATATGTATATTTACGTATGCGCTTTGAACAAAACTACATAATCACATTTAAGAAATGGCTTCCTTTCTTACATGCCCACCCCTTTTTAAGGTAAAAATAAAAGTCCATTTCTTTTATATCTCTTTTCTATACACACACATATATATGTTTGACATTTAAACAAACTTAAAAATGGCTTTTTTTACATGCTTAAATTTTAAGATCCAAAATATTTCTATTTTTATTTTGTATAATTGAATATAAAAATATATATGCATTTTTTAACAAAATTAAAGATGAACCAAAATGACTTCCCCATTATAAAGAATAGGGGCGACGTGTTGCAATATTTTTGCCTACTAATGACAGGGTAATTCTATTTATAAACGATGCATGGATGCAATATTACCAGAATAGCACAGAGGTTGGAGCTTACTTGACAAATTGGGTCCTATTAGAATGGAAACCCATTTTCGGACCCTATCTAAGGGGGAGAGATGTACCAGCTCATATGTCGCAACAATATTCCATGCATGAGGGAATGGTGGCCTTGTCTATGTAGATGATACTCTCAGGTGTGAGTAGTTTTCTAGCACGATAGAGGGATCAAACCTACCTTGCAGCAACCTTAGCTATATCCTCGATATATTTGTTTCAGTCCATATTTTTCATGAATGTTAGGTCGAGGAGTTTCAGGGAAGAATTCTTATGTAGGAAGTTAATTTTCATGAATATCGGTGGTTGGAGGGAGTTCTTGTAATTGTTAAAAGAGATCAGTTTCATCTTACGAGCATTGAATGTTATTATCCATTTACCTCCCTTATCCAGTACGGTCTGGAGTTCATTTTATAAAGATTCGGCTATTGTGTTAAATTTGTGTACATCCGTTCTTCAAGTATCCATGTCATAGAGTGCGAAGTGTTAAACAGAAAATGTTGTTAATTTCGCTTAATCCAAATTTATATAAAATTTTGCTTAATCAATTAACTAATTAAAAATTATGTGCATATTCTTGTCTTCAGTGTTTTTATAAAAAAAAACTAGTAAAGCATTGTAATTAGTCACAAACATATTTGGGAAATAAATAAAATTATTAATTCATTTCAAAGTATAAATAAAAATACTATAAATAAATATCTCTTTTAATAAAATATTTTAATTTATATATATTTATATATTCATATATATATAAAATATATTATTAGTTAAATAATATATATATATATTATTAATAGTTTTACTGTCTTTCTGAATTTGCAACTTTTATACAAAATATATTAATTTATATTATATATATATTATAAATATATTAATTTATATAATATGTTGTTGATTATGTCAAATGTTTCTATATAACTAACAAGGAGCGTTCTCGTAACATTGCATGCATTATGCAGTGTGGTCATAGCAATACTATGATTGCGTTTATTGTAGATTGGGATACATCGAGTTTAAATGTAACCGAATTTACTGTAGTAATTTTCGGTTTAATGATATGTTTTTGTCATTTGTTTCTACCTGGCATTTCGTCTCATCATACACTTATTTCTGCTGGCCGAGACAGTATTTTTTTGTAGCTTCACCTCATCCATTCGTTGTCAGTTTATCGTGCTGTCCTGCTTCCTTGCATTCAGTGTCGTTGCTGGTCAAGAATTGGAGGGGTTTAATTATTTTCTGGTTAATTTTAGTATATTTAATATGCTCCATATTTTTGGTCCCTCGACAAAAGGAGGGTGGACCTGTAAATTCACCTTCGTCCGTTCGTTCGTTCGTCTGTCTGCACTTTTCTCAACAACCAAACTTTGGAATCTTTTGAAATTTTGCACAAACATTAAACATGATATAAGTAAAAAGAAGTAACAGAACGGATTTTTTCTGGGAAACCTCCAGTTTCTCCCCTAGGGGTGCCTTTCGAGTTAAAATGGCTAAAATTAATACTTTTATGCTTATTAAAAAATTGATGCGTTGAATTTTATAAAACTTTCTAAAAAGTTGTAACTAACTGATTTCTATATAATTTTGGTTGTCTATACTTTGCGATAACTCTTGGATGTGCCCCAGGTGCTCCTTTAATACTTAATAATAAACTGACTCTTTTGTGATCATTAATAAAAGAATTGGTGCCTTGAATTTTTATAAAACTTTCTAAAAAGTTGTAACTAACTGATTTCTATATAATTTTGGTTGTCTATACTTTGCGATAACTCTTGGATGTGTATGCCTATTTAGCATGGTGCTGAATAAAAATTTAAATATGTTAAGGCCTTGGGGATTTTTGAGGCTAACTTGGGTGTGCAAATGATGGACTTGGTCATTTATTTATTTCTTTTTTTTTTGCAGAACTCAAAATTATATATGGTTAGCCCTAAAGCTACACCGTTTGTTCATTTCATCAGGGTTGCACGTTCTCCGGGGACTTTTTGGCTAAATAGGGGAGGGGCAAATTCTGAACTTAGTCATTTTTTATGCCTCGTTCACTGTGCACTTACGAGTAACCATGCAGGCTTCATTTCCTTCTATTTTAGGCAAAATACTATATTTGATAACATACATTATTCGATATGGCAAAATTAGAAATAGAGAAAAAACTATTAATAACCGCTATCTTCACTGTAACATAGCATGGGTAAATGCACTAGTAGGTGTAATAATGAAGAGAGTAGTGTGTAAGTTGATGTTGCGTTTGGTATGCGGTTAGGATTGTTTTCCTGAAATTATAAACATTTACGTTTGTTTTCATTTTTTATGCTGAATGAGAAATTTGTCACTAACAATGAAAACAAAACAAACCCAAGCGAACCGATTTGACGATAATTATAATCGACGTTATCATCTTTACATTTTTCTCCGCCCCCCACCCCTCAGCTTGGGAATTAGGAAGGTTACTGTTACTATTCGCAGTGTGTGCTAAAATAATGGCTTTCCATGGTAATGATATAAGAAACTATCTTGTTTTCAACTTATTCATCTTTGCTGCAACCAATTAAAATTTTGTGATCGGCAAAAAGTGGAGGTTCTGTTCGAAAACAATATCAAATCATATTTTTATTCTGTGGATTTCAATCTTATATGGAAATATTAAACCAAGTAGTGAATTGTAATACATATATGACATAGTCCCCTTGACACACCGGATCACGAAAGTTAAGCAACGGTGAGCCTGGTCGGTACTACAATGCGTGACCGTTTGGGAATTATCTCGACATTGTTTTCAATCGTCCTGGACTTCTTCTTGCCACTAGACTCAAACAGCGTCAATTCAGGATAGACGGGGTTTGTAGATTGCGCAGGCTTCGCCTAACGTTACACGCACAGCTACCCTTACAATGCATAGCCATTGTCTTCCGAGACCGAAAAGAGGCGATTATGATGAATTCGAATACCAAACGTATCAATTTTTATCTAAAGATATCCCGAAAGGATATTCTTAAATACTATTTAGAATATTATATAATACTAAAAATATCAGCCATTTTTTAAACTGTGACGTTATATAGATAAGTACTTCAAGAACTGCGCAACTTAAAAGAAAGAATGAATATTGATAAATAGGACAGGCAGCGGCAATGTTTTAATTTATCCGTATCATGGTGAGAAGTATATCTTTTCATTGTCTCTCTAGTGTGATGTATTATGTTTAACCTCACAACCTTAGACAAATGTTTCTCCTCGTCTCCGCTAAATCCCAAATGGATGTAATAGATCATTTTCACGTTGATTGATCTATTTCTAGTGAGTAAGCAATCTGCCGCCAGTTGCAGGCTGAATCCCCGCGCATAAGCAATTCTTTTGTTCATCGTTCGATGCTGTTTCTTCTTGTGCATTTGACCGTTGTTTCAGATAACCTGCTTGCCATGTTATGCCACATACCGTCGAGCCTCTTTCGGCGTCATATTTGTTATTTCACACGGGTCAACCATTACACACAGTATAGAATTCTCTTTAATCGAGTGTCTCTCCTCATATTCCATTTTATATGGGCTTACTTGCTTCAATACTTATACAGAATGTCATTTATGATTGGTTGGTAAATTTCGAACATCATTTAGGGAAGCAGGGCAAATAACAACGATATAAACAAACACTGATGAATGGGAAAATATGGTTTTGATAAGTTTAATGATTTTTTTTTACAAAGTTTTCCCACATATTAAGGCCCGGAAGCCATTCAAGGATAAGGATTAATGTGTGCATTGTAGTCATTTGCACAGTTGCGTCATAATCGTTTGTAGTGTTAATTGGGTATAATTAAATTATTTACGAGGGCGGTTCAATAAGAACTTGTAGAACTTGTTTACGTTGGAAATGAAGACGACATTGTAGTCAGCTGGAAAGCAGATCAGCGAAAAAAGTTCCACAAGCGGGTAATTCTAGAAAAGAAGCTTTGTTCATGGAATCCATGTTTTGTTTTAAGTACCGATGGAGAGTGAGGAAATTTACCGAAAGTGATTTTTGCTAGACGAATGTTGATTTTTGTAAAATATTGGCGAGGAGGACTATACAATGGAACTAAAAGAACCTGATGTGCTTCAAACAATCTCCTATCATTTGGATTTGTACAACTATTGTTCTCATAATGAGTCATTTTCATAACGTTTCGGTCGATGTTACCTCCGAACTTTTTCAGGTGAATATTGTCGAAGTTGGGAATGTTTCTGTCGAACTCGGAAATGCTCATCTGTTATCAAGACGATATATGTGTAGATATTTAAATGAAGATGATTTAAAGAAAAACAATTAAAATGTACTGAACCGGCTAAGAGACTCTAGCATGACAGTAAATATAAAAAGTGTGCAACCAACGGTAAAGAAATATCATTCTTGGTTTACTCAATATCAAAGGAAAGGATCTCTCCGGATCAAGCGCTAATAGAGAAAATTCGTAACGTGGCTACACCAAAACATAAAAACGCGTTGGAGTCTTTCGTGGGTTTGGTAAATTTTTGTAGAAAATGTGTACCAAAATGTAATGAGTTGACAGAACCATTTTCAAAGTTAGGAAAAAATGCGACGTTCATTTGGCTAAAACACCAACAGAAAGTATTTTAAAACATAGAACAGATTCGGGCGAAAAAGCCAATAGTACATATTTTTGCCCCTAAGTGCATAACTTTAATTACTGACGCTGCATTTAAGGGAATGCGATACCGCAGTTGATACCTTATCTAGATTGAGGTTTTATAGAGAGGATAAGGACAAAAACGACGAGGAATTTGAGGACACATCCTTGCACCTTGTAGAAACCGATGTAATATCTGTAGATAAAATGGCTACTGAAACTACAAATGACCCAGTTAAACAGAATAGTGTTGAGGATAAAAGATAATCGCTGGGGAAATTGTTCAATGGCTGAAAGACCATTCAAAGAAATAAGATATAAACTGACTATAGAAAACGGGGTAATGTGTAATGGAGACTTGGGAGTTCCCCCGGAAACACAGAGGAGACAGGTTATAAAAAGTGTACATGATGATGTACATTGTGGAGTAGCAGCTATGCAAAGAAGATTAAAATTTGAAGCATGGTGGCCGGGGTACTCAAAAGACGTAGAGGACTACGTAAAAAAAATGCACAAAATGCAGGGAACTCAGGAATTTCAAGCAAAATAACATATATGTATGGCCCCGAGAAGCAGAACCGTGGAGCAGAGTACACATGGATTATGCCTATGTCAATGAAATAGGACTATTATTAATATTAGTAGACGCATATTCATGCTGGCTAAAGTGGTGAGAGTACCTGATAAAAAAGTACCACCGTAAAACAAATATTAAGAGTAATATTTTCGAGGAATGGGCTACTGAGAACATTGGTGACGGATAACACGCAAGAATTTGTGGATGCTGATTTGCATGAATAGTTAATAATCATAAAATGTAGACCTTACCATCCTGAAAGTAACGGGATAGCGGAAAGGATGGCCCAGATGGTAAAGAAGGGCATAAAATATGTATGCAACAGAAGGAGAAAATCGATGCTTTCCTACCAAGATTATTACTAAGTTATTGAACAATTCAGCATGCAGGCAGGCCAGAGAGTCCATCTGCCTTAATAGGCAGACAATTAAGGTCCCCTTTAACTATGTCATATGCCACAAATCAAAATATATAGTAAAAAAGATATAGGAATAGGGAAGCCGAGACAGAAAAAAATTTTATGCAGAAAGAACATAATACAGCAATATTAAATAAAGAAAATGGGAACAGTGTTCTAGCCCATGCTGACCAAATCCCAAGGAGAAAAATCGGATGAGGAAATGCCTTCAGAGCTGCCCATTATTGACGTAACAGAATAGTTACTGCAGAATGAGACTGCAGAGTAAAAAGTAGAGAGGGACGAGGTAGAAGAGGAAGATAGAATGGGAAAAGGCAGAAGAGGAAGATCAGAACATGCAGGAGGAACACTGCGATTATAAGGAAAGACGTGAGAGATCCAGATCTCCAAGGAAAAGGAGAGAGATAAGGGAAGATGTTCAGGAGGGCATGAGAAGAAGTGCAAGAAGCACTAGCTGCATGAAGCCCCTCCGTTATAGGGAGATGTAGTGATATGCAAGTTAAGTATAATTAACATATGAGCAGATAGCTCATATTTATAAACCGACACCAACTAAAACAGGTGGTTGTTGAATGCTTGCTTAGCATTATGTACGACATATCAGTTATCTTACGCTAAACAGTCGACCACTCCGAACCGTGCGAATAACTCATGAATGGGTTTTTATAGTGAAGTCCGTAGTTGGGCTTTTGCACCTAAAGACTCACGGCCACTTACAGAAGCTGCCCACTACTATAAGGTCGTACTGTCCATCAAGTGTCCCTGTGTAGTCCATGTATATCCGTGATGGTTAGTCAGCTTTGGGCTATGAACTGTCGAGGGACAGGATGGAATAGCCTGTTGTGTGATAGACGATCCCGTCGTCATGTGTATGATGGTGGATGTATTTAATGGTAGAGGAATTAAAAAGACAGAAGGTCGCATAATGAGGACGAAAATATACCGTTATATATCAGCTAAAGAAATGCAATTTATTTACATAAATATACATGAAGAAGCGATAGAAAGAATAAGAGTTCATTGAGAGATGAGTAACGTTACTTGCGGTTGACTGGTTAGTCAGGAACGCGGTAGTGGCACATGGCACCACCAGAGCGGTGTTTGTTACATCTTGACTGCTTGAAGATCCAGCACGAAGGAGAAATAAATATGGGGAACAGGAAGTGATGTAGCTAGGTCGCTCTTCTGAGTTAAAAGGCGACAATCGAGTTAGGCTGGGAGTTCTCTCCCACAGAACTAAATTGAATTGGTGACGCTTTAGCAGCTAGTGTACATCCTTCGCATGCTTTCACCTTTTACTATTTATCCGTGTCCATGTTTTTCCAGTACACATATGAACGCATTAAACTTTTCATTCCAGTGGCACCAGAGTGCCCTGTGTGAAAATTCTTTAAGATTATTTTCGAGGGTCGTTGGAACAACTGCTCTCTTCCGATATAATAACACCTGGTCGCTTGTAGAGAAAACTTTCGCTACTTGTTCATCAGTCTGCAGTTTTTCTTGGTTTCTCTTATGAAATCGTCGCTTTCGCTTTCTGATTATGATCCAGTGTAACAAGAAGTTCTTTTACAGTGTTGCATAGGATCTAACTATAATCTCTTTCTAATCGTAGTGAAAGGATCACCGAGTCTTCAGGTGGTTCACCATTCATTGGTATTAACCGGGATAGCCTGTCTGCGTGTCCTAATTTCTTTGACGGATGGAACTCTATATCAACGTCGTAATTTAGTAAAATTCTTCCCCATCTTTGAAGCCTGTTTGCCGTATTTGTAAGCAACCCTTTCTTCGAGCAAAAGATAGAGATCAGCAGCTTCAGTTCCGTTTTAAGTTTGAAATGTCGTCGATGGAGGAATCTGTGAAATCTTGTTACAATGAAATGATGGTGAAGGGGTTTTTCTCTGTTGGAAAAAATTTGTGTCCGTAGGTAGTAGGGTTGTAGAAACGTGTGCTATCGGTTTCGTATAGCACATACGTCTACATTTTATGCAGGACACACGCGCCGATCCCATATGCGCTCGCATCACTTCCGAGGATAATGTCTAAATCTGGGTTGTAATGGGTCAGGAATAGTTCCGATGTGAGCATCTCCTTTAGCTTTTCGAACGCTATCCATAGTCCAGTTCCAAACCAGGTCCTTCTTAAGTAGTTCATTTAAAGGTGCACACAATGTGTGCGTATTAGGAATGCCTAAAGAAAATTTGACGTGTTGTTATATTGTGTGGCTCAGACATATTTTTTATTATTATGGACTTTTCTGGATCGGATCGTCTACCATTTCTATCCATTATCTTCATTATGTATTTCATTTGGTCGGGGAAAAATTCACAGTTGGTGGCTTTAAGTGTGAAACCATACTCATTTATCATTTCGAATACCTAAAAAACGTTATTTCTATGTAGCCCTATAGATTCGTTTTTGATTAGAATATCGTCCAAGCATGCGATGAAAAAATCTAGGCCACGCAACATCGATCTGATTAGTTAGGTGGATTATCTACCCCGACCTGCACCTTACTATTAGAAGATAATGCCGCTCGAAATACGCCAGATTGCGTGGAATCTCGAGATAACAACACCGCTCCCAAACAGCTGACAATACCCGCTCTCCGTTTCGCCTGAGAGCCATCTACGAAGATGAGAGATCTATGACTTAAAAGAGCTAAACGTATACATATCTGTAAAACGACTGTAATTTTTGTGAAATTAAATTTTGGTAGATAGAACCAAATGTTTTGTCTTTTCTTTCTGGCGTATGCGAGCTTCGCGGTTTTCTCTTATGAGAATTCGACACAGAGGCGTTCAGAATTTAATGTGAAGGTCACTCGGAGAACTAGACATCAGGACCCACGGTTCTTGAAGACGATCGGAGGTCAGTCGCTTGCTTCAGCGCAAGAGACGTTAACATCTGTGTAAAGATAGCTGGTGCAACTATGCTCTCGAAATCTAACTATTGAACGTTATTAGTTTCTTTGTGAATGGTAATGCATAAAAATTGGAAGCTTTCTCTTTCAACAGGAATCTCTTGGTACGATACGCTGAGATCTATTTTTGAGAATATTTCCCTCCAATTAGGTTCATAAAAAGTTCCTCGGGGATAGATAAGGAGTAACCATGACCATTGTGTTGTATTCAACCCGGTGGAAAAGTCTGCGCAGACGCTAATTTCATTCGCTTTTTTTCTTTACATACTCGCTGTAGTCGACTTGGGTCAAAATTCCTGCTTTGACTAGTCTGTCCAGTTCTGTGTCAATATTTTGTATAGAGGCAAGCTGTACGTTGCGTTTCTTTTTGAAGACTAAAGTGACATTGTCTTGTAACTTGAACTTCGCCTTCATTTTCGTACAGCGGCCTAGTTTGCCCGGAAAAGATGTTGGGGACAACTCAATCAGGTTTTCCTTTAATTTTTCAGCTTCATCTGTAAGGTTACCCACTTTATGATTAAAATTAGTAATAGGCGAGTTCCAGTGTTCAGTTATTTTAATCCAGTCTGTCCCTAAAAATGTTATTAGTGTTTTCTTAATAAAAACATATAGGAAATCAGTGTTTCTTTTTCCTCCAACGTTACGTTAGTGATAGCCCCACCTTCAATTCTTATTCTTGCTCTAGTTATTGAACGAGCAACTTTCTTGGTTCCCATCATCTTCGGTTTTCGATTTTGCACAAATTATAGTGGTTTATAATGAACAAATCCGAACCACTGTCAAGTTGAAATCTAATATTCTTGACCCCAATTTTTTCCGTCTTGTACTTCGCTACATTTTTATCCTCTACTTGAGTCCTCGTTATTTGTACGTAGCGACTACCGGGTATTTTCGCTCTGCAATGTGAGGCTTTGTGTCCGTTGCGTTTGCACCGATCACATTTCCTCGATCGTTATGTACAATCATTCTGCCAATGGAGGTTTCAACATTCTTGGCATGGATAACGGGGTAACCAAGTCTTCTGATGGGATTTTTCCGGGGGAGGGGGTCATGTTTAGCTTTCGTTTGACAGTTTGGAGAGTAAGCTTTTTGCTTCTTTCTAACCTTTCTAATGTTGCTACACCTGCCTCTTTTATATTTATGGAGTCTGGCTTCTCTGTGATAATTCTTTGGCATTTCTCAGCAGTATGTTGCAGGGTTACAGCTGGTTCTTTTTCCAATCTATTTAGTGCCTGGGAGTATCCTATATATCTACAAAGCTACCCTTTGATTTGTCATAGAGTATTGTTGACATACGTAAGCTTGTACATCTACTACTAATCTCTCAATATTTAGACAGGGTTATAAAACCTCTACCATCACCGGTGCTCCACTATCAATCAAACTCAATCCTCTGTCCAATCTCCACAATGTTGCATCCATGTGCTTGTTTTAATAGTTTTTAAATGGGATGTGCTCCGATAAATTCAAATTTCACACAAATAGCCGTGAATAACCCGACGAGAAGCAAAATCACACACCGATAGTGTAGAGTTCAGATTATGGCGGAATACGTTCTACTCTAGCATTTTCGACACTCGAATTGATAGATTTGTAATTTCCCCCATTCTTAACTATTTCCCTGACTATACTTATATGCAGGTTTTGAAATGAAATGTGAACAGACATGTCGCTGCTCAACTTCATACATAGTGTCTCATTATTTCCGAGTGGTGCCGTGCCTTATTTGGGGTAACAATAAAAATATTTTAAAATTTAGTTAAATCAATGATACTTTTTTTATCTAGCAATAATATATATATACATATATAAATATATATGTATATATATGTGTGCATATAAATGTATATATATATATATATATATATATATATATATATATATCGAAAGTTGACTTATCTCGCTCTGATATTGATATTAAAGGCTACATATTCTATTCAAAAATTAAAACCATATATATACATATCTATCTATCTATCTATCTATCTATCTATATATATATATATATATATATATATATATATATATATATATATATATATATAGTGTGTCCCAGGAGAAGCTGAATTGATCAAATATAAGATAAAACAATAGAAGCATCAAACTAGCGAAAAAAAAATTTAAGAGCATCTAGATTAACTCTACTAAAGTCATCATGATATTTATCATAGAATTATACTTTCAGTTGAATTTGCTTAAATTTGCAGTTTTTGAAAAAATTACAAATGCGGGCTTTCGTCTTACCGGCAATATATATATATATATATATATATATATATATATATATATATATATATATAATATATATATATATATATATATATATATAATATATATATATATGCATGTGTGGGTGCGTGTGATTTATTAGCTAATTCTCTGGTCAATCTGGGAGAGATATACTGGAAAATGTCTTACAAATTTGGTCCGACACGCTTTAGAATAAAGAATGTTGGATAATATGTCGTTTTATTTCAGACAAAGAACATATACCTGACACGTTAGAAGGCACAGAAAATATGTCAATAGTATCACATAAATATGTACCAGAATAATTGGAAAAAGAGATCTAATAGAAAAAAGAAATATTCTTACAGAAGCAATGATTCTATTGTTCGTTTAAAACAGGCACGTCATTTTGAGTCATGAAAGACATTTTCTCTTCTTTCGTGTTTTATATTTTGGCGTATGTAGTGCGTGCATGATATACATACATACATACACGTACATCTGTCTGTCTGTCTCTCTCTCTCTATATATATATACATATGTACACACATTTATATATATATATACATATATATATATACATATACATATATATATATATATATACTAGCAAAAGTACCCGTCGTTGACTGGTTCAAAAACAGCCTACAGAAAATGGACTCTGATTTATGAATGTATGATAGGTTGTGAAAAGGAACGGTTGTAAAGAGATAGCTTCGGATTTGGAGGTATCAAAATGAAAGCAAAATATTATGAAAGTAAAAATAAAATAGATAAACCCCATAATTTATTATACGATACCTGTTCACACTGAAACACTTATCACAATATTCTGTGGATCTATATTAAAAAAACCTTGTTAAACTTTGTGACATATTTCCATTCTATGGAGGTCAGGTGCGAACGAACAAACCATGATATTATTATACCATATTTCTTTAAACTGAAACTGAATCATAATTTTCAAAGTATACTTACGCAGATAGATCTGAAAAGTCTTTATTAAAGTTTGTGCCTATTTCCATTCTATGGAGGCCAGGCGCGAACGCAGACCACACAATTCTATTGTACTATCCTTATTTAAGTTAAAACATACGTATCAAAGTATTCTTATGTACATCTATATCAAAAACACTTTAAACGATTTTTTTTTTAATTTTTAAATTTGTTATTTCCATACTTTGTCGACCAGGCGCGAACGCAGACCCCACAATTTTAATGAATCATCATTATGCCAGATCAAACATACCCATTTCTGTGTCTCGATACATTTTCTATCATTATATGTAATCAGTTTTTTTTTTTAAATAGTCAACTATATAGGAGCCTATTCGTGACCAAAGACACAGACATTCAGCTTTATATATATATATATATATATATATGTATATGTATATATATATATATATATATATATATATATATATATATATATATATATATGAAGTCGTATTGTGTCACAAATTAATTGTCATACTAAAACCGGACTTTTATGCTAGTAGGATTATTATATATACTATTTATTCAAAAGAAATCAACATTAAAAGGGTAACTTCATTTGCATATTACATTAAATAAAATCTATTTTAGTAATTCGTCTAGTGTTATTAATTGTCATCAGTAATAGAATTGGTTTACAGGTTCTGTTTAGAAATATTATTTAAAATTGTTTTTTTTTAATTTAATTTATATCTAATTAATTGTAAAACAGGCAGAGGGATGCAACACTTCATAGATAGGACAGAGGCTGAGGCTTAGATGACAGTTCAGGACCTATCAGGTTGCCGACTCTCTTTTTAACCTGACAGAGCGAGAGACTAGTAGCAGATGCATCAGCCCAAATATGAAAACAATACTCCATACATGGGCGAATGGTGACCTTATAGAGGTACAGGATACTTTCAAGCGTGAGTACTTTCTAGCACAGTAGAGAGAGTCTACCTTTTTCGCAACGGTCTTGGATATGCTCTCACTATAATTGTTCCAACTCATGTTCCCCGTGAACGTTAGGCCGAAGAGTAATTATTGAATGAAACAAGCTTAGTCTTGGCAGCATTGAATGTGACCATCCATTTATGTACCTATTCAACTACACATTGGGTTTCATTTAGTGTCTCTGCCCTTTCCTTAAATATATGTTCGTTTGTTTTCCAGTCGTGCCCGTTATAGAGCGTGGTGTCATCCGCATATATATCCATCTCAAAGACAATTCTATCAAGGAGGTCATTTATTAATATTAGGAATAACAAATGGTCCAAGGCTAAGCCCCTGAGGTTTTCCCGCATTTATATCATATTGTTTAGATGTACGACCGTCGAGGACAACTTGGATTTTTCTCTTACTTACGAAGGATTTAATTATGTCTAGTATTAGTCCAGGAATACCGTATGATCTGATTTTCCTGAGATGACCGGCGTGCCATACCCTGTCAAAAGCCTTAGATATATCTAGGGCTACCGCTCTACCCTCTACTTTGTCCAGTGAATGTTCAGAGATTACAGGTAGGATATCTGCTTTGGAACGGGTTTGCCTTAATCCATAGTGATGGTCGCTCCAAGGTTCAGTATCTGTAAGGTGATGGGCTTGAGCTTGGTTAATTGTGGGCTCAAATATTTTGTCGAAAAGCGGGAGGAGGCTAATGGGCGATAATTTACTGGGTCAGTTCTTTCGCCAGAATTCTTGAAAACTGGTACCTACGAAGTAGTTTTCCAGCAGGTAGGAAAGCAATATTCGTTAAGGGAGTTGTTGCATAGTTTGCGTATTTTGAACCATTCAGTGGTCTACTTTGCGCACTGTTCAGCGGGAAGAGAAAAAGATATTTCCCCATTGGCATCTCTCATGAGATCTCTGATGGCTTCCCAGTCACCAGTTTTATATATCGTTATTTTGAGCAATGGCTTTTCAGTTTTGGGTCTAGAGTTTAAGGCGATGTCAACCATGATCGCAGCATGATCAGCATTCCCGAGTGGGCTATTGGCATTCGTTATACAATAATCGCGAACTGTCGCCAGAAACAGATCTAAAAAATAGGCATGTTGTTCTTTCTAGTCTGAGAAACGTGTTGGAAACGTAACCATCTGCGATAGGAAACGAGATGTAGAGAAGCTATGTGTTGCGTCTGTGTAAGTAGAGAATCCAAGCTAATTTCTGTGGTTGACGTTGAAGTCACCAAATACATGCACTTGTGCGCTAGTATCGAGAGAGAGAGAGAGAGAGTGATATATCTATGCTGTAAGAGACTTTGTTTAATATGGTACAATCCTGCTCGAGGGAGAACAGTAGAGAACATATAAGTATCTAATGTTATGTTGCCTAGTTCTGTAGTATTCTTAGAATTCCATCATGCGTTGCTTTTTCTCGTTGAGAAGTGGTAAGTTTATTACTGATCGCTTGAGCGGGTCGCGAGCGGGGAACGCACTGGTATCGTTTGCATAACAAGGGTGGTCTTTATTGGAGCACTTGTTTTCAATTTTTATTACCGCTTTCTAGAGGTCAGAAATAACTACCTTTGGTGTATCAAAATTATATAGCAATATATGTACCTAAAATAATCGGCGATATTCGACCCCGCACTTCTGGGAACATAGAGCCAATATATATATATATATATATATATATATATATATATATATATATATATATATATATATATATATATATATATATATATGGCATCAATTGAAATGAATGGCTCTCGGCTTGGGGAGGGGACTCATATTTTGACAAGCTTCTGGCCTTAATCTTTACTCCTGATCTGAAATGGAACACATACATTAACTCTGTTGCCAAGCCACTGGCAAAATGGTGGGATCCTTCTATTGATCCCGTATATATCTCACTGCTGATGCAATTCTCTACCCATATAAGAACCAGGTAGTCCAAGGATGGAGCACTGTTGCATCATCTGGGCAGGAGCTGCTAGAAAGGACCTGTCCTACCTTAATAGAGTTCGAAATAGGCTTCGTAGTCTCGTAGGTTATGTTCTTTTCTCTTCCCTGCAATCTCTATCTCACAAAAGAAATGTTTCGAGTTTGTCTCTGCTTTATTGTTATTTTCATGGCAAGTACTCGACTGAGCTTCAATATAGGCCCTCTCGCCAAACTTTCACAAGAAACACTCGTCTAGCTGAAAACGCTATCAATAATTCCCCCCCCAATCTTTATCTATGCCTAAACCTAAACGTAGATTCCATTAAAAAAAGCTTATTTCTTAGAAGTGCACGCCTATGGAACTGTCCTCCGTTTTCCTTCTGTCCAGCTGACTACAATATGACTGCCTTCAAGTCCAATGTAAACAAGTTCCTGATAAGCCGTTCCACTTAACAAATTTACTGAATTTTCATTACTAACGATTACTATACTGTACACTCTTAACCCTTACCCTCCAGTGGTCTCTGGTCCTTGATAAGAAGTGATGCCTATGTAAATATATCTGTATATGATGGCAGTAAATTCGCTTTCGAGCATTGCCATCACTCGATATAAAAGTGTATAATTTATATCAAGCAATACCTGTGCATGAGGATTGTTATAGTGGGGAAAGACTTTGCATCGAGACAATCCCACTCTCTAAACAACTGTCACATTGATCCAAAAAGAAGAGCAAGTCTACATCATTGGATGCAGAAGTCATCGTAAGTTTTATATCTTCTCCTAGGGAGGTCGCCTTCACTGCGGCTTACAGAGCCCTCTCCACCCACCATGCCATTTGATCCATGACTGGAACTTAGGTTGCTGGGCACCAGAGCATATTCCACACGCCGGTGGGTCATATATGCTGCAGCTTATAGGGCCTAAGCTCCTCTGGAGGTTTCTGTCAGGGTTACCTCACCCTTAGCCTTTGGTTAAATAACCTTGGCCCACAAGGTAGTTGAGATCCAGTTATACGGAGCAGGACACTCGCCGTTCATCAGAGCCCCGTCTAGGTGGCAGTGGTAACGACGTGCACGTGGGGTTGATTTGTCTGGGAGAAGCACAGAAAGACGCTAAGACATTTGTGTGTTTTAACACACGTCCATACTAGACCTTGACCACCCATATATATATATATATATTATTTTTATCATACAACATGTGAAAGCATGTGCAATACCCTCTCATCAGCTGTCAACCAGAGTGATAACACGTCTCGGTGGTTCAAGACAGTAGTGCCACATTCGATACCACCTGCAGTTATTAATAATTTAACAACTGTGTATGGTATATATATAAAAAAACAAAGAAATTTGATCAACTAGAAAATAGAGAAAAAAATAAAATAAAAATACCGTCTTTTCATGATGAAGTCTTTCAGATATCGGTTAACTCCAGTTGAATGTATTCGGCCAGAGCACTTCGAATGGCGCCGTTGTAGCAAACGAGCAGGTGCGACGGGTGGTCGCTTTTCGGAAACAATCGAAAGAATCCGATTCAATTGACGAGATAAAACGCTTTTATGAGATCGAAAAACCGATGAAGACTCGCATGCACTGCTCCTGCTACTTTTCTGTTAATTGGAAGATCATTCTACCATTGATAGCCATGAAGCGATACTGATACTTTAGATAGCGAGAGGCGAAGATCTGCATGCTGGCTAAAGCGATAGGGCGAACACTTTGCCTTCAACGCTAAGCAGGGATATGTGCCGGAAGTTGTTGCAGTCGTGGAGGTGTTGGCATCCTGAATGTCCTGTGAATTGTAGCCCTGTTTTTGCAGAAGCAGAAGAGTTTGCGCATCGGCTGAAGAAGGACCTTTTCCCCGCACTTTAAGACTGCTGAATCTTGTTGTCTCTAATGCTTTTTGAGGCTAAATAATCGAAGGATTTGCTGGGATCTCCTACAGCATAGGGGACCGAGACACCTGCAAGTACCCCCATCGAATAATACAGCGTGGACGATGTCACAGATTCCGCTCATCTTGGGGCTATAAGCTCCAGTTTACTCTCCATCGACACGGTGACCAACACAAGGATAGCAAAGGCAGTATAAGTCATATTCAAACTACGTCACCACGTGTGGAACAATTAAAGATTAACTGAGGAGACCAGACTTCGTGTCTATCAAGCCTAAACGAGTCGTGACAGCAAATCATAAACAACTATCGCAAGGCATAAAAAGAAAACGAAACAATCCAAATGAGATAGCAGGACAGAATTCCCAGCACTTCAATACATAAACGGTAAACGGCTATGATGGCTGGGATATTTTCACGAGGATAGACGCGGAATGCATACTTAATGCGTTTCTTTACGGTGAGCTAGCGAAAAGTAGAAGAAATGCAGGGCGCCTTAAACTACACTTCTTAGATGTTTGCATGAGGGACATAACGCAGTGCGGAGTAGCCCTCCGGTCATGAAAAAGCCTGGCTTACTATCGCCCTGCTTGGCGACTGGGAGTAGGACAAGGCACGCTTAATACATAATCTACGCAGGAGGAATGTAATGTAATGATGAGAGTCGAGTGGAAGCAGAGACACCAACAGCCTAAGCAGCTATGCAACGCCATCTGCACCAAGCACGGTAGATACTGTGGCACTCGTGAGTTGGAGTGTACAGACATTCACAACAGTGCAGATAGAAACTAGAGCTAAACTATCATCTCTAGAGACGATGATATTTGTGTGTGCATATATATATATATATATATATATATATATATATGTTTCTTCTTCTTCTTTAACGAAATTACATTTGCCGCATACTGAGTTTCCCACAATTTTTCGCCAAACCCTTTCTTTCAAACATACAACTGCTGGCGGACACCGTTGATTACGTCATGTTCGCGAAAGTCAGCTAAAACTAAACAACTCTGACACTGGTTTAGATACCTTTTCACTTATTTACTCAAAGTTTACATATTCAACAGAGTCCGCCACCATTTGTCTTTTCTAAATACAGACATAAACACTATGCTCTCCGAGATGATTAAACAGTTTTCATTAAATAAAAACACTAAAATATGAAATCATTGTGTACTGCAAGAGTACCCCTTCTTACATTTTCGCATTTTTTTCTGGGAGTCGATTGCTGTACTAAGAATATACGAAACATGCATTTTCTCTTTTTATTAGACTTTTCCATTACACCAAATTGAGCCACAGCAACGCGTGGCAGGGTAAAACAGTAAAAAATATATATGATAATTAATATACGCAGGATATTCCGCGTTTCACTCACGCTAGGTTCACTCCAGTTGAATGAGCCTGAGGAATCATAGCGTAGATGCAACGCGAAATATTCTGTGTAGCTTAATTGCTATATATATATATATATATATATATATATATATATATATATATATATATATATATATATATATATCCTTGTTTCTTTCACATTTCTCGCTAGCATTTCGTTTTATTGTCTTATCTCTTGTCTTTCTTTTGTCGAATAAATATACCAACGGATTTAATGCTTTCAATAACACATATATTTATTTCAAAGTTAAACAGCTACTTGAATTCTATAAAATGTTAATTGTTCATATGCTGTAAAATAGACGCCTAAGTGTAGCTATATCCATTCACTTTCTCATTCTTACAAAAAACACACATGTGTGTGAATATATATTATCTCTCTCTCTCTCTCTCTCTCTCTCTCTCTCTCTCTCTGTATATATATATATATATATATATATATATATATATATATATTTGTGTGTAAGTGTACGTTTTATTTCGCGTGTTAATTAATTTCAGCCATTTCAAATATATTGTGTTCTGTCGCCTTGTAATACCCTAGGGAAACATATGAAGTCAAATGTGTCTAATGAGTCGCAGACAATGGATCGTTTACAATAGATAGTGTGTTTCGACATAAAATAACTAAAATGTCGAATCTGCAGTAAAGTCGAGCAAACATAATGCTCCCTCTCGCGCTTTCACTTTCGATTGCTTTTTCTGAATTGAAATACAATTAGATCTCAATTACTTCCACATGTCATATGAACAGGTTTGAAATCACAATTCTATTCCAAATGCTTGCTAAAATAGTAATTGTTTTCAATGCTCATAGAGAATAAATTACTATCAACTTTGTACGTATAATATTCCCGCGAAATATTTATTAAAACCAGAAACCACCGCAAGCTAATGTGTATGTGGAGACGCATTAATCTGTAGTTGCATGGATAGCAAACACACGGACACAATGCACAACACTTCCAGTTTTAGACAAAATTTACATCAATAATTAAACACAAATGAATTGGTGGATATTCCTTTGTTACCAAGTACAACCTAAAAAAATAAACGTTTCATTATAATTTCCCGAGATGGCGGCACACACACTTGGCACAAGTTTTAATGCAATGTCCACAATATTTAATTTTGCCGATGTGCTTCCGTAAGAATAAAACTAATACTAATAACAACAATGAAATAACAATATCGAATTTTAAATAAATATTAAAAGAAAACGATATATATATATATATATATATTAAACTAAAACACAAAAACAACATCATATTAAAATAATTGGATTGTAACCTTTTTCTGCACCTGCTTCAGATAGAGTAGGGATTCTAATTTCCTTAAAAATGCCTTCTTTTAACGCATAAAAACCGTCTATATGGCTCTTTCAAACATAAACCTCTTCTGCCAACCAGAAAATCTCTTGCTCGGTCCAGAAATACTTCCCCTCGTAAAAGCTCTGCCCTCAGAAGTCGTTGAGGAAGTTGAGTATATTTTCTCAGCACGGTTCATACAAGACGTTACAACAACCCACCATTTAACGACCAGTGACATCGGATGCTGCCCGATTGAAAAAGATTTTAAACGGTTTATCTCGTGGTGACCAAAGCCTTAACAACTTTTGATGCAGATTAAAAGGTCTAGAATTGTAAGCCATGTTTAATTTCAGAACAGTTTCCGATAGTTAGATGTTCTATACAAGTCCTGGAGGTGGGTGGTTCCCAGTAGAGAGAACAGTTTCCGATGGTTAGTTGTTTTACACAAGTCCTAGAGGTGACTGGTTCTCACTAGACAGTTCTTGATTTGCAAGCCTCAAAGCAAAAGATTCTTCCCGAGTTGACACGAAGAATTTTGCCAGAAATGTTTACACATAGCACACCCCATCTACCTCTGCATGTTTATTTCATTCACCTTTTCTGTAGTTTCGAGCATATCGAACACACGGACACAATGCAAAACACTTCCAATTCAAAACTTATAAGAGTGTGGCCCTTATTTCCAGCAGTTGAATGTTTCAGCTGATAGGTGCCGATATCATCTTCCACCATCCGCCTCTTTGTGTTGGTACAGACAAGAACAAACGACACTCGTGCACTCCAACTTTAGTTACACACGCAAACAGACTAGGTAATGGAACGATCTCAGTGTATTGGACAGCCTTAGAGAGCTACGCTAAACTTTGCAAATATCATGAACAACGAGCTCTGAAACGAAATAAACAATAAAATATATTATTCTTAGATCGCAGAGGCAAAAAAATGCGCAGGTACTCACACACCTGACTTTATATATTTCATCAAAAAGTACTGTCTGTATAAAAAATATTTATTGATGTTTTACTCGTTTTAAATAAAGTCTACAGTTGTAAGTAAATCAGTTGGATATCAATGTTTATCAATTTATGTTATAAAACGCGCATGGCATACCGCAACATGAATCAGACTAAAAGTTTAACCGAATATAAAAGTCATCTTCTTTTATTTAATTCGTATTGCACTATTATCTATTTCAATATTTTTAATATTCTTCAATAAAGAAATTTCACATTTATTCATTTACTCAGGTATATCAAAAACAATATTTCTGATACACATATTGTAATTTATTTAAATGGCTTCGAGTTACAATTCTAATTACTTTTCTTGTAAAAATACATGCATGACAGTTGTCATGAGGAGACTATGTTATGGTAATAGACAAACTCACAAGTATATATATATATATATATATATATATATATATATATATATATATATATATATATATAAACTTTTAAAATGAAAAATAAATTAAGGCGTCTTTTTCCCCTTATTTAATCAAATATTTTCATTTTCAACGTGTACTAAGGAAAATTTGTCTATTTATTATATATATATATGTCTATTTATTATATATATATATATATATATATATGTATATGTATATATATATATATATATATATATTCTCTATCCTCAAAGCTATACTATGGAAGGTCTACACGTACAACCAATACACACGGTGTCATCACTTCGACCACAATTATCAAGACACAATATCCACCATATCAATGCATCCTGCATCCTAACAAATTACCCAATGAACACTACTTACATGTGTCATTGTACATACACGGTATATCGCATACAATGCACCACATGTAACACATCCTTCCTCGCTAGCTGCATATTATAATTAAGGAAGACTTACAAGCCCAGGTCCCTTCAATTCTTAGGTACTTCCACACATGCAGCAATACCAACAAATCCATTAATCCTGATTGCTGAAATTAATCGCCGGCATGAAATGGGTAAATCATTTTTACTTTATCTCATTATTATACAAAAAAATTAAATTGAAATACTTTATTAAAGACTAGAAGGGTACCCGGCGTTGCCCGGATGTTTGGTGTGTGTGTGTGTGTGTGTGTGTGTGTGTGTGTTTGTGTTAAAAAGAGGTGTAAACGAAAAAAGAAAGTTTTGGTGGGAAGGTCGGATTGAACCCCGAAGCCTTGATGCGAAGGTGGAAACGAGAGAGGAAAAAAGCCAGTCACCTAATCATCTGGGCCACGGCGGAAAGGAACTCAGAGGGCGTTATATGAATGTTTATGAAGCGAAATAAACAGGTGCGAGGAAGTCTGACCTAGATTCGCAAGCTAAATCATTCGCGGACATACACAAGAAGAAGCGAGCGAACACAGACAATTTAGCTTTTATGTATATAGCTGCCCCCCTGGTTTAGCTAATATATGACGGGAGTAAATTTTCTGTAAATGCAAACAGCGGACTTTATTTTGTAAACGAAATAAACGGTAATGATTTATGTTGAATTTGTTCTATTGCGAAGAAATGAATGTTATTTTTATCTGTCTGTTTTATGCGCGTAAGATTGAAAGAATTAAAAACGATACTAATCTTGTGAAAATTCATCGCCTCTGTCGAAAGTTTTAGGCAGACATGCAGACATGCAAACATACATACATACATTTATATATTTGTAGCTCAAATTTTCCACCCAAATTGATTAAAAAGCTTGCCCTATCTCTGCATACCCTTTTTGTAAAATTTCAAATGTTTAGACCAGAAATTGTCTGAGTAATTTAATAGAGACCGTAGAGGTATTTATTTTTAATTTTGATCTCTTTTATAACCCCTGGACACTTATTGTTTTGGGATCAAATCAAGTTATTACATTAGATCAATGTCCAAAGAACTACTATCTAAAATTTCAAGTGTTTATACATAAACTTTGCAGAGGAATTTGGTAGAGTTCTCAAATATCAAATCGTTTAACTTTGACCCCTTTGACAACGAAATTTCTAACCGAAAAGAGATTACAAAGATTTTCCTAAATCTCAGTACTCTATATATAAATTTCGAGTCTGTAGACTGAAAATTGACAGAGATATTGTGTAAGGACACAGACAGACACACACACCGACAGACAGACATACACTTTCTTTCAGGTTTATATATATATATATATATATATATTGTGTGTCTGATGAAAATTATGAAAATAAGGTTTCGACATCACAGAGAGATGTAAAAGGAACAAACTAAATTATATGTTCATTAACGTTTCGTCTTTATTCCTAACTTTCTCGGGATAGATATTTTGAAGGAGTACAAACTTTGTCAATCTACTTATGTTGTGATGTGAAAAAGATGTATTTTTTCTATTTCAGAACGAAAAAGGCCGTTAATTTGTAGCGTATATAGTTTTGTGAAATAGGTGTTTTGACATTATACAGCCTTTAGTAATTTTTCAATGAATATGGTTCAATTTTATGCTTTTTGGAATACATGTAGCCGTGATAATTCAAATGATATTATGTGTAATTGAAAGTAACTTTCAAAGAGGTCACAGTAACTGAGTTTTATTATTTGTTTTAATTATTAATTGATTAATTATATATACTAATTTTCATAGGTATTATTTTCTGTGGTGTGAATAAGTTAATGATCTTTTAATATATGTTGACTAATTAAATTGGACAGGTTGTAAAATCACCAGGTTCTGTTTGAGTTTGCAATACATGTCTATACATGAAGTTTTTCCCCGAGTTTATCTTACATCATATAAACGAATATTACTAGTTTGAAGTTAATAGAATGTTCACGTTGAAACGAATGACAAAATAATGTATTCAAAGTGTCGTTCTTTTTCTCTTCTATGTTCAATGATTTTTCTCTAATCCCTAATAAGTTTCTATCAACGTATATCTGATGATGTTTATGCCATGGAAGAGTATATTTACCTGCATTAGATGTGGATTGGTTTTGAAAAAGTTTACTTGTGTTTAATTCTTTAATGTTATAGTTTGTGGTGTAGTTTCTATTATTGGAATTACTCGTTGCTTTAGAATGTTGCAAATAATTCTATGATTTGCATTGGTTGGTCAAAAAATATATGCGAGAAGTGTCTGGTGTATACAATTTATTATTTGTACTTCTGGAAGGTATTTGTGTGTTTTTTTTCTTGCATTTGATATAAAATATGTGTGATATTGCAAGGTTTATGATTATGATGTATTTGTATGCCCCTCCCAGGTAATCTTGACTGCAAATTCTGAAAGCACGTAGAGAGAAACCAATTACGATGGGTGGTTATTCTATACAAGTCCTGTGTATGAAGAATTTTCGCAGTGTGTCGCTGTTCTGTACAGGTTCTGTTTTTTATAATATTGCAAGCGAAGAGTAAAAAATCCTTCTTGTATTGACATGAAAAATTATGTGCTGGAAAGCTAAAAGATTAAGTTTTTATGAAGCAGTTCTGGTTTCTAATTTGTCGATAACAGAACGTTAATGAATTTGATTTGTCAACTCTTATCAGCATCGTTTATAAATATAACCTCCCAAATTTCCAGGAGCATACTCTATTATCAATCAAAAATATTGCAACATTTTGTTATTATGATGTGAGTATTGTATGTAATCATTTTTGTGAGTGGTTTTGAAATGAACTTTAAAAATAGATTATTGTGTGATTTTATTATAAGCATGCCTAAAAATATACCGAGTGATTGTTCTCTGTACATTAAGTATTTGATTGTATTGAATGTGTTTTTAATATTCTCTATGTTCATTTTAAAATGTCGTCAGTGTATCTGAAGTATTCTGTGTCTGGAAATATTTTAAACTTAAAAGAACCAGATGATAGAAATTCTACTAATACTAGTACTCTACACTTGTTTCCTTTAGTTCGTTTACTCTAATTCACAATTCTTCGTGAATATGACTGTGTACTTCTCGTGTACAAAAATAGTTGTTAATATCACGTTTAAAAGATTTCTGAATTTTAAGCGGGAAAAGGGATGTTTTGTACTTAAGTCTTCATCTATCTCTTATTTTTAACGCCTCTTAATTTTATCTCGCGCTGTCACTGGATCCTTTCCTTCCTATCTCCTATTTTATATATTTCTCTTTTTTCCTCCCCCGTAACTTCCTTTCGTTTATCTCTCTTAAACGTTATTCTTCAAAATGTCGACATCTCTAATGATCAAATCATAACGCGTCTCTCTGTCTTTTTCCAAATGGAAATACGCATTCCTTAGTTCTAGTACAACAAAAGTGCTATCCAAATAATAAACAACTAAAATGAAGTCAAGGAAAGATTATAAATATAAAATTTATGTTTTAACTACAACTAGCAGATGTACCTGGCAGGAGCGATTACTATAAATATTAAAAACCTAGATTAAATGTGTTTTGTGTTGTATGGCGCGTATAACAAAGAAATACAAAAATTATATTTTTAGAATATATAATTCTAATTTAAATTAATTGCAACGACTGCATTTTTTTTACATGTTCTAATTTATATTTCCTTAATTACACTACGACGATGCCCTTCCACGTGTTTTCATATGTACTTTTTGAAGTTTCTAGTCGACAAGAACATCGTCGCACTGAAACATCATTTGCATCAAAGTGCAATATAAATTTATACAGATTAAAAACAATTACAAAAAGGTCTTGTGTTCAGAATTGATGGATAAGTATTGGTCGGCCATGCCAGGTTTTGTAATCGGACGACGCCGAAAAATACCAGGTTTTCAAAAATAGCAAACAGAACAGAAAAGCCGACCTGTGGTATAAATATGTGGCAGAATCTTTCCTGTAACATCAATCATGGTAGAACAACTTAATTTTGTATAAAAACAAATACTTTTATGAGTCAGAGAAAGTGGATGAAGGAGAGAACGCAGACCTGACGCGTGTGATCGTATTCCATCGCTGTCACCAACTATAACACCGTTATCCACGTCTGTCTATCTTCATATCGACGAGTCCCGTTTTCAAAATAAACGATATCGTTGATAAATTGAAATTGTCAACTGTTATTGAAACAGCAGCATGTTTCAATGAGCGTGTGTCACTAGGTTACAAAGGAAATTAGAAGATAAACGAGTGTACACATATTACACACGGAAAACACTTCAAGTAAAATTATACATACATATTATAGACTAGCACATAAGAGAATTTCCCTATTTCACTTTTTCACAAACTCTATTATGTATTTCTCATTCTAATAAATGTCTAACATTAAGTGCTTAAGGCTCAGGAAACTTCACAAAAAATCTTAGCTCGGAACTATTGCAGGATGAGTATCCATGAATACAATTTAATGCAAAGTTATAATGTTCGAATTTTCAAATTGAAGTTTACTTCCTGATATTGCTCACTAAAATTATTAAAATGAGCCAAATAGAATTGAAATTGGAAAATATTTATTAGTTGATGTCTAATACATCTTATTCAACTTTTGCAAAAGCTGACAGTATGTGGATATAAAAGAAACCTTCCATATTATATAACTCTACCGTCTTTGCGTGCAATTGAACTAAAGCCCGAATCACATGACCTGTACGCGTTCAACTGTTTTAAAAAGATTCACAATGATCGGATAATTAGTAAAGGTATAAATAAAAAACAGTTCCATTCAGGTCAAAATATTGATATCCACTGAAAGGTGCCAGCGCGTATAATTACTATTGTACAATCTTCAACCACATCTCTTTTATGTCGGCACTGTTTTAATTTCAGTTGCACGTATATATATATATATATATATATATATATATATATATATATATATATATATATATATATATATTTATACGTTCAGGACAACTGGAAACAATGCCGAATTAAGCGGAGAACACATACAGCGCTTAAAGTTTCTGTCGGATACTGGCCAGGCTCATTCTTGCGTAGCTTCGTTGATATTGCGAGAACCAGTCTGTTAACGTGATTATACTGTATATAAAGGTATATTATACGTAGAAATGCATAAACATATACACATACGTAATTTTATGCAGAAAGTAGTAAATAATGGCATAGCAGGCCACCTGCTCTCTAGTATATGATAATAACATGTAGTGTGTGTTAGGCGTACCTTTCTATATTTTTTTTTCATTTTTTTTTTAAGATTGTAATGTGGGGTATGGGGGCAAAATACCCTGCTTTTATTGTAACCAACAGAGAGTTGCTTTAAGTATCCTCACTGTTCCCCTAAGTGCAATTGTCTGGCTTTCTCTTGCACTTGATGCACCAAGAATATTATTTAGGTAGGACTTCAGATTCTTCTTTATAATGCCTGTAGCACTTATAATAACTGGTCTCATTTATATCTCCCTAAGATTCCAGTTTCTTTTCATATCATACATGATGCCTTGATATTTCGTCTGTTTCACTCTTTCAGCACTGTTTAGACCTCCAGCGTTAGGAACATTCACTTCAAGCGAGGTTGCCATTCTCTCTCTGACTTCCGAATGTGCCCAGGTGTGAATATAGAAATGAAAACACGCAAAGAGAAAATAGATTTGACATGACGAATGAAGCCTGGCAACAATATATAAAAATGAGCTTATTTTTCAGTGGCAAATAGAAAGGTACACCGTCAACCATGAACGGGAAGGAATACATGCCCAAGCTGATGAAGGCTGAGTAAAACAATATAAAGACGCTGCCAACGCGATGTCGACATTAATATATCGATAACAGTGTGCAGTAATGGCGTCGCGTGCGTTGTCAGCACCAAGAGAAGAAGAATGTGATCTGATGAACTTATAACAGTAGTGACTTTTCGATTTAATACTGACAACTAATCAGATAAACAACATATAACACATCTTTACTATTCAGGTCCCTATTTTCCGGAATTACTTATACTCTTATAGCTTTTACACAGTCATTCGTGCCGTTTTCTCATCTCATTTCAATCTGCGGCCGATTTCCGATTAGATAAACCAGAAAGGTGGAGATTATTAAACTTCTGTCAATCACTAAGAGAAAGTTGAAGCATATTAACTAAATGTTATGCTGCATAACCTGAAACAATAACAATTATGATTAGAGAGGCTTTGTTGCCTAAAATGGTGATATTTTAAGCTGGTTTTAAGCTCATTTGTTTATTTTTGTCTTCTCGATTTGAAGTTAATATTTGAAAATGACGTTAACACAAGGAAACTTCAATTAAAAATCAAATATGAACATATAAAGATATATAGGAATAAAAGGGGAATCAAATGATGTATAGTTTGTTTAAACGGTTAAATTTCATTTAGCTTAAATCTGCCGTTTTATAAAAACTCTCAAGTGCGGACATTCTTGGGGAGAACCAAGGAGAATAAGGAAAATCCTATAAAATAGGACTCATCGGGATGAGGGGGCTTTTGGTCCATTTAGTGAATATTTTTGTGTTTTTTATGGTGTTCTTTCTTTTTTCATGTGTGTGTATGTGTGTATAAGTGTGTGTCTGTGTGTTAAGGCGAGAGTTGTCTGTTGTGCGTGTGTGTGCGTGAATGTGTGATGGTCAAGTTCCGTGATTTTTTTCTTTTTGTCGATTCCCAATCCAAACACACATACATACATGTAATTAGTCACCCAAACTTAAGTACACGCACACACACAGATAATGCCCATTTTCCAAACTGATAACTACTTCTACTTACTAACACAAGAAAAAACTTCATAGCAAAGTTCAACCCTGCTATAAACACATCTCAATAACAATACACATAAATAGGCAAAACACAAAATACACTTACACGCATGCATACTTAGGCAAATATGCACCCTCACACACGAAACAAAACAATCACGATAAAGCACGCGCACACATTCCTGGGCGCGCACATACTTATCCAGTACAATACCATTTCCTTAAACTAAAAAAAAAACAATTAGAAAGAAAATATACTACTCTGCCCACACTTAATAAAAGAAAATCTTTCTAGACAAAGAAAACTTTAACCAATATGTGTGTGGTGTGTGAATGTGTGTGTGTGTGTGGGTGTGTGTGGGTGCGAGTGTGTGCGTATATATATATATATATATATATATATATATATATATATATATATATATATATATGGATGGGTGGATGTATGGGTTTGTGTATGTGTGCAAATGTAGGGGTGTGTATGTATCTGTACTCCTTCATGTATTTCTGTATATATGCGTATGTGTGTATATGTATATGTGCCTACAAGCGTATGCGTGTGTATGTGTGCATATATATACATATTTGTATATATGTGTGTATATATGTGTGTATGTGTATGTGATTGTGTGTGCGTGTGTATGTGTGTATATATCATCTATTATCTATGTTCTATTTTGTTTGTGTCTGTGTGTGTGTGTACTTATGTTTGGGTGACTGAGTACATGTATGTACGTGTGTTTGGATTAGGAACCGACAAAAAATCACGAATCCTGACCCACACACATTCACGCACACACACGCACAACAGACAACTCACGCCTTAACACACAGGCACACAGTGACACCATACATCAAAAAAGAAAATCATAAAAAAAATAAAAACTTCACCAAATAGACCAAAAGCCCCCATCGCCTACTAAATTGACTTAACTCTGACTGAACTCTAGAGCAATACAGCAACTATTGGTGACAAAACGTCTGAGATTGGCATTTCTATGAAAAACACGATCAGTGTTGTCAGAGTTAAAATGTTTTTCAAAATGGCATTTCAAACTTTCACTTAAAAAAAAATACTTTATATAAAAATATCTGAAGAGAGCTTAACAAGGCTTGAAACGCGTTATAAAAATATTTTTAAATAAAATATGATAAAAGTCTGAAAACGACACAATTTTTGATGGCTACACTCTTTACATATACATTTACATCACTTTATATATATATATATATATATATATATATATATATATATATATATATATATATATATATATATATATGGGGGTGTCTGTGTGTGTCTATTCTGCTTTTTTGTCATCTATTTTCTTAGGATATACTCTATTTATCTTACATTCAATTCTTTGTAGAATTGTAATCAGAAAATCGACCCACTTTTTTTCAGTCTATTTTTATTTAATTATTTAACTTGACACCATTCATCCGTCAAGGCTGACATATTATCAGAATCATTTAAAATCTTCACAAATACCAACATTTACTTTATATCAATTGTCCTCCTTGCTTCAGTTTTTTTTCACAATTTCATCAAAGGCTCTGTCGGTTTTGCACAAATTGAAACAGAATTTTCCTTGATAGACAAGCACATTGTATAGACGCGTCTTATGTGAGAATGATTTTCATAATTTTTATCCAGCATATATAACACTTACATTTGAAATATATTGATCTGTTAACTTCAGTCTTAAATAACATCTAGGTTTTACTGTCACACTTCAATTTAAATCATGATTTGTAATGGTTTACGGCATAATCACGTTCCCATTAGATCACCGAGGTTAAGCGACGTTTAGCATGGTCAGTACAAATATTTGGGAATACTAGGTGCTGTACGTACCCCTTCCTCATCTCGACATTGTTCCTCGTCATCTTGGATTCCTTTCTGCCACTGGAATCAAAAAGTGTCGATTCAGGATAGATACGTTTTGGGATTTCGCAACAATCACTTCACAGTTACATATGTAGGAAGAATCTATTGCCTCTCAAGAAAAAAAAAACGCGGTGATACGATATAATATTGTAATGGTTTGTTAGGATGTCGACTAAAATAGCATTTTCATTAGTTTTAACTCACAGTTATACCCGGATTAGATGAAGTTTTAAAGTGTGTGTAACATGTTAGTATTTAAACTTGGGTTCACTCCGCCTCTCTATATTTCTCCCTTTTCCCACTTCCTTTATGTCTACATCTCTAACTCTCATTGTGTATTCACCTTCGTCAAGTCCATTCCTCTACACTGAAAATAATCATATTGATAGAACTTATCTTCTTTTTTTTATTTATAGAGGAGACTATCCCTGGTGCCCGGCGTTTCCCGGATGTTTGGAGGTGCGTGTTGAGCAAAAGATAAAAAGTTGTAGTAGACAGGCAGGCTCGAACCCGTGACCCGAAGGCGAAAAAAAGTAGGTGTGTGTGTAAGGGTATTGGTTGATACAAAAAAAAAGAGCGCAAAAAATAAAAATAAAAAATAGGAATAGTAAGCAGGCTCGCACCCGTAACGCACCAGAGGAAAAAAGGGGTGAAAAAAGAAGCTGTCTTACCGATGTGCCTACTGCGGTTGTGACGTCACGATCGGTCGAAATAACGCCTTTTATGCGATCTCCCGGGCGTGAGGGTTGAATGACTTGGAAAAAACTGTAAGCGAAAAAAAAAGTGCCCGGTTGAAGGTGAAGGAACTAATGTTTTTTACCACATTTTCGATATTTGTCGTCCGAAAATGATACCTATCTCGTAAGAATCCGTCTCTTCTATCGAATTTTTTTTGCGAAACATGCATACATATATACATACATACACACATACACATGTACATACATACATACATACATTTAAAGAGACGAGTAAGATTTATATTATAGATAACATTGAAATCAGACGAAACCTACTCAGTTGACTCGCAATGAACGAATATTCTTATTTTTAATTTTATATATTAATCATCTCGGGCGATAGCGATGAAGTATATTTCAAGATTCTGGGTGTTTGTTTTCTAGTTTGTTTTTATTTATAGGTGCACATACGCACATATATACATGCATACATACATACATACATACACGAAGACAATTGCCATTTTATATGATATACTTTAGCATTTTATTAATCTGTTTGAAATAGAAGCTTATTTCATATCTCACGTTTTCTTTTAAAATAGCATTGTCGTTTGTCCATCAGATAAAACATATACTGAATGGATGCACATGAGTGTGTCTTTCCGCAATTGTAGGGTGTTCCGGTGTGAACTATTTTATTACCAAGATTCATTCATTTTTCTTTATTACAGTAAACGAAACTTCATTTGATGTTATTTGATATTTTTCACCCTACAAATTTAGAGAATTAAACTTCTTACTCTATCAAAACTACAATCCGTGAAGAAGATTTCAGTGAGAGAGGGACTACTTACGTTATTTAACCTAAAGAGAGGATGTAGGCATACATACGTAATTTTAGCTGCGTCCTATGCACGTGTAGAATTCATTTTCTATCCATTTGTTATTGAACATTTCATAAATATAAATTACTGTGTATGTTAATAGTTAAGTGAAAATATTATAAGCCATCCAATGTATTAGTTATGTTTAACAAACCCGACTTTTAAGGAAATGTTTGCGTAATAAAATCAATAAGACTTAAGTGCTGTTGGTTATTTAGATAGGATCAAGATGTAGAATCTGTTCTTATATTGCATTTTATCTTCTCTGACTTCGATTAGTGACTGAGCAATTCTTGTAGGTTTTAATTGATTATTTTTATTTTATCTCAATACCAAAGTGTCTCTGTTTGGGGGGAACCTAATTTTTCACCGCATTAAACAATCATCTGTTTTCCTCTGCTCTCATCACGAAGCAGATTAATAGGTTCATACTCGTGATTAGATTTAATCGTAGTTTTCCGATTTTATTAAACAGACAGACACACCTAGTGTTTTCTAGAAATGAATAAGTGCAACACTACATGGACATCTGGTTATTTATTTCGGGAATGGATTTTAAGATTACCTACGAAGAAGTGGCGGCATAGCAGTGTGTCCATAAGAAGGAGCAGATGTTTGCAGTGACGCCTCCTCCTCTAGGTGCTAAAAGCAATACCCAATATTACTGTAATCAAACCGCAGTTTAACCAAGAAAATAAAGAAAATATAATATTAAAACGCAAAATTGTGGTACTATAGTCATGTATTTTAACCCGTAAAAACTATTATGATGACGACCGGAAAGTTTTCCAGGATTTCATTAATTCCTCAACTAACTTTTAGAATCGACGTATTGAGCCCAACAGTTTAAGCTCAATGCGAAATATGTGTTATCACATGATTCAATAGAGAATGGGGACGACAGAGACAATAATTAACTAAAAACAAACTGAAACTTGAACTAGAACTATGACAGGTAAAAAATACGTGATTACTACGATAAAAAAGCATACAAATTGTAAGCAGTACTTCTAAAAAAGGCATATAAGCTTCAATTAATAAAAATAGATGCACGATTATTTATCTGAAAAAGGCAGATATAAGAAAGATCAGCAACACATAAGCAAATCCAATTAAAAAACCATGTTTATATGAAATATGAATAATCATTTTACGGAATTGTATACATGCAATTATGAATATTCAATATTTCTTGACTATGGGGGCATATTTAATGGCATGAATATAGCGATAACAAGACGACATGATGTGAAATTAAGAATGATTGATATATAAGCATTCCCGTCTCATCCAAGTATAATCATTATATTTATCAACAAAGTTAATCATAATAATGACATTACATTCGATCCGAAGCTTCAATCAAAATTGTGACAACTTCACGCGTTCAATTAATCAGCTGATGCTAATTACTTAAAACTTCTTATTTAGACACATGCCTTTTCAAAAGGTCGCCAACATGATCTTTACTGACTTCCTGTGTACAATGCACTCGGTTTATAACTCACAGCTGCATAATATATTTAAATTATTCTTGGAGTTGTTTTTGATTTTTTTTTCTCTACAAATACAAAACCATCAACGGAACCAGTAACTATTCTCCTTTCCTTTTCAAGAGGGCGACCAACATGCCTGAGAAAAAACGAAAGCTATATCGATTAAAACGTTGCACAAAAAACGCTCGAGATTAGAACAATAGTTCGATCAAAACTAGTAATACAGCAAAGTAGCCCTCATCTCCAAAATTCAGAACTATAATATGTTTAATAGTATATATAAACTATAATATGTTTAATAGTATATATAAACTTACTTACAAAGTACTTATATTAAGCATTTTATTTGTATTGGAAAGAATTTAAGATTAACAAATTTTAAAAGATCTTAATGCAAACCATATAGTCTTTGCTGAATGTAAAAATAAAAAATATACGTCCAATTCAGAATATAACATGTAAAAGTGATAATATATGTATATATATATATAATATAAAACTGAATGTATGTATGTGTGCCTGGTCACGAATAGTCACTATATGGTTGACTATTATAGAAAGCTGATCACATATAATGATAGAAGATGTATCGAGACACAGGAATGGGTATGTTGATCTGGCATAATGATTCATTAAAACTGTGGGGTCTGCGTTCGTGCCTGGTCCATAAAGTATGGAAATAAAAAATGTAAAAATTAAAAAAACACGTTTACAAGTGTTTTTAATATAGATGTACATAATAATACTTTGATAATTATGTTTCAGTTTGAAGAAATATGGTATAATAAAATAATGGGGTGTTCGTTCGCGCCTGACCTCCATAGTTTAAGTTTAACAAGGTTTTGTAATATAGATGTACAGAATATTGTGATAAGTGTTTCAGTGTGAACAGGTATGGTATAATAAATTATGGGGTTTATCTATTTTATTTTTACTTTCATCATATTTTGCTTTGGATTTGATACCCCGAAACTCGAAGCTATCGCTTTACAAGCCTTCCTTTTCATAACCTATCATACTTTCATAAATCAGAGTCCATTTTCTGTAGGCGTTTTTTGAACCCAGTCAACGATGGGTACTTTTGCTTGTATATATATATATATATATATATATATATATATATATATATATAAATGAAATTGTCTGTCTTTCTGTGTACATTTCCCTACGAAATTACTCGGTCAATTTTCAGTTTGCATACTCAGGATTTGACATAAGGGATATTGAGATTAGGAAAAAAATTTAATCAGTTTTCGGCAAGAAATTTAACTGTCAAGGAGTCAAATTTCAACGAGTTTGCCTTTGAAAACTATACCAAACTTCGCTAATTTTGGATCTAAACACTTGAAATGTTAGATGTAGTTGGACATGGATCAAACTTTTTAACTTGATTTGAGTTCAAAACAATAAATGTAAACGTATCAAAATTAGGGTCATAGTTAAAAAAGTTTTTGACCTCTCACCCATTTTTGGTCTAAACATTTAAAATTTTACATGAAATGTAGTCAGACATAGGTCAAGCTTTTTAATCGGTTTTTGGGCGAAAATTTTGCTACCAAGGGGTTAAAGTTTTAAAGATTTGACGTTTGCGGTCTCCAGCAAACTATTTTTTAAATTTTGGGTTTAAACATTTGAGATTTTACATAAAGGATATCCACACATGCAACAAGCTTTTTAATCGGTTTTGGGGCGAAATTTGGCTGCGAAGAGGTCAAAGTTGAAAGATTTGACCTTTGCAGACCCTACCAAACTCCTCCGCTTATTTGGGTTTAAACACTGTAAATTTTAGATGTAGGTTACCTAGACATGAGTGTCAAACTTTTTAATATATATATATATATATATATATATATATATATATATATATATATATATATATATATATATGCGCCCATGTGGGTGTATTTAGGCAATATTTTTACTTTAGGCAAATCCACTAAATAACACAAACAATGTTAGTTTGCATATTTCTGTTATGATCGTTTCAAATCTTCTTATTAATTGTCTTGCACATGTAAGCACTGACAGATGTATTTGCCACAGTCACTGTTGACCCGAATACTTTCGGATCCGTTTAGATTAACATCGAACTGATTTTAGTATATTTGCAAAAGTTTCTGTAAATTACTATTATATAATATATTAATTATTTAATCATGCAATTATGTAGATGTGCGTTCGGGTATTTGTGTATACGCATGCATGCTAAATAAAGAACATCACACATATATTGTAGTTATTTACAGTTGTTGATTGCAGATGCTTATTTTAAGTTGTACAATGAAGATAAACTTTTTAAACACAATAATGTACGTAAGTACACAATATAATTTACGTAAGTACACAATATAATTTACGTAAGTACACAATATAATTTACGTAAGCACACAATATAATTTACGTAAGTACACAATATAATTTATGTAAGTACACAATATAATTTATGTAAGTACACAATATAATTTATGTAAGTACACAATATAATTTATGTAAGTACACAATATAATTTACGTAAGTACACAATATAATTTACGTAAGTACACAATATAATTTATGTAAGTACACAATATAATTTACGTAAGTACACAATATAATTTACGTAAGTACACAATATAATTTACGTAAGTACACAATATAATTTACGTAAGTACACAATATAATTTACGTAAGCACACAATATAATTTACGTAAGTACACAATATAATTTATGTAAGTACACAATATAATTTACGTAAGCACACAATATAATTTACGTAAGTACACAATATAATTTATGTAAGTACACAATATAATTTATGTAAGTACACAATATAATTTATGTAAGTACACAATATAATTTACGTAAATACACAATATAATTTATGTAAGTACACAATATAATTTATGTAAGTACACAATATAATTTACGTAAGTACACAATATAATTTATGTAAGTACACAATATAATTTATGTAAGTACACAATATAATTTACGTAAGTACACAATATAATTTACGTAAATACACAATATAATTTATGTAAGTACACAATATAATTTACGTAAGTACACAATATAATTTACGTAAGTAAACAATATAATTTATGTAAGTACACAATATAATTTATGTAAGTACACAATATAATTTATGTAAGTACACAATATAATTTACGTAAGTACACAATATAATGGAAAATATACAACAGCGCCCAAACAGCTTCATAATCGAGAACACATTAAGCAAGTGTTTAAAATGAGATTTTTACTACTATTTTAATCAAAAATAATAGTTATTAAATTAATTTTACGCCCCCATGCATATTGGCTTAACCCAGGAAAGGAATAAGATATACGAAGATCCACCGTCTTGCTTTTCGCATGAAATTGTTATACTCATTCGTATACATGCCAATAAATCTAACCTACTCTTATTCTATAGAGCTGACCGCACATTTTAAAATCTAATCGATAAGGAAGAAAATTTTTATAACTTTTCAAAGAAGTTTTCGTTGTAATACCTTTATTTATATATCATTTTAAAGGGCGTTTTTCGCTCTATCTAATCTTTAAATCACAGTCGCTTTAAAACAATTATGCTGTCTTTTCAAAACGTTGAATACAAGATGGAAATACAAGCAAATTTTCTATTTTCAATTTAAGCTAGGCCGAAAAGCTGCTGAAACAGCTCGCGATATCAATGAAGCGTTTGACCCCAGAACCATTACTGAACACACAGTATATTGGTGGTTTACGAAATATCATGGCAGCGACGAAAGGCATAAAGATGATAAACGTTTTGGTCGACCATCGAATGTTGACAACGATCAATTAAGAGTCTTAGTCGAAGTCAGAAGTTGAACGAATTGGGTTACAATAGTCTGCCTTATCCGCCATACTCTCAAGACATCTCACCTTCCAACTACTATTTTTCAAGTATCTTAACAACTTTCTGCACGATAAGAGATTCAAAAACTTAAGTGATATAAAAAATAACTCCATCGCCACGAGAACGCTAAACTTTTACGTTATTGTCATAGATAAAATATGTTAATTCTTATGGTGCTTATTTCGTTCGATAAATTTTGTTTGAGCCGAGATATGTGCATCGGAATTAAAACGTTTAAAAACATAATAACTGTCTTGTCAACCTGATCTTTGTAATCGAAAAATACCATTTAGACATTAAAGATTTTTCTTTCAATGACATAACAAATCACCCAAATTTCTCAATATATTTCTTTAACTACATACACATAAATAAACTTAAACACAGATATATACAGACTATATATATATATATATATATATATATATATATATATATATATATAAAGGGAGATAGAGAAAGAAAGAAATAGATCGAGAGAGGGGGAGAGAAAGAAAAGCTGACATGGGTAGATGGCTATATATCAAGTCTAGTTTCTGAAAAAAAAAACGGGAGTTTGTGGGGATTTAGAGATCCTGGTGAGTGTAATATTAATCTTTTGTTTCCATTGCTCAGAGGTCTACTTCGACTCGTTGTGATAGTGCAGGCCGTCTACAAGCTCAATAGCATCTGATTTGGAGAAAACATAACACCTAAGACGATGTACATCCTTACTTAAAATCACTATTAAAAAATCCGTCGACTGAACGATTTAAAAGATAGCCGTAGAGTTTCAGATAGTGTTTAATTTTTCCCCGTGTTGGTCCAATCTGGTAAGCTCACAACTATGTCTATTTAAAAGATACCTCCTTAAAAATAAATTACACTACACAATCTTAATAAAAACACATATTTACAGCATCGATAAATATTCCAATGTATTAGAAAGTACAAACAAAAAGCTGTTACCTAAACGACTGAACTAATATTAACTAACACTAAAAGGGTTTATATGCTGAAAACCTAACAAGCTAAATAATCTAAATTTAGGTTAACATAATCAATTGATTGTCAAATGCAAAATTATATAAAACAATCAGTGTTTTGTGTGTTTTATTTTGTTTAATTTTACTTTACATATTTGAATATTTTGTTTTGTTGCAACGTTCTCATAACATCCGTTAAAAATATTATTAGGTTTACTACAAAAATAATGAAAAAGCAATTGATCGCGAGATTTTCTAGATAAATAAAAATTATTCTTTTTATTATTATGTCTATTCTTTTATTATTATGTCTTTTTTATAGGCAACACATTTACCTATAATTAATCCTATAGGAGTGTGTATATTCATGTATTATCGTTTGTGTTGACGTTGATACTCAGGTTACAACAGTTTTTATCTCCACAAACGTATTTTGATAAGCGGGTAACTGCAAACTAAAACGCGGATTCCAATTATTATTAACACATTTCCCCTGTGATTATCCTTGCCAAATTCTCATTTCCGTTGCTTTGTTAATCTCTCTAACAATTTACCGCATTTGCTTATCATTTACGGTTGACATTTTTATCTATATTCCCGCATGACTCATTTTTCCGTATCCTCTTCGGAAATGTAGTCTCTTGTCGCCATTAATATCGATTAATTATGTGCCTTTATTTATCTCCTTTCGCATGTATACTCATATCAGAATCTAATTCGCTCCTTTGTTTTGCACAAGGAAAAGTTGTTTCATCTTCCTGCCTTTTACTTGAATGCAATGCGTTCTGATGAACTCATAGCACTTGTAATCTTTCGACGTACGTTTTCCTGACTAACACGACAAGCAGAACAATCCCACTAGATGCTGAGAAAGTATTTTATGTAAATACTTTCCTCTCTCGAACTACACGACTTATATATTCCTTCCATGTTTCCGACTGTACTGTACTTGCCTGCAGTAGTTTAAATATAATGAGAACAGAAATTTCGCTACTTAGCACCGTAAAGTCGACTTTTAGGTTTGATAGCAAGCAGTAACCTCTACGTTCTAAGTGGCGTTTGGAGTAAAAAGAATAATACATTAAAATATATGCTTGAAATTTTCTGGTTATCTAATTGAATTTATTGTCTCTTCGATTTAAACTTTAATTTTTTTTTATTATTAACCGTTTATTGATATATTTGCATATGACTTTGTTAAACATCATAGAAGACTCATTGAAGTAAGTATAACTATTTATAAGGTAGTGATGTGCCCAGGACTCATTGTATAAAACCTCAGAAAAAAAGAAGCATTTCACCCGGCATGCTCTCAGTGTTAGCTAATTTGTTAGATTAGTTTAATGGCTACCTTTTATCTTTTTATCTTTAAATATACATACTTGACCAATCTTAGTCACTGTTTCTGATTGAGGAAGACTTTATATAACATCATAGTTGATTACTAAAATATCGCAAAGCAATTTTAATAGCATTTCCACAGATGAAGAATAAAGAGCCCGCGGCTCTACAAGAACTTGTTTACATTGCACTTGACGAAGATCATATTGAAATCAGCTCAAAAATAGGTCAGCGAAACTGAATTTTATCGGCTAGCATTTCGAAGAATAAAGCCTTGTACGTGGAATTTGCGTTTAGTTTTAGGCACACGTAGAAAGTAAGAGAAATTGTTGATAGTGGTTGATATTTGTTAATAATATTTGTTTTTAAAAAAATCGTTCACATTTTTGTTCGTTGAACTTGTGAATCCTGTGTTTAAGGATCAATTTTTGATCTTGGAATGCTTTCCCGTCAGTGAGGGATCAAAAGATTTTTAGCCATTGTCTTGTTATTCAACAGCGATTAACTATAAAAATCGTTATCATCGATCTACTTTTGGAAATTCCTCGTTCCAAGAACTTACTTAAACTTACAATCACAAGTTTGGCTACAAAAGTATTGTATTCACGTTTTATGTCATTTCCAATCATTCTCCATATTTTTTTTTTATTCAATTTTCACCCCAAACAAGGTACAGTGCCACTTTGAAGCAGGGGGCTACTATTAGGGAATTAATTAGCGGGGTCATTATGAAGGGAGAAGAGTAGAAAGATGTTTGTTAACATTACACTTGAACTTCTGCATATCATTGCAGTTGGGAAAGCAGAATCCCGGAAGAGAGTTCCAAAGACCCGCAGTTCTGGGGAAGAAACTATTGGAGTAAAAGGCTTTCTTGCACCTAGGGATCTCCACTGTAAAGGGATGAGACTTAGTAGCTTGTCGGGTTTGTCGGGGGTAGTTACGTCGGGGAGGTACAAGTGTTTGCAGTTCGTCAGAGCATTCACCATTAAAGTATTTGTAGAACAGGCAGAGGGATGCAACATCTCGTCGATGGGACAGAGGTTGAAGCCTAGATGACAGTTCAGGACCTATCAGGTTGGTGACTCTTTTTTGAACCCTATCCAGGAGCGAGAGACAAGCAGCAGATGCACCAGCCCAGATGTGACAACAGTACTCCATACATGGGCGAATCGTTGCCTTATAGAGGTATAGGATACTGGCAGGCGTAAGTAGTTTTCTAGCACGGTAGAGGGAGCCAACCTTCCTTGCAGCAGCCTTGGCAATGCTCTCAATGTATCTATTCCAGTTCATATTCCCTGTAAACGTTAGACCGAGGAGTTTAAAAGAAGTACTTTCAGGCAATGTGTTCTTGGCCATTGCTATTGGTGGTAGAGAAGGTTTCTTGTAGTTATTGAAGGAAACAAGCTTAGTCTTAGCAGCATTGAATGAGACCAACCATTTTTGTCCCCATTCCACTACGGATTGGAGGTCATCCTCTAGTTTTTCTGCCATTTTCTTGGATATGTGTTCATTTGTTTTCCCCTCATATCTGTTATAGAGACTGGTGTCATCGGCAAATATACCGATCTCCGAAACAATATTATCAGGGAGGTCGTTTATGAATATCAGGAACAATAGAGGTCCAAGGATAGACCCCTGAGGCACTCCCGCATTTATGTCATATTGTTTGGATGTACGTCCGTCGAGGACAACTTTGATTTTTCTATTACTTAAGAAGGATTTAATTACGTTATGAATTCTTCCGGTGATTCCATATGATCTAATTTTCCTTAGAAGACCATCGTGCCATACCCTGTCAAAAGCCTTAGATATATCAAGGGCCACCGCTCTACCCTCCCCTGTTTTATCCAATGAACGGTATATACGTTCAGAAACTACAGTTAAGATATCTGCTGTTGAACGGGCTTGCCTGAATCCATATTGTTTGTCAGTCAGGAGTTTAGCAGCTGTTAGGTGCTGGACTAGGACTTGATTTACTAAGGACTCAAATATTTTGGCAGCAAGCGGGAGGAGGCTAATGGGGCGATAATTTAGTGGGTCAGTTCTTTCACCAGAATTCTTGAAGACTGGTACCACAGAGGCGGTTTTCCAGCAGTCGGGAAAACAGGATTCGTTAAGGCATTTATTGTAAAGTTTGGACAGAACTGGAGCAACCTCGGCAGAGCATTTTTTTAATAGCACAGCCGGGATGAGATCTGGTCCACATGCTTTAGAGGTGTCTAGGTTTTTTATAATAGCATGTACCTGAGAAAGGGTGATTTTCAAATCGTCAAGTGTGGCGTCTGTTCGCAGAGGAAAATCAGGGAGTGAGTGGTGTACCGAGTTCGGTGTGGAGTTTGAGGCAAACCGACTGGCAAGCAGATTAGCCTTGTCAGTTGCCGTGCAAGCAACCTCATGATTGTTTGTTAGTGGGGGAATAATTGACTGTCCATTATTAAATACGCTGTTGTAGATTTTCCAAAAATCCCGGGTTCCTAATTTCTGTGCTTCGATGCGCTTTCTGGTGGTTTCAGAGTAATCTGACTTAGCTGTGTCTATCACTCTCTTACAATTATTTCTAGCTTCTATAAACTTCTGTTTATTTGAGCTGGACTTATGTCGGTTGAATCTGCGGAACGCATGCTGCCTTTGACAAATGGCAGCTGCACAAGCAGAAGTAAACCATTGGGGGGAGTGGGGCTTGCTATAGTATTTCCGTGCGGGAACATGTGCTTCAATAGCAGTTTTGAACCATTCAGTTGTCTCATTTGCACACTGTTCCGCTGGAAGAGTAAAGATATTTTGCCATGGGGCATCATATTAATAAAAGGAATGTTCTGAAATGTTTCAAATGTCCTCAGATTTCTTGAATATCCTCACGTCATAATAACGAAAAATCTTTATTGTTTATTTCATAAAGCATTAAAATATTACGGTGAAATATTAGCAGTTGTTCCACTCTTGCGCTATTTTGCTCGACTATGTACGACCGAATTTTCCGAATAATGATAATATTATTTTTCGTCTTGGCACTTTTACTGATAAATCACAGATAGGATTCTTGTCTCATTCGAAGAAATCTCTTTTGGCTGCAATGCACTTGCACCGTTCCAACCGAGTTAAAGATTTAAAACGCAATGAAACATGACTCGTAAGTCGAAAATGTTCAACTTCGAAATTTGAAACTTTTCCATGCTCGAATCTTCTCCAACTTTTAGTATGAGGTATAATAGACCTAACCTGACAATACCGAAAAGAAATCTCACAGTTTTTTAAAAAATATCAGTTCGTATTTTAACGGGCCTAATATAGCAATTCTTATTGAATTTTCAAGAGTCTATGATGATTTTAAATGCCTGTACATAAAAGTCTGGAACCTTATTGAAGACACCTCGTAAGTCAAACGCTGCAAGGAAGTAATGGTTTAAGACGATGGGGCATTCATGTTTAATTAAGCTAAGTTCCCCTCGATCCCCACGGTTCATCCACTTTGCCAACATGATTCACTGATCGGGTTGGGTGGTGATGTGGCAGTAAAGATATGTATCCCTCCCCGCCGTTGTTTACTTACTAATAACCACTTTCCCGGATATTATTTTTTTTAAAATGTATCGAAAACTACAGTTGGACGTTTTTAAATGCTGTGGCAGTTTATTTTTTTCTTCACATCCTAATTCTATACACATAAAATTTTATATGGAATGAAGCTATCGAAAATCCCATCATTACTCTTTGATAGATGATACGAAAGAGGCCGGATTGTCTCATTCATACATTTCGTATAAATAACTGGATTCTATTATTGGCACTGAGTTTCCCGATATCTTTTTGTTATAATAATTTCTAGAGAGAAATCGGAACGGAATACGTGAGAGTTGCCAATATCTTTAATGAAAGTGTTTTTGTTGAATAAAATGGATCCGAACGTTAAACAACCAAGCTGTCTGTCCATGTTATTAATCACTCATCTATACATCCCCACATTTAGTCACTGTACCATTGACCTCATCGCTAAAACATGTAGCTCTCTTCTAATCCACAATGTAAAATTCCATTTAATATAATATAGAAACTTTACGTAGAAATTTACTAAACTACTTCTATTTTACGTATGTCTATAATATTGTTAAAACTAATTGATCCCGTGAATATATGTTAAGAAGACGGTGGCGTGCATATCGAAGAGCGTGATCAGAATATCTTTGACTGTTCCCTTTGATTCTTTTACTTTATTGGGCTGCCTTGATGACGCCAACTCTAGGTCAGTTTCATACGTTTTATTATGTCCCTGAACACCTGCGTGTGGCACTTGTGAAATTTATTCAGACGTTGAGTGACCGTCTTTTTGTCAACTTTACGTATGTGCAAATCTTCGGTTATATTTTCCCAGCTAATTTACTATCATTCGACCAGCCAATAAAAGACTTATTCACACCAACTGCCTTGCATTATCGATTTGAACAAGGTCTTGCTTGTGAAATGCTTTCTGTTTTTAACTTTTCCGTCCTGTTTCACGGATTTCGTCTGTCATTTAAAAGCAGGTGTGCTGCACGGATTTCAAATGCCAGTCTTTTGTTGTACGATTTAGTGTTGATGGCAAGGTTATACCCAACCAAACTATGAAGAAAAGATGTATTAATAGTTTACAGGAAACAGCATTGAAACCGAATGCGGAAATATCGATACAGATTGTGTGATTGTTTGAATAATAAAAATTTAAACATAGTTATAAACATATACAGAGAGAATCTAAGAAACTACGCTATTATAACACAGAAAGAGCATAAAGCTGAAAAAGGAGATTGTGTAATTAAATAATCAATTGTAAACTATTGTACACTTGCAACTAACAATTTTTTTACGGTTGAATTCATCACACTTTTGTATAAGTTTATAACGACAGATTTGCTCCTTTCTCTAAATAACATTTTTTTATTCAAGTCGGCAGCATCTTATTTGTACATCTCGTTACTTCACGAAACCCATCAACATATAATTAGACACAGCTATCATATTTTTCTTTTTTTTTACTCGTATCTTACACGAATTTGGAACTGTTTTTTTTTTTTTTTGCTTGGGAATGATGAGCAAGCATTTAATCACAACAGGGGTGATATAAAATACATTATAAAGTGCAAAAAGATGACGTAGGATATATTAAGAGATGGATTTTCTAATTTAGTAGACAATATTAGTTGTTCGATTTTTAAAAGTCATTTTTCGTTTCCTATTTTGCTAAGAATGAAAATAATCTCAGCTTTCTTTAATTGCATTTTAAAGACATCGTTTGATATTACTTTACTAATAAAAATAGATCAAGGTCAACAGAAAATCAAACAAATCACATCTATTGGCAAAAAACAGTAAAATAATACAACTCTTGTAAATAAACAATTAAAATATATTTTAACTACTCGAAGATAAGAATTAATGAGTGCCAAATGGGACACTCGCAAATGGTATGCATTGGGTATACATTTGATTATTTAAAATAATAGCTCAACAAAAACCTGTTTACATAGTTAACGTGTGACTTGAAAACGGCCATGTTATGGTCAGCCCAAAGGTATTCTTGTTTATAGGAAATTTAATTATGAAATATTCACATACACACACACACACACAAACACACACAAACACACAAACACACACACACATATGCAAGTGTTGATTTTTGTCCAACGCAAATTTAATCGAAGGTACAATAGGCAGTGTTACCAGGTCATGTAGACTACCTTACGAGGCATAACGCTACAAACCTCTAATGAGATAAAACCGATCACTGTACTTCCTCAGCTGAGATCGAAAACAAAACCTAAAGACAGTGAGTAAAGTACGATAACCATTAAGCAAACTTGACACAAATTTTAAAATGTGTTATCAAACCTACACATTCTTAACATTATTAATCTGTCATGAGAACCATTCATGCATGCGTATCCGTGAAAAAGCTAACGGTTATATCTAATAGAATTAGTGAATCTCTCGACAAAGGCTTCATTTCTAGGGCAATTGCCCTTGACATATCAAAGCCCTTCGATAAGGTTTGGCATAAAGGCCTACTACACAAGATTTCCAGTTACAGTATAACTGGAAATGTTTTCTTGATCATTAAATCATTTCTCTCTGAGAGGCTCATAAGAGTAGTGGTTGATGAGCAGAAATCAAAGACCCACAGTATTAATGCTGGAACCCCTCAGGGGTCCATACTAAGCCAAACTCTCTTCCTGATCTGCATCAATGATCTCCCCAAACACATACTAAACTCTTTCGTTGCTATCTATGCTGATGACACGACCATATATGGCAACACATCAAAGGCCGTAAATGATGATGTTCCCTCTGATTCTCTCTCCTATGATCTTGAGCGCGTGGTGCAGTGGGGAAACAGGTGGTTGGTTACTTTTAATTCATCTAAGACCAAGCGCCTGTCTCTAAATCATAAACACTCTGAGCTTTATCTGGCATCCATTGAAATGGCTGGCTCTCGTCCAAGGGAGACCCTATGTTAAGCTTCTGGGTTTGACCTTTACTCCTGATCTTAAATGGAACACATACATCAAGTCTGTGGCCAAGGTTGCTGGGAAAATGGTGGGATCCTTTTACTGCTCCAGATGAAATCTCACTACTAATGTAATTCTCTATCTATATAAAAGCCAAGTACGTCCAAAGATGGAGTACTGCTGCCACATCTGGGCAGGAGTTGCTAAAAACAGCCTATCATGCATTGACATAGTACAAAATAGACTTCGTGGCTTGGTGGGGTGCCCTTTTCTCTTCCCTACAACCCCTTTCCCACAGAAGAGACGTAGCGAGCCTGTCTTTGTTCTATCGTTATTTCCATGGCAAGTGCTGGGCTGGGCTCTATTCTCTGGTCCCCCCTCACAAATCTCTTTCAAAAAACACCCGACTAGCTGAAACCACCGTCAATAATTTTCCCCACTCCTTATCTGTGCCTAAATCAAAACATAGATTCCATGAACAAAGCTTCTTTCTTAGAAATGCACGCCTGTGGAACTCTGTACCGCCTGCCTGTCTCTCTCCCGACTTCAACCTGGATGTCTTCAAGTCCAACACAAACAAATTTCTGATGAACCGCCCCCTAAGTAATGACACCTTATCAATTCTCCAATACTATTGCTACACTATCCCATTGATTACTGTACACACAATAACCTTTTATCCCCAAGTGGCCATTGGGCCTTGATATGTGGTGAACACCTTGTAAAAAATGGCCGTAACAACCTTGCAAAAACGTTACGGTTAGTTTTAGTTTCGTATTAGTGGCAAGTAATGTTTACAGATTATCGTCTAATTGGAACTTGGATATAAGACCATTTTAGGTTTAAAGTGTAATTGAATATTAGAATAAATAAAATTGGTGTAATAAATATACATAAATCCTTTTACAACATTTCGGGTGAAGTATTCTAATCTATTTATTATTATTTAATGTTTTAAAATTTATTGTTATTCTACTTGAAAACTGCTTTTATATCGTTACTTAGAATAATTATGAAGGGAGATAATCCAATTATTATAGATTAAAACACTTCACCCGAAATGTTGTAAAAGGATTTATATATATTTAATATACCCATTTTATTTATTCTCATATTCAATTAAACTTTAAACCTAAAATGGTCTTAAATCCAAGTTCCAATAGGACGATAATCTATAAACATTACTTGCCACTTATACGAAACTAAAACTAACCGTAACGTTTTTTCAAAGTTGTTACGGCGATAATATAAATATAGAAACACAAATGTTAAAAATTCTTTTATAAAAAATCTATTATTTGGAAATAAACGAAAAGCAGGATCTAATTTAGGACCCAACGAATGGGATATATAAAAAATATTTTTAATGGCTTAGGGTTCTCTGTAGAAACTTCCCATGATTCTGTTTTTAAATTAGGATACGAAAATAAGGCGTTATATTAACGTTTAAATGGGCTTTTCCGTAACCACAGTCATGGTAAATGTTTCTCACATGCTTTTCCCGTTAAGGATTTTCCCCCTTTTTTCTTTCTCTTCAAAAAATACTTCATTGTCAAAAGTGTGTTTACTCATAAAGTCTGAAGAAATGCTTGTTTTTGAAAAATTTGAAATGATATAATGCTTGAAATTGTCGAATTGGACATTGAAACAATTGTAACCTAAAATAAAATACACTTTTTGTTGCCATCAACACCTTGTTTTGAAGTCTGGATTTTGCATACGCAGTATATATATATATATATATATATATATATATATATATATATATATATATATATATATATAGTCATCCACATACAGTACTGTTTCGCTGTTTCACAGTTCATCAGTGCGGCTAGACAGGCAACCACCTCAAGCAAGGATTGAAACCCGACTGTCTGTATGGCAGTCAAATTCAAAATGCTATATATTTTTTAAGTTTTCAGTTTGTCTATTTTACTACTTATTACCCATTACACACACACACACACACACACATACACGCACATATATATATATATATATATATATATATATATATATATAGTAAAAAGTAGTAAGTTATGAAAATATATTATGGCAGTTAAGCTACAAAGAATATTCTGGTTTCATTCTCCTGAGAATTCGGCACCCTTATGGCTCTTCAGTATTTACTTCAACGGTATTCAATACATAGGTGGAGTTAGGTAGTAATTTATGAATATATATATATATATATATATATATATATATATATATATATATATATATATAGCAATTAAGTAATACGGAATATTAACGAGAATGAAATGTGGAGTATTCTTTGTAGCCATATATATTTTCATAACTACCTACCTAGTACTACCTATGCATTGAGCACTGTTAAAGTGAATAGTGAAAATTTATGCATAAAATTATATCTTCGTATATTATTCGTATATGTGATTAAACCAGGTTTGGTGAACGTTAAATTTTCGCTCAAGAAAAGACGACATGATCCCATTTCCGTTTGATAAAACCCGTTTCTTTTTTTTTTTTTGTTGTAGACCATACTAGTCGGCTAGTTGTGTACAAATCGCAAAAGCGATAAGAGCCTTCTATCATATCTGAAAGCGACAGAATGTTCAGGAGCGAGATAAAACGCGCCTCTGTAAAACTTGTACTCTCTACCGATACAAGTTAGACAACAGGACGATAGCGTACCCTTGAAATGCAAATCTGGGTGGTTTAACGTTGGAGGGAATAGCTCAATTAAGATTTCGGCCACGATTATGGTCTTTGATATGGTTTAATGTTTTAAGTCGGCATGAAAGTCATCAACAAAGTGTACTTGGATATGCTGAAGAATGTGGTGATTTCCTAGTGTAATAAGATGGCCGCTAGGAGACCCTCGGTGCGCCAGCAGTACTCGGTGCCGGCCCACAAGTCCAAAGAAACCCAGGCTTGGCTTCAGAAGGTTTCCCATAGCACCAAGCCAGCCTGATCGCCGTTATATCCCCCGAGCATTCGCCGAACTTGCGTCGGCGCTTGTGGGAAAGTCATGTGCTCAGCTCCGGACCCGTGTAGAGGCAGCGATTGTCGCTGAAGGCAGCTACATTGAATATATGTCAGCTTTGCTGCATAATCAAGTAACCTGAATTAATATCTTTTTACAACCAAATTGTAACCGTTTAGGACGACAGATTTATCTCTCCATTCTGTATATGCACGATTTCCATAAATTAGTACATTTTATTTTCTATTATTGATATTTACGTTTATTTCAATACTAGCAGGGATATTTATGTTGAACGCGCCCCTGTCATATCAAAGCACCTATTGTATATTATATCTGCCTGGCCTTACTGGCTGTGCGCTTATGATGGCAGGAATTGAAGTTTTAAATGAAATAAATCATGTATCATGGTGCAATTGTGCATTAAACAGAAATATTCATTTCGAACGCAACTCTGTCATATATCAAAGAATATGCTGTTCATATTATATGCCGGGCATTGTGTCGTAATAAACTTTCTCAAACATTTTTTCGGAAGATTCCGATAGAAAGCCTATCCTAGAACAGAGCCAGACACATAAGGACTTTCTTGAGAACGAACTAATACACAGACACTCACACACCCACAAAGTTTCTTTTATATAATAGTTAAAGGACGACATGTTATGTTTAATGTTATAGCAGCACATACGCGCGCACACACACACATACACACAGATATATATATATATATATATATATATATATATATATATATATATATATATATTCTCCTATGAACTTTTTGTGTGTATTATTATTTATTTTAGAAACCCTGTTTTTTATTTATTTAAAAAGGAAATATTCCTATATTCTATAAGGGTAGTAGGATTGCGTCCATCTACAAAATACCTAGCTAATTTGCATATTCTTCACATCATTCATTTTAATTCATTCGCTGTTAGTTTTTTTCTTAGGTTATCTTATAAAATCATCATCTTTAGTTAGTCGTGTAATTATATTCATACAAATATTTTACATGATTTATACTTGCGTAATATTTGCGTAAAAAGGTTATAGCAAACACAGACCCATTTTTATATATATTTATGTATGAGTATACAGGGTGTCTCAGAAGTTGCACACCATATACTGACCTTCGTGGAGTGGCTACTCCGCTCACCAGATGTGTCCCTCTTGGCATTTTTGTCTTCTGGAACATCTCAAATGTGTACTAGAATTGTCCATTAGTTGAGCTAATGAACATAGATATATTTATTTTTATAGATATAGATATATTTATTTTTATAAAAACCTAGATGATGTGCGACTTTTGGGACACCCTGTATATATCTGTTTAATAATTTTGCCTACTAATCTCCTCTGTCACGCATCGTCTACAAACATGAAACAATATATACGGTATTTTAACCTATGCAAAACTTTAGGTTTTAGTTGGGGAAAATGGGTGAAAAATTGTGAAAATTATAAAAATGGAATTTGCCAGGTAAAGTTCGAACGACGTCATTACGAACATGCTTGCGTAACCTAATAGCTATTTGTCCATGTTTTATGTTTTAGCCTTGCAGCAAACATATCTGCAACGCTCAGGCATTAACGCCAAAGGAAATATAAATCATAAGCTAATCGTTTTTGTTTCAGTTCTCGGTGGTGGCGCACGAGTCGTTTTTTAAAGACTTATTATATTTATATACTGGTTCCACTATAATATAATAAAAAAATAGGAAATCTGTATAAATAAAAATTTCATATTTAAGCGTATTTCTCTTCCTCGATTTATTTATTTAATTGATTTATTTCCAAATTCTAATCCACTTCTTTAAATTTTACTTTTTATTTATATGCTCGATTATTTCTTCCACAATCTACGATAGTTTCATGCAATTTTCTTTACATTCTGCGATCTACTTATTAATGACTGCTTAACAATTTATTTATTAAAAAAGAACTGCGATTTAAAGGTTAAATTAATATTAATTATTAAAATTTGTCTTCACGTTATACAAGGTTTGCCAATAATTAACATTTAAAATGTATCGATTAACTTCGTGTCATTATCCAAGTATTTTATTAAAGTTTTTATCTTTCCCTTTTCTTATCATCTGTAAAATATTTACGGTCAACGGCTGGTTCACGATTTAGTCAATTTTAACAATTTATCACTTTATCTACATTCCATGAATTAATATTTTAATATTTACACTTTAGTATTTATTAATCATCTTTGTTTAATTTAAAACCTTATACTCCTTATATTATCTTCTATATAACAATCTTAGTTCAGTTTCTAAATTAGTTTTCTGCAACTTTATATTTTAATCAAATGAATTTTAATTAATCCTAATATAAGAGCCAGGTATGTCCAAGGATGGAGTACTGTTGCCACATCTGGGAAAGAGCTGCTAGAAAGGACTTATCCTGCCTTGATAGAGTTCAAAATAAATTTCGTAGCCTCAGAGGGTATGACCTTTTTTCTTCCCTGCAACCTCTTTCTCACAGAAGAGATGTTGCGAGCTTTTCTTTGCTTTATCGTTATTTTTATGGCAAATGCTCGACTGAGCTCCAATTTCTGGTCTCTCTCGCCAAACTTTCACAAAAACACCCGTCTAGCAGAAAACACTATCAATAATTTCCCCACTCTTTATCTGTGCCTAAACCTAAACGAAGATTCCATGAGCAAAGCTCCTTTCTTAGAACTGCACACAGAATTGTTTTTCGTTTTCCTGCTTTCCAGCTTACTACAATATGGTTGTCTTCAAGTCTAACGTAAACAAGTTTTTGATGAGCCGTTCCATATAAGTTAACAAATTTACCGAATTTCTATTACTATCGAGTACTACATTGTCCAATTGTCTACTGTACACTATTTAACCCTTATCCTCGAGGGGCCTCTTAGTCTTGCTAAGTTATGATTCCTATGAAAAAAATCTTCATGTTATTGAAACTTGTATCATTTTATTACCCATAACTATTATTAAAATTTAAATTACTTATATTTTTCCTGTTATAGTTTAAATTATTTTAGTTTCTATACATTAAGTTTACGATCTAATATTTTATTTATTGCACCACTTTAAAATCTAAGTATTAAATTTAAGCATTTTCTTATCACACTCAAATTTTACCTTCAACATCAGTATGTTTTTCTTTTTAAAATTGTTTTTAATCAGACTTTAGTCAGATAACAGGAATGTATTTCTATTAACTATTCTATTAATTTATTAAGTTTTAATCAGATAACAGGGATATATTTCTATGACGACAGCTTTGTATAACATCTAACATATTTGGTATTCACTCTTTGGTAAGCTTTAAGTAAACGTAGATTACATGTTTTTGATCTACTCCCTTTATACTTTATAGCTTTGTCCACTATTGACGAGTTTATTTCAAAATTGTTTTTATTCTGACGTAATTCCCTAACCCAATCACCTAAAACAGTTGTGTTCCTCTTTATACTTCTATCAGTATCCTCATCCATATTTTGTTCATTTTTGATCAACTTTTAAAAGATAAAATATAGTTTCGGTTTCTGCCTTTAAAAAGAATCCAGCTCCCTCTAGGTATATATTTGTACAATTATACACATAAACTTTACATTTGTATACACTTTCAGAAATAAAGCAATTACCCGCCAATAGAGATTCGTAAGATATTCTACAGTTACATTTTCGCACCAAATTAGTTCAACTGATTCAATCTTATTAGTAATCACTATTTTGTTTATTTTATCATTATCAGTACCTATTATGGTATTACCTAGATGAGTAGCGGCCGAGATTGAAAATTTAACTGCGTTCGTATTAACAATTTAGTCTTAATCTACATTCCGTGGGAAAATAGTATCAGTTATTTTGTAAAACATTTTAGGGATATTTTTGATGTATGTTCGCTTAAAGGAGTATTCACCCAATCTTGTGCGTCTATATCCTATATTTATAAGTATTACCGTTGACATTTAGAGTAATATTTTTTAAAAAAAAATCACCATTTTACAATTACAGTCTATGGTTATTTCTTACTTAAGCTCATTAAAAAGAGTTTAATTTTCTTTTTAGTTGTTTTTATAATTCAATTTTTATATAAATCTTTATTTAAAGTATTTTTATGAATCTCTTTATGTATGTACAGACGTAAAAGATCAGTTACCTTCGCAGAGTTCGGAGTCCATCGTAACACCAAAATGGTTTTCTTTATCCTTCCTTGTCCATAATCATTATAATGCTAGGTTTATTATTGAAATTAGGTTTATGATCTTTTAATGCAAACTGTATGTGAAGTGGTTTATGCATTTCTATTTTATCTTGAATAATCATGTTTCCCCATCAAAGAAAATGAAATAGAAATGTACGCAATACTAAACTTAAAATTGAAAGGAGAAAAACATGAATTTACACCGTGAAAGTGTAGCAAGAAAAACGCAGTTGCAAAACATAATTCAAGGAATTAATTACAATGAAAATAAACAGTCGGATCTTGCATCTCGAAGCAATAGACGCCATAAGCAGTTTGGCTGCATTCGTCGGGTTTCAATGGGTCTTAATTCTAAATATGCTCCACCACTGTTAAATGTAAAATAAATTATATATTTTTATAAAGATGCATTGTTCGCTATTTTTGTACAAGCGTTCAATTTTAGCATGAGGTCCCTTCCATTAATGCCGACGATGAAAATGCTGCTTGTAATGACGCAATGAAGACTCAAGAAGCGACCAATGCCGGCCAGTTAAAGCCGACGACATTTCAACCTGTTGCTGTGTCCATTTGCCTATTGTTTGATACCGTGTCTAACACTCAGGGAGCTAGTTGCCTTCCAACGATATTCCTCAACCAAGTAACTATCCCCAGGGACGATAGGGTCATACCAATGTCTCATAAAAAATGCTTCGAGATTTAAGGCCGTGGCAATGCCAGTAAGAGTTGAAATGATTCTGACTTCCTGTATTCATGACTGCTTTAAGAAAAGTATTTGAACACAAAAAAAAAAAAAATTACTAAAGGGCTTTGAATAGGAAACATTTACTGAAAAAGGCTTTTGAGTGTGGCAATAGCGGAATACTATACATTGATTCTCTATACAGCGTCATATTAGCTAAAGAAAATAGGATTAAACTTGAATTTATTTTATTATATATATATATATATATATATATATATATATATATAGAGAGAGAGAGAGAGAGAGAGAGAGAGAGAAATGTATGTATTTGTGTGTTTGCACGATTTAACGGGTGAATAAATTTTTTTAAATTGCATCGGCAATTACATTATTTATATTTTACAAAAATGTTCATCCTAAGTTATTTTAATAACTTTACTCATAATTAAAATTGCATTCGATTGTGCGAGTGACAATCAATTTCAATCTTCCCTGTCAAATTTTCCTCCATAATTTATTGATGCTGTGATCGTTTTTATCGCCAAACTTTGTTTAAACAAAATGCTAATTTCAATGTGTTTGTTTGTGTAAACTTCGAATGGTAATTTCATATATATATATATATTATATATATATATATATATATATATAAGTAGTGTTTCTTTTCTGCGGGTTAGAGAGTGGGCAAACATAAGTGTATATATTTTAAAACTACGTAAACCAATTGAAATTAGTATATTTCATTTTCATCTATTTATTCGTATAATTGCATAAGAAATATAAGTTAAATAAAACTTGATGTATAATTACATCAGTATTTTTAATTTGATAACAAACGGGGATAAAACGGACACTATTGTATCTTACGGAGGCCATTAGCTTAATAACGTGTCAGAAGCATTTGTATGGAACATTCTACATATGGGCGCGTTAGAAAATATCACCAGCAGCGAAGGAGGGGCTGGCTTGAGAAGAGATTAGCAGCAGCACAAACCAAATAAAGAGAATATACAAAGTAAGATGTGTGCGCAATAAAAAAAAAAATGAAAAAAGAAGAAGAAAAAATTGTCACGTGGTCAGGAGAAGCAAAGGCATCGTCAAACAAAATAGACGTGTAAAGTTGAAGACAAGAAATGGTTCGCTACGGCCGGCGTGTGGTCGAAAAGAGGATGAACGATGGCGAGAGACTTTTTAGTGGTTTCAATACGGGAGAATAACGGTAATTAAAAAGGAAAAGATGCCAACCCGGATTTATTTGTTTGTTTGTTTTCTTTTCGACGGTGCCAGACAGCGTGGGGTCCGAGACAACGTTTTTCTGTAACAAACACGAATCGCGCTTAACGCCAACATTACACTTATAAAACATTGCTAAAAGGATTTTCGTATTAAACGAAGCTTGTTTCTGAAAATGACAAACATAAATCCTGCAAGATAACTTCGTTTTATTTCTTTGTTCTAACTGAGATCTGTGTTTTATTGAGATTCATCCGGAAATTTAAAAAAACTTGAAATAGTATTGATGGACAAAATGGTGTCAGACAAAGATGGTGTCAAATCGCAAATATGCAAATATTCAGGGATTGCATTAAATTTATGCGTTAGAAATAAAGAAAGCATATAAAAATTTTGCTTTTTATTAGACGCTATTTGGTAATATAAGTAGTGGAACACTATAAGGTTCATCTGAATGTTTATGCTTTTCCAACACAAGAGTAACCATGGCAATTGATGTGAAACGCAATCATGATTAAACCAACTCCTTCTTTTCAATAAGGGTCACTGACGGTCATTAACGGTCACTGACGGTCATTAACGGTCGCTGACGGTCATTAAAGTTATGTTAGTAACAAAACAACAACAAAAGCTTAATGAAAAATCTTATTTCGGACAAACATTTACGGCAAAGTATATTTGCTTTATTCAGTGTATGCAAATTAGTTTGAGATAAAAAAAATATTTCAATTCCTAAAAAAACAATGCCTTTCCATTTCAACGTGATAACTTTCAAACTATAATAGAGAAATAAACACCGTATTGAGGACAGTTGGGAACGTTATCTCGGTGTTAGTGGGTCACAAAGTAAGGCAGAAGGAGGATAAGACACCACCTTGGAGAAGGAGAATTTTGGAAAAGCAGAAGTTGTTACGCAAGGATTTAGATCAGTTGAATAGGATGAAAAGGAATGAGTTGCGAAATGACAGTAGAATAACAAAGCTAAAACAGAAATATTACATTGATTAAAAAGGTATTCCCGCATTACACGAGGAAGAAGTTCAACAAAGTTTAGTTTCAATTGGAGGGAAATAGGAAAAAATACTACAACAGGACAAATCAGTACAGGGAGAATCAACAATTTGAGTCGAAACAAAAGAATCTTTTTGATGAACTCGATGGAATGAAAAGAGAAACCGTGATGACGGATGCAGAAAAACGCACGAAATTTTTGAGCGACATATAGAGCAATCGAGTGACGCACAAAGAGAATCCAGAGTGGGTGAAGATTGTGGAAGGGGAATTAGAAGGACTAAAAGTGCAAAAAACATACGTAAACATGCAAGTGAGCAAATGGATACGAAAAGTACCAAATTTGAAAAGCCGAGGTCCTGATGGAGTACAAGGGTATTGGATAAAGAAGTTACCGAATCTGCTCTATAGCATAGCCCTTTAACTTGATAAGTGTCTTCGAAATAATAGTGTGCCGCTTTTGGATGGGCAGAGGGAAAACTGTAATTTGTGTGAAAGACTTGCAAAGGAAACGTAATAGGTAACTGTAGAGCAATCACGTGTTTACCGTTATTGTGGAAATTGCTGACAGGGTCCATAGCTGACAAATTGTATAGTTATCTTGAACAAGCAACGTTAGTACCATGGGAACAATAAGGGAGCAGGTGGAAAAGTCCTAGGACTAAAGACCAACTACTGATTGCAAGATGATTTTTAAAAAATTATAAGAAACAGTTAACGTCACTAATCGTTGCATGGATTGATTATCGCAAAGCTTATGGTATGGTTCTGCATAGTTGGATAGGAAAATACATGTATATGTTTGGAGTTGCAATGAATATAAAATCCTTCATAAATCAGTCGATGAAAAAGTGGGACACAGAACTGAATGCAGGTCAAACCAGACTTGGCAAGGTAAAGATAAAACGAGGAATTTCCCGGGTGATTTTCTATCCCCGTTATTGTTTGTCTTAACCATAGTACCATTGACACTGGCACTAATGAAAACAAAGATTTTCTATGAAGTGAAGAAGAAAACAAAGAATTTACCATCTACTTTTCATGCACGATTAAAAGTTATTCGCAAAAGATAAAGAACAAATTGATAGTTTAGTAAACACAGTAAGAGTTGTCTCTGAAGATAGAAATATGGAATTTGGATTATCTAAATGTGGAGTGCTAATCATGAAAAGAGGAAAAGTAATTGAAAGTGATGGTCGCTGCATGCCTGATGGTGAAAAGGTGAGCAACATTGAGAAAATCAGATACAAGTATTTTTGTGTTTTGGAGATGAATGAAATAATGCATGACCAAACGAAGGAACAAGTGGAGAAGAACATACCGAAATCAAAATTAAATGGAGGAAATATCATCTCAGCCATCAATTCGAGTGCAGTGTCAGTTGTTGGATACGGAACAGGAGTCATAAAGTGGACAAAAAATGAACTGCATGAACTAGGCAGAACAACGAGAAAACTGATGGCAATGTATGGAGTGCAACACATAAAAGCGGACGTAGATAGGTTGTACTTGAAAAGACGGGATGGCGGAATAGGCTTCATCGAAGTCGAGGATTGTGTATATAAGTTGACAGTCTTGATAAGTATTTACGTGCTTCATGGGAGAACATATTGAAGCAAGTAAACAGCAATAATGCATTGGAGAAGCATGGAAAGAGAAGAGATGATATACAGAAAAGGTATCAGGAGGAATACCAGAACAAAGTGCTGCATGGGCAGATACACAAAACTACGGAGAATCTGAAGAGCGACAATTCATGGGATTGGCTAAGAAAGGATTATTTGAAGAAAGAGACTGAAAGTACAATAATAGCATCTCAAGATCATAATTTATGCACAAGAAATTTGAGAAAAATTATACGGTAAAGATAGTGACCCAAGTTGTAGAGTATGTGGTGCTGCAGAGGAAACAGTGTCCCACATTGTGTTAGAATGTTCGAAATTAGCACAAAATGAATATAAAGAAATACAGTGTTGCAGATGTGATCCATTTGAAAATTGTGGGAAAAGAGAGATTTAAAAGATTTGACAAGTGGTACACACGCAAGCCTGAAAATGCGCTGTAGTCCGAAGAATGCAAAATTCTATAGGTTTTCCCTATATCAACAGAAAAAAAAAACACTGGAGCATAATAGGCCGGACATCACTATAGTTGAGAAAAGAATGAAAATGTGCCTTCCGATTGACTCGTCTTTCCCATTTGACACTCACATCGAGAGGAAGAAAGAGGAAAAGTTCATCAATTATTCCGACTTGAAATATGAGATTGCTAGAATTTGGAAATTGAAAGAAGTTGTAGTGGAGACATTGGGATCAGTGACGAAAGACTTTGACAAATGGATACAAAAGTTGGATTAGGGAATAACAGCGGAAACATTACAAAAACCTTGTTTGCTTTGAACAACCAGCATCATTGCGTGTTGGACATAAAATAGAGAAAATAGGTCCGCTGCAATACCTAAGACCACTGCTTGAGGTCCGCTATTGCAGCTGAACTTCCGACATAAAACATAAATCTTGTGAAAAGAAATAATAATAAGAATAATGATAATAATAATAATAATAACATTTACAATGTGTAGTATAAGAAGATAAGACGAATAAGAATAATAGAAGAAGAAGAATTATGGCATTCATGTATGTGAAAATGAAAATAAATAGTTTAAATAAGACGAGCAATGCAGCACATAAACATGGTACAATACAAATTGCATCGCAAATAAGGAATAAAAATGACTTTAGAGTTAAGTAAAACATACCAGAATCCTTTGCGAAAAAAAATAAGTCCTGAAAGAAAATGAAATTATGTAAATGATGCCCATTTAAAGATAATAAAGAAGAAATGTAATGTGAACAGAAGTTTGCTTTTCGTTTAAGATGACAAATAGTTAGATAAGATTGAAAGAGAAAAGCAGGATAAAGAGAAAAGAAGAAAAAACGATGACAAAAAAAAGAAGCGTGTGGTAATACGCAGCTGTCATCCATCATTTTAGAAATATCCGAAAGGAAGTTGTAATATGTCGATGGTTTATCTAATCCTTCTTCTCTCCCGAATAAGCTTAACAACTTGAAATTGAGTAGAGATGGCGCCATATATATATATATATATATATATATATATATATATATATATATATATATATATATGCATATATATGTATATATGTATATGTATATGCATATATATAAGCATTATATATATGTATATATATATTAACATTATATATATATATTAAGATATATATATATTTATATTTATATATATAAGTGATATATATATATATATATATATATATATATATATAAGTGCATATATAAATGATAAGAGGCAGAGAGAAATCTATACTTATATTTATTCTATATTAATATAGATCGACAATTCTGAAGCACGTATGGACGGCGCCATCTTTGTATATCGTTATGTATACATAGTTTATATATATATATATATATATATACACACACACATATATATATACATATATATATATATATATAGAGAGAGAGAGAGAGAGAGAGAGAAAGAGGGGAGAGGGAAAAAGAAAAGAGAGAGGAGGAGGAGAAAAATTTATATACAAATGAGAGAGGAGGAGATGAAAAAAAGATAGAAACCATAAAAAGAAAATATGTAGATGGGAATATTTATACTAATATGATATGTTTGTCGCTCATAGATCAACAACTTTGACGCACGTATTGATGGCGCCATATTTTCCTTAATCTTTTTTATTTCGTTCGTCATTTTTGCATATATAGGAATTTAGTGCAATATTTATTTAATGTCTTTTTTTTCGGGAAAAAACAAATAAAATGTAGAGAAGAAATAAATACAAACCCCGTATATTCCTTCTTTTTTCGATTCTGTCCGTTAGTTTTATTTTTCGCCCATCTGTCATAATCAGACGCCATTAGCTTCCATACAAATACAACAACCCTTCATACGCGCGCAATACTAAATCATCCAGAAATGATGAATACATGAAAAAAGAACTGCTTTCCTCCAGGCTACAACATAGTCATGTTCAAATGTAATATCAAAAAATATTAGACACTAGAAGATGTACCCGGCGTTGCCCGGTATAAAACGTAACGTTACATTTCTTTATGAAGTAAAAAAAAAAAACAAAAACAAAAAAAAACGGAAGAAACTGAGACGTGTGCATGCGAGTATTATATTTTTCTAAACAGTTCACTTCTTGGAAGTAAAATGAAAATACTCAACCGAGAACGGAACCAAAACCTAAAAAGAGTGAGTCAAGTAGGGTAACCATTAAGCCAGCTTGGCACGATTTTTAAATGTGTTTTTAATCCTACTTATTATTAACATAAGTAATCTGTCATGAGAACCATTCACGCATGCGCATTCATGAAACAGTTGACAAACAAATAAAAACTCGATGACCTCCACGTAAATTTGATTCAGTTTTACCCACTTAACATACCTTTTTCTGGATGCAAACGAATTAAAAAGTTTTTTTACATGTTTGAATACCTTATATACAAATGTTCAAGTTTGTAGATAAAATATTCCCTGAGCATACAGATTTAGAAGTGTCGTCACACATACATATACACATTCTCACTTTTATAGATATACTAGAAGACCGCCCGGCGTTGCCCGGTCTTAAAATACGCTTAAATAATATATTTTAATTCGCACAGAAACTGAGACATGTGCATACGAATAGAATGTCTTTTTCTACACAGTTCACTTTTTGTAAGTAGAAAAAACTCAGGCTGAGTTTGAAACCAAAACCTAAAGACAGTATGCCATATAAGGGTGCACCAACACGGCATACAGATATATGTACTTGTGACAAAGGGCTCATCTGAATGTGTGTACGTGGCACTAAACATCTATGGTGGTTCTTCAATATTTCAACTCTAGCTTATCGTGTTGCAGTCAAGGTGTGTGTTCTTAACCCTTTTTAATGTATAATTAGCTCTTAATTCTTTAACCCTTTAATCCTGCCGTATCGTTAGTAGTGTCTCTTTTAGTGTGTGTGGATGTCTCTTTAAGTGTGTGTGAATGGCTCTTTAAGAGGAGGAGGGTGATAGCTGCACCGTTCTTATATTTCTTAAAACATATATAGAGAGGAGGAAATACATATTCTTTGAAGGGTTACGCAATGTTCATAATAAGATGATTAACAGATTACCTTTTGGGTGTTGACTGATGACACATGACAACAGTTTTACAAAAACACAAAGATGATTCTTTATTCCTTGAACCAGTCGAATGCTGATGACGTCAGGAATTCAAATTTGGGATCTACATAGTTTAATGTTTTTCCTTTCGCTTCAAAAAGACTCTCAACTCTCTCCCTGACTGACTAGCAGACTCAACTGTTTCGCCTCATTACCCTGGTCTGACTAACTTTTATATCGTAGATTATATGAATAACAAGTCATTACTGGGGTTGTACAGAAAGGGTTTATTTAGGTAAAAAAGTACACACATTTCTAAGCGTCCATTGACAGCTTAGTACTAAATTCTGTCTCCCACGCGAGGAGAGTTTGCTTGTCTTTTTATAGACGTAACAGTCTATTCATTTGAGGGGTGTTGGATCAGTCCATTATATCACCTTCCTCCCAAGCTAAATTCTTCCCTAGAATTTCGCTTCACCATTTTTTCTTTTTTGACTTTGTCCAAAAAATTCAGTTCTTTTTCTTTTTCTTTCACTTCTCCTTAAAATTTGCGTTTGCGAATTTTTGGATTTTGGAGAGTGACTTGTATTTTCAGTTACTGGTGCTTCCTTCTTTGGAGGCTCTATCTGAAAAATGTCATACAGTACTTCCATCGGTACTTCATTGTTTTTAATTATTTCAATATATCGGGGTCTGAGTTGGTTTATATGTTTTTTGTGGGAAAATGTCTGACCTTTTATAATGTAGACCATTCTTCCAATTCTTTTTGAGATTATGCCTTCTTCCCAAAAAATTCTTCCCTGCCCGATAATTGTTGAAAAAAACTTTATCCCCGTCCTTGTATATCTTGTATCGTCCATTATCTTTTACACTTTTTTTTTACTTTTTTACTTGGAATTAACCGGTCGAACACCGAGCGCACTTTTCTGGCAAACATTATTTCCGCTGGGGATAAATTTGCATTTGTATTCGGATTAGGCGTTATCCTGTACACTGCTAAAAATTTCTGAAGACTTTTTTCTTCAGTGTCGATGTTATCGTTCTTTTTTTAACGCTCGTTTAAAAGTATCGACAAATCTTTCAGCTTGTCCGTTAGATCGAGAGCTATAAGTTGGTGTTGTGACATGCTCTATGGCCAGTGATTCACAGTAGATCTTAAATTCTTGACCTTTGAACATGGTGCCATTATCACTAACAATTGTTTTTGGTACGCCAAAACGCCCAAATACCTCGTCCAACGCCTTTATTGTGTTTGCCGCTGTAGGATGTTTGAATTTTAAAATTTCTGGCCATTTCGACATGCTATCTACTATTACCAGGTAATAATATCCTTTTAGAGGTCCTGCGTAATCTATATGGATCCGCGTCCATGGTATATCTATTTTAGGCCAAGGTTGCGTCTTAGTGGGCGGCGCTTTTGCTGCTAGTTGGCAACCCTTACATAATTTTATCATTTTTTCTATGCCCTGATCCATTCCAGGCCAGTACGTATATGCTCTCATTAGTGCTTTCATTCTGGAGATTCCAGGATGTCCCATGTGGAATTCTTTTAAAATTCTCTTCTGTAATACTTGAGGTATTATCACTCTATCTGCGTACATTAGAGTTTCATCGCACTTTGAAAATGGAAAAACTGTTAATCCTTTCCTCTTTGTCCCACTTGTTTTTTTTTATCTTGTTAATGTATTCATCTGTTCTTGCTGCTTTCTTTATTTCCTCAAGTGTTACCGGAAGTTCCCTAACAGTATTTATTAATGTATCTGTTAGTTCATTTTCTTCTTTTAGTGCAGCTATAACAGTTTCTTCAAGTAATTCAGTTTTATTTGGGATCAACCTGGACAAACCATCTGCATGTGCAATTTTGCTGGATGCTAGGTGTTTCATTTTAAAATTGTAGTTTAACAGAATCATGCTCCATCTTTGTAACCTATTAGCTGTATGAGTAGGAACTCCTTTTTTGGAACCAAAAATCGATAACAAAGGTTTGTGGTCCGTTTCCAAGATAAAAAATATTTCATGGATGAACCTATGAAATTTCCTCATGGCGTATACAATTGCCAGACCTTCTTTTTCTATCTGACTATAATTTTTTTCTGCAAAACCCTTGAAGCATGAATAATTGGTTTCGTCGATCCATCTTTGAGTCTGTGTAGTAGCACAGCACCTACACCGTATTCGCTCGCATCTGCTGCTACAATTAATTCTTTTTTCGGATCGTAGAGAGCTAGTGCTAAATCCGATAACAGACATTTTTTAATCTTTAGGAATGCTTCATCACATTCTTTTGTCCAGAGCCATTTTTTATTCTTTTTCAATAATTCGTTTAAAGGTGCTCTTAGTTCATGCATATTTGGGATATAAGAATTATAATAATTTGCTAGTCCCAAAAATGACTGTAGCTGCACTATATTTTCTGGTCTATGCATGTTTTTGATTGCTTCAGTCCTATTAGGATTAGGTTTTCTACCATTTTGATCAATCACCTGTCCCAAATATTCAATTTTGTCCATCCCAAAATTACAATTTTCGAGAGCCACTTTCAATCCATAGTTTGATATTCTCTCGAATACTTTGCCAATGTGGATCTTATGCTCTTCCACATTTTTACTTCTTATAAGGATGTCATCTAGATAAGCCATAGCAAAATCCAAACCTGCTAGCATTGTATCCATAATTTGCTGGAACAAATTTGGGGCTACTTTTAAACCAAAAGGCAAACGTTTTAATGAAAATAGTCCTTTATCGGTATTTAATGTCAGGTACTTAGCACAATCGCCCTGGACTTTTACTTGCCAATACGCTTCAGACAAATCAATTTTTGTAAACATTTTTCCTCCGCTTAACGTCGAAAAAATTTCCTCTGGGGTAGGAAGCGGGTAGTACTAAATTCTGTCTCCCACGTGAGGAGAGTTTGCTTGTCTTGTCTTGAGACAATCATTTAGACCTGTCGAAAAGTCCGCGCATACCCTGATTTTATTATTTTTCTTCTTAACGTAAACCGTGGGTGAAGCCCATTCAGAGTAATCCACTTTTTCTATTACTCCAATATTTTGAAGTCTCTTTAATTCTTTCTCTATAGTTTCTAATGATGAATATGGAACCTTTCTTTTGGGTTTGAAAACTGGTTTAGCCTCGTCCTTTAGTTCAAATTTCACCTCCGTTTTCGTGCAGCAACCCAAACCTTCAGAGAACACCTCTTTAAAGTCTTTTTTTTAATTCGTCAATAAACTTTCCTGGTAGTTTAGACTTTTCTAAACCCGCCAGACTTACTTTATTGCAAAATGAGCTTATGGGTTTTCCCCATAAATTAAATAGAATCATTAAGTCCATACCGAACAAATTAGAATTTTCCCCGGTACGACATATAACTTGGTTTTCACAGCATTCTCCTTTAGAGACACATTGGTAAAAAATTCACCCTTAAATTTTAGTTTATTTCCAGACACACTTCTGGCATTTTTTTTTTGTATTTTGTAACTTTGGAAACCCAATTTTCTTCCAAGTTACTTCGTCAATTATACTTATGTCGCTTCCCGTATCTAGAAGACAGTTCACATTACAGCCATTAATTTTAATTTTAATATATTTTCTTTTATCACACGTAGACTCATTTTTAGAACCATTGGTCTTTATTTCTGCTTTTCGGTATTTTCCTTTCCTGCATACCGTTGATTTATGGCCTTTTTTATTACATTTGTTACATGTTTTCTATTTAAAGTAACATCTTTAGTGAAGTGGTTTTTTCCCCAACATGTCTTACAGGATTTTTCGTGTGCACATTTCATCACCCTTTCCATTTTTTTTTCCATATTTTTTTCTTCAAAATTTTTTCCTTCGATGCTTGTATTGTCCTGCTTTAAATTTAACAGTTTCTGACACTCTTCCGTAACTTTTTGTAACGTTATTTCTGTGTCTTGGTTCATAATGGATAATATCCTTGAACGAATATCCTTATCTTTAGAGGCTGTTAAACCTTGCACAAAGATTAGACTTTTAAACATATCCTCTTTGAGGTCTTTTAATTTAAAATATTCACAATGAGCATTCACTTTCCCTGCATAAGTAATAAAATCTTCGTCCTCCTGCTTCGTGATATTTAAACATTCATAACGTGTATAGAATAGACTATCTCGTTCACTGAAAATGTTTGATAATATTTTTATTGTTTCACTAAAAGAAATCTCTTCAGGTTTCTTTGGCAGGATAAAATTCGTATACTTTGTATTTTCCTGAGATCCAAGTTTTTGAAGAAGAAGGATAATCTTCTCTTCGTCTGTCCAAGACTGACATCTCTTAGCAAAAATATTTTCGTATCTCCGAAAATATGCCGGAAAAGTAAACCCATTTGTCGGCTCGTATACAAATTCGGATAAAGAATTTGCTATTCCTTCGGGAGTGAAACGACAGTCTTTCTGCTGCGTTAAAATACTCTGTAGTATTTCTCTTTGCTTCAACTGTTGTTGCTGAAGTAATTCCATTTGCTTTTGTTGCGCAAACAATGCCGATTGCATAGTTCTAGTGAATTCCGCTAACTGCTCCATGTTAAAAATTTTTTTTTTTTACAAAACCACACAATTAAACAAAAGATTAACTCATATGTCCTATAAATTCAATGAATTAAAAGCACAATGTCCTTCCGAAAAGAAAAAAAATACTTCCAGCCGAATAAAACTTGAAATGGACACTTTTTTTTTAAATATTCTTTTCAAAAAAAAATGTTCTCTTCAAAATGTCAATTTCTTTTTTTTTTAGGACCGTAACCGACTGAAACACTTACTTTTTAAATGTTGGCTCTGTCGAAGTTTCTTTTTTCTTCTTTCTTCTTTGGATTTCTTTTGTTTTCTGCTCGTTAATCTTCTTGTGTGCTTATTTCTTCGCTTTGTTTTTTAGTGAGTTTCGTTCGAATTCTTCGTCGCCAGTTGTTATATCGTAGATTATATGAATAACAAGTCATTACTGGGGTTGTACAGAAAGGGTTTATTTAGGTAAAAAGGTGCACACATTTTTAAGCGTCCATTGACAGCTTAGTACTAAATTCTGTCTCCCACGTGAGAAGAGTTTGCTTGTCTTTTTATAGACGTAACAGTCCATTCATTTGAGGGGTGTTGGATCAGTCCATTATATCACTAACTTTAGTTCCTATATTGAGAACCCCCTTTTGCTATGACGTCAGAGGTTTGTTTCCAAAACGTGGCCAACTTAGGTGGCTACGCACATATTTTTCCTAACACACTTTTGACAACAAAGAATTCTCAACTAACCTATTTTTAACCTAACCTATTTTTAACCTAACCTATTTTTAACAATACATTTTTAATTTGTATTGTTCATTCTTTTTAGCTGCCATTTTAATATTCAGTTTTGTAAAAGAATGAACAAATCAATTCTTTTTACGATATAAACAATATCTAACTATTTGATAATAGAATTTAACAATAGGCCTTTTTAACATTCCGATTTATAACATTCTATTTCTGAATCTTGCTTACAAGGTTCGCGTCTCGGCTTATCCTTATGTCATTTTCACTTATCTAATATTCTTCTTATTTATATGGAAAGGGACAGCCTTTTTTTTCCTTTAACATCAGGAAGGGTCTTCTATCATCTTGAGGGAATTAGTTCTCTTAACAAGAAGACGCATGCGATTAACTCAAGACGATGAGTTGTTTTTTTACAGTTGTTTATTCGCTCCCAGGCATTACATCTAGCAGAGGAGCGATTGACGATCTGTATTTCGGTAGCTAGTTCTTACACGTTCCACATCTGAGACGCCCCCTCCCTTTGAGAGGAGACCCCTTTCAGAACATTTCTTTTGTTGACATCCTCAATTAACGTCCTAATATATTCTCAGCTAACTTAGAACATGTGATCACATACACGTACTTCCGAGTCAGCTATCTGACTCTTCCGGTGTAATTGATCGGTCACCGAGCTTGCTACGATGTTTAACCAATATATCAAAACACAACGAAAACCTCCCTGTTCACCACGCTAGTAAGATAGATAGATCGACAGATAAATAGATAAAATGCTAGATAGATAACTAGATCGATAGATAGATCGATAACACACACACACACACACACACATATATATATATATATATATATATATACATAGAGAGAGAGAGAGAGATCGAAACACAGATAAATAAAAAATAATTTCTTGTGTTTCCAATTACATAACAAGTGATAAAGTACGCTAACCATTAGGCCAGCTTGAATAGGTCTTTAGAAAGTGTTTTCAAACATACTTATTTGAACATCATGAGTATGTCACCTGAACCATTCACGCATGCGCATTTGTGGAAAAGTTATCAAACATAAAAATCTGATGACCCCCCCCAAAAAAAAAATATATTTCAATTAATGCAGATTTCTTATTTATTATAAACAGAAATACCGGAGATATTAAACGTAATGTTAAATATTTTATTAAAAAATGAAGAAAGAAAAAACGAAAAGAAACTGGGGCATATGCATGCGAGTATTATGTTTTTTCCAAACAGTTCACTTGTTCTATATAAAAAATATTCGAGCCGAAATCGAAACCAAAACATAAAAACGGTGAGTCAAGTACAGTAACTATACGGCCATTCGGACGCGATCTTTAAAAAGTGGTTTCTAACCTACTCATTATTAACACCTGTCATGATAACACTTCACACATACGTATTCATGAAACAGTTGAAAGCAGTGACTCCCACATGTGCATTTTTCTCAATTTTTACCACTTAGTCACCTCTTTTTCCAGTCGAAAACCGATTAAAAAACATTCCACATCTGAATATCCTATAAACGAAATTTCAAGACTGTAGATTAAAACTCCGAGGAGTATATAGGTTGAGAAGTGTCTTCATACACATTTATAAATATATAAACTGTCTCAAATTAATTATACCTATTTACATTCATTAACGATTAAAATTTTCATACTGTTGTATATCTTTCAATTAAATCATTCATGTGATTATTTTTTTTACACAGGCATCACCACTTATCAAGGCCAGAGACCACTCGAGAATAAGGATAAAGAGTGTACAGTAGTCAATTGGACAATATAGTAATCGTCAGTAATGGAAATTCGGTAAAGTTGTTAACTTAAGTGGAACGGCTCATCAATAACTTGTTTACGTTGGACTTGAAGACAATTATATTGTAGTCAGCTGGAAAGCAGGAAAACGGACGACGATTTCACAGGCTTGCAGTTCTAAGAAAAAAGCTTTGTTCATGGGATCTACGTTTAGATTTAGGCACAGATAAAGAGTGGGGGAAATTATTGATAGCGTTTTCTGCTAGACGAGTGTTTCTTATTTATCATCGAGTGGCTTTAGCCTCGATTTACTATGAGTCATAAAACTGTCTTATTCACGAATAAAGATGAATTTAACAATATAATATTTCGTATTATTTGTATTATTCATACAACTATACTGACGTTTATTTTATTGAAAAATGATTGGGATCATCTTCGACCTATTTCAAGTGTATATTGTTGGATTTAGGAATCTTTCTGTCGAACACGGGAATTTTTTCAGAATTTCGAACGGAACTCATTCATTAAGCCACGACGCTAGCATGACCAGTTGGAAATACTAATTGTATTCTTAATATCACTTCATCGAGAATTTAACCTTCGATCTCATAAAAAGTGTCAGGTTAACTTAATTTTAAAACATGTGTTATCTGTTAAGCTGCGAATCATTGTGGAAACAATATTTCGCCTACTGAAACTTGTTTTCTCATGTGATCACTACACTTTCAAACATTTATTTCGAATTGAAAACGTTTCTTGTTTTCATTTCTGCAGCATGGAAATTTTTGGAATTTATTTTACTCCTATGATAACGATATTCTATACTACTAAAAGTTTCTATAACTGAGATTAAGAAAGTAATGAGCAGGTGTACCAATTGCATGTGCTTTGGGTACAACAATTCCGAGCTTGTCATCAATATCATTAATTGTAACACCTAATCTTACAATTTATTTCATTGTATTTTTTGACTGAAGATGGGGCATCTTACCAGATACCAGATACCAGACATTTACCTGCTTTTTCAGTAACTAAAATCGAGAGATCTTTTTAAGATTCTAACCGTCTTTTTTCAGCGCAATTGCTTGTATCTCTCTGGCATTTAATTCACATAGTATTTTGATTGAGTAAGTTTAGAAATTATTTTTAATGGGACATGTGTCCTTATAATAAGGGTAATTATGAACATCTCCTAAACATTCCAGTTGTTTTTCATGCCGAACATAAAATTTTGGTATTTCGTTATCTCCTGCTCAACTCTGTATAAGTAAGCATCATTAGGGATATTGACTTCAGTGAGGGCTGCTATTTTCTTCATCTTGCTCCGTATCACTATGCCAGGTTTAACTGTTCTGTTTCCTATGTAGCTGTATAAGTTCTATAGCCATGGTGAATAGTGTATGAATACTTTCCAACTGTTATTTCTGTCAGCAATCATGAGCGAATTGAATCCGTCAGTTATTTCTGCTCTTTGTTGCCGATCGCTAGGATTCTCTGTTTTCACTTGGTAGTTACAACTTATCAAGGCCCGAAAGTTACTTAAGGATAATTGTTAATGAGTGTAAGTTGGTAGTGTAGTAATCGTCAATGGTGTAAATTGAGTAAAATTCGATTATTTATGGGGACAGCTCAACAAGAACTTGTTTACATTGGATTTGAAGGCTACCACGTTGTATTGAACCGAAAAGCAGAACAGCGAAACAGTGTTCCACAGGCGAGCAGTTCTGCGTAAAAAAGCTTTGGTCATGGAATCTGCGTTTAGATTAAAGTACAGATAGAGATCGGGCTAAATCGTATATAGTAGTTGTGTTCGTTACAACTCTACTTTCAACCGAGTCATTGTTTGTTTCGTTCACCACACTGTTTTCTTCTACCTCTTCTTTTACACACGTCCGTTCGTTTTCGTGACTCAAACTCGTCTCGCTTCCCGCTTTCCTCCTCTCGTTATTTATGGAATCAGGGTACGAGATTCTCCGAGATTCCCCGAGATTCCACGAGACTTTTTTCCACATAAACGCATGCGGGCGCCATCTTGATTCTTAGTAGCCACTTTCTCCACACTCCCCCCCTGATCTCATGATCACAGAGACGACAGGGGGTGGTGATCGCCGCCGTCGGGTGCTTCTACGAAGGGGGGCAGTGCTGCTCTCGTCTTCGCGTGCGCTCTCATCCACCGCCTGATGGTCGGGGAAGGCTTCATCTCCGTGGAGGTTACTGATATAAGAGTCACTGCTTGATAGGGATGGTGCAAACCAAAGCGATGGCCCACTCGTCTCAGAGTCAGAATCACTCTCATCGTTCACTGGAGGTGGTACATGTGTCGCCGGCCGTAGGTCCCTAACGTGACGGGGTACGCCATCAACCTGGACACACTGCTGACTCACCACATCGGTCACTGTGCCTCGTTTATACTTGTCAGTACATCGGTTTCCTGGCGGCTTCACCCAGACAGCATCCCCTTTGGCATATCGATTCCGTTTTACCTCAGTGGCCACAGTTGTATCGGGGTGGATTCCTTTTTCTCGGACACGGTACTAATAGATTGCGTTTGCAGGCGCCGTTCCTGGAGAGACGCCATCCTTTGGCATGAGATTATACCAGTACACAGCTTCTGCGATGGTGCATTGCTTCCTGGCTGCAATTGTTTTGATGCTGCGATGGCTTCTCTCAGCTATACCATTGCCAGAAGGCACATAAGCGCATCTAAGCCGCAGCCGCACACCCCATTCTTGTAAGAACTGCCTCATCTGATGGCTGCAAAAGGCTGGGTCGTTGTCCGTCAGTACTTCATCGGGCGCACCTCTTTCACAGAACACGGATGACAGCTGGCGAATAATGTGACAAGAGTCCTGGCGCCCGAGGAGTCTCCAAACTGCGAAACGTGTAGGCCCACAATCGATGAGGGTAAGGAAGTGGTTGCCACCGTAGTGTGTGATGTCCATGCCCACTCTCTGCCACTTACCACTCACTCCTAACTCCCCTTTCTTCCATCGTGCTGGAGCTGGGTCGATGGATTGGCAGGCCTCGCAACTTTCCACCACTCTTCAGATATCTTTTTCCTACTCCTGGATCAATCATCTTGACAAAGTACAGTGTCCGCTTGATGCCAGGATGTCCACACTGTCGATGAATGTCCATGATGCGCGCTGCATCCACATTACACACAACTGTTGCACATGTGTTTTGCAGATTATCAGCATATCTCCGAGCACCAGCCAGAAGCCATCGTTGAGGGACTCTTGTCAAAGCATCTGCTCTGTTGAGCGCAGACCTGATCAACATTACGTCCACGGTCAGGTCGTACTCTGTGATGGTGTCGACCAAGGTGGCAAGCCGTATTCGAATTAACATCTCACTCGATGCTCGTGTCGTCAGCCGTGCTCTTCCACTTAATGCATCGGTTATCCACCGATGAGTACATGCCGAGTCAGTCATGATATGTAGAACTTTGGCGTGCCATTGAAGCGCCAAGTTAACGCCCTTCAATGTAGCATCAAGTTCGGCCAGGTTTATGTGCCTCGAATCATTCTCTGGCCGAAGCCAACAGGCATCTTCAATAATGGAATCATTAACTGCAAGGGCAACTCCAATGGCCAGTGAACTAGCATCCACCTAGACCGTGAACTCATTCCCGCTGACACACCACTTTACTTGAACGGGGTCATTACTGGTCACTCTGGACACAGTCTCTGTCAACATGCTCTTTAGGGTGACATCGTGTACTGCATCGTCCCATCCCGACGACACGGCTGTTGCACGTCTCTTTATGGCTGCCACGGCCACCCTGAGCCAACCGCACACAGGGAAATGGCCTACCATCTTTCCAAAAAGCGAAAACACTGTTCGTCGAGCGATGTTTGATGGGACCTTGGGAACGTGACTTCCTCTTCTCCAGCAAAGTCCCTCCTTGCTATTGCGCACGTGCAGGCCGAGAACTTTTGCTCCATCGCACAGACGCTCTGGTTCCTTACATGTCAGTCCAAAGCTTTCAAAATGCTTTTTAATCGATTGCGCTGACATGAGGTTCTCATTGACGAATATATCATCGATGTATGAGGATGTTGCCTGTTGCACTGCCTCATCTTGCTGCCGGATAGCATGCATAATTGCTGCCATAATGCCTGGGGTCACATTTAGACCGATCCCTAGCCTGGTTAGACAATATCGGGCTCCTCTAATTTCCACAGTCTGAAATGGCCACTATTTCTTCTCAATGCGTGTAATTTTCGGGCCATGAATTCCTTCCATGCAGTAATTGGATCTAATGCAAATGCTGTAAAAAGGGCGCGCTTGATGCAGGCAGAATCTGTTTTTTCCTCATCAGCCAACTGCTGGTATACTGCATATGCTCCCCCAGTGAGGCGCATTGGGACCACGCATTCTATACGCTTCAACCCACTGAGCTGACATATTAATTCTGCTTTTTCCACCCATTCCTGCACTGAGTAATCAGTGCTACTGCCATCAAACAGAGGAATTAGCTTGGGGTCAAATCCTGACGTCATGCCGGAATAGCTTGTGTTCGTTACAACTCTACTTTCAACCGAGTCGTTGTTTGTTTCGTTCACCACACTGTTTTCTTCTACCTCTTCTTTTACACACGTCCGTTCGTTTTCGTGACTCAAACTCGTCTCGCTTCCCGCTTTCCTCCTCTCGTTATTTATGGAATTAGGGTACGAGATTCTCCGAGATTCCCCGAGATTCCACGATACATTTTTCCACATAAACGCATGCGGGCGCCATCTTGATTCTTAGTAGCCACTTTCTCCACAGTAGTTATAGCTAGTCGAGTGTTTTGTGTGAAAGTTTCGCAAGGGGCACGTCGAGCTCTTGCCATGAAAATAACAAGAGAGCAGAGGCACGCTCACAACGTCTCTTCTGTGGGATAAATGTTACAGAAAAGAGAAAAGGGTATCACCTACTAGGTTTCGAAGCCGGTTTTAAACTCTATCAAGGCTGGATAGGGCGCACCGAACAGCTCCTATTCAGATGTGAAAACAGTACTATATTTTAGGGCGTACCTGGTGCTTATGCAGAAAGAGAATTGCGTAGGCAGTGAGATACTGGAGCAGTATTATGAGCCAACCACTTTCCAGCGATATTGGCAACGGATTTGATGTATGTGCAACATTTAATACCAGCAGTGAAGGTCAGTTCCAGGAGCTTGTAAAGAAATGGAGCTTCTCCAAGACTAGAATCATTTTTTGAATTCTCTTAATATTGCACAGTATTGAGAACTTTGCAAGTTTGGTTTGACCAAAACAGAATTTCTGCGTACAAATCACATATAATTTGTTAGATTTCACTGAGGATCGCAGCCAGGTAAGATTAGGTGACATAATTTTTTAGAATCATGGTGCCATTCTGTTTGAATTAGAGTTTTTTTGTTTTTTTTTATAGTGGTGAAGTCTTTGTGTAAAACCGGCAATATTTATTGGTATTACTGCTAACCTTTGGTTAATGAGTGTAAGTTGGTAGTGTAGTAATCGTTAATGGTGTAAATTGGGTAGATTGATTGGGTAGAATGATTGACACAAGACTGAACATAAAGTAGACCGCAGGTTTTTACATCAGAGTTTACCTTCTCATAGGTCTGAACAAAATGTCTTAACAAAACTAGGGGTGCATCCCTCCCAGTTAAATAATTCGCCACCATATATAATGCAGGAAGAGGAAAGGAATAGTGCTAACCTTCTTGTCTCAGAAGGTTGTGCTACAGTCACCGCAGAGGTCAGACAAGGACATCCTTCGGTACGGTACATACAGCGCCTTGCCTTACCAAATGGTCATCCACCTGGTACTTGCCAGGCTCATTATTTCTTAAGTGCGGTTATCTGGCGTGAACCGGTGTGTCAACGTGATTGTGTTATATATATATATATATATATATATATATATATATATATATATATATATATACTTTATTTGTTTTTATATAAGCAGTAATATGTTGCTACACAGTCATGAGCATGTTTCTGTCAACTAGTTATTAGTAACTAGAGACCTCTTTAGACAATACATCTCATACGAAGGCAAAGTTTAAATTTTTCAGCCAATTAAGTAGCGGGTGAGATTATTTACGAAAGTGCTCTACCCAAAGAGCAGGGTTTAAAATATTTGTAGTCATCGACATATTGTCCTGTTTCGTTGTATCACAACTCATCAGTGTCGCTAGACTAGCATCTTTCCCAAGCCGAGGACTGAGTTAGAACCATCGCGTTGACAGCAGTTTTACCGATCTACTTATATATATATATAAACCGAGAGAGAGAGAGAGAAATTATTTTTATTTTTATATATTTGTAATAAGTATTTATTATAGGAATGTAAATATATAAATAAAGTACTGATAATAGTAGCGGATTATAAGTATTATAATAGATTAATCCGAATTATATAAATACAACTGATTGGTAATTTTAAAAAAATACCCATTTGGAATATAGAGGCAAGGACGAGTGTCACAGTATAAAAGTCGCCATTAATTTTTGAGATAGCACTTCTTGTTGAATGTTTTCCTCACGATAGGTATTTGAAAATATTATAGAACTAAAGTTAGTAAATATTAACTATAATTTCTCATATCTACTAAGAAACGGTAATTCTTTCAAAATTCAAATATTACGTCAAATTGATGAAATACAGATGTTTTCAACGATTATATATATATATATATATATATATATATATATATATATATATATATATATATTATTGGAATCCTTTGTAGATGATAATTTCTATATTTATTTATTTGTGGATGGTTATACTCATCTCTATAGTTGTTGTTTTATCCCGTTTCGGCCAAATATTCCTGTGTCATTCTTTCAACAACCATAGCGCAGTGGATAAATGCTGAAGATTACTCTTTCAATCATATACAAAACAGGCCAGAGGATTAGTTAGTCAAAACGTGGTAAGACAACGACAACTATGGAAGACAGTAACTACTGAGGTTACAGTTAAGTGACTCATCATTCCTATTCCATCGATGTTATCAATCATCTGAAGAAGACCTGAAGATTAGTTGGCCGAAACCTGATGAAACAACAACAATGAAGATGAGCAAAACAGTCCGCAAACCAATGAATAAATAGATTTTATCCATATTTTTAAATTATGATACAGCGATTTTAAGTAATTCCATTATTTTATCTAATGTTTGGGTATCGTTCTAAAACACAAATGTTTACTGCTTTTCATATAAGTTCTATTCAAATTTAAATGCCTTTGAAACTGAATGATTTTTGCTTTCGGAATTCAAATCATTTGTGATTTCTAACGAGTGCTCCATTTTTTTCTCTGTGCATATTTAAAAAAACATAAGAGAATCAACCAGGCCTTATGACGACATATGGCTATTTTGATTTTAAACAAACCGATCACAATTACTCATTCATTCTTCAGATCAAAAATCGTGTGGCTAACCTAACGGATTGGAGAAATGCATTTGGTATGTATTCAGTTCAACAACAAATAGCTTGGAATATAAGAACTTCTGGTAGGTACCTATATTTTTATGATTTATTACGTTAAATAAAAATAATTTCCCTATTAAACGGCCAAGAGAATTTGTTAAAAAATAACGATTCTACGGTTGCGTTTGAAAACATACAACATATTTGGGATATCACTAAAATACAAAGGCGTGAGGCATTCTATTTAAAAACCAAGCCGTAAAAATCATTAATTTATCTGATTGAATTACACCACAATATACAGTGTAATCACATTGATATACCAGTCCTCGTTATATTACCGAGGTTAAGCAATGTTGAGCCCGATCAGTGCCGAATGGGTGACCATTTGGGTATATTAGGATCTGCATATAGCAGAAAATCGATACCTCCTTGCATGAACTACAAAAATCTAACGTCATCATGTCGAAACTATAGATGCAACTATAGACTTATAGTAAATTTTGAACATTCCCTTTCCTGAGGATTAAGATTTAGCAAGCCTAGGATGAGGGCTCTCTGGTATAGGTCGGGTAATTACGTCACAAATATCAACATTCACAAATGTAAGACATCCATCATATCCAACAACGCACGTAAATCCAGGATACCTGCGGTAATGCGTGTCGTGATGATCGCAGAAAATGAGAATAAATTGTCTTCCTAACCCTGAAATATATAAGGAAAGAAAAAATTAATGTGTTTGAATGCGTGCGTGAATTTCCGCTTGAAACGACAGCGGGAATCCTTTTGAGCGATTCGCTGTCAAAACTGACTGAAAAGTTGCTTCTGTTGAGAATGAAAATGCTCGTTTAACGCAAGACACTTTTCGTATTCGCATCGAACAAAAATCCGGTTTTTCCAAATCTAACAAAAACATCTTGTCACGTTGAAATCCCATTAAATGGATGAGGTGTATAAAAAAACGGAGAAGTAAATGAAATACTTAGGGCGACCGTTAAATATCAGCAAAGAAATGAACAACAAACGAATTCCTCTATTCTCTTCTACCGATGCATGATCAAAAATAACCGGAAACAAGTTAAACAATTTATGAAATGTTTGTTTAGTTTAATAATAAAGGAATTCTGTTCAGAAAGTGGTTAAACATTGTATCCACTCAACCCATCCATATCCTTGAGCCCCTGGATGAGCATAGACCATCTACAACTCTTGTAGATGCTTTTGTAGCGAGGAGTTCTTTTTTCGGAGTGAGGCTGCTGCCCTTACGTCCAACCTTCCCAGAATGTACATACAACATCTAGCCTCCCTAAATGGTCACCCATCTAGTACTGGCCAGGCTCAACGTTGCTTAACTTCGGTGATCTTACGAGAACCGGTGTGTTTACGTGATTGTGCCGTGCAAATTATGCATACCAACGTTATATATAAACTTGTGACAGTAATTAAAGCTATTCTTTGCGAAAGAAAAATATGAGCCTGCTTATACTGCAGCATGATATTTTGTAACACGAAAGAAGTAAACGTGATTGTTGTTACGTAAGAATAATAAAACAACAACTGACATACGTTGCTATGTGGTTTATTTCCAGTATTTATGTAAATAACACCATGGGCCTACGATTCGACCTGCTCCTAGTCGATTTCCTTTCCTTACAAAATTCTCTTCTTTCCAGAAGTAATAAAAGTGTGAAACACGCGATGCACACTTTTCTTAATTCCGGTTACTTTTCTTAATAGATTTAAATATCTGACTTTGATAGTCAACTTCTGCTAAGACTGTCACTAACTAATTAAAAGTTACCCACTCTTAATGAAACGCAGATTGAAAAATATATAACAAGTAAAAATGAGTTTTTAAAATTCTAATTTTTACTCGAATGAGTAGTACCTTCTGTAAGTATTCAGCGTCATTTCTAAAACAAATAAAATAGCAAGAAATGTACATTCTCCCCAAGCTACTATGGTGTCGACAAAAACGCAATGTGTTATTTTTCTAATGAACTGTCGAAAAATAACCAAACTAGAAGAGTATTATTCACAGGACAATAAAGGAGCTTGACATGATATTGTTTGTAATGGAACTTAAAAGCAGGAAGGGATTTTTTTACCAATGTATAAGGTATGTACATTTATCTTAATGTGATTTGGAAAAACTGACGTTTAATCAAATATCGGAATATATATGTAGTCAGACAAAAATATATTTTAAAACAGTTAATATTATTTGGCAGGATTAAGTTTGTGTTTAATGCATATTTCAGATATGAATCTTAATTATATGTGTAATATGAGTTTAGTATCGTCATTGTAGTTGATATAGATGTATGAAATCAAATTTTTATTGAATATTAACTTGTGTAATTAAGGTATTATATGTGTCGATTACTTTGGTCGATATGCTACATTCATAAATTCTTTTTATTATCGGGAACATCGCGAGTTTTGTCTGCTACTATTTTAACGTAATGCAATTCTCCTTGTAGAATAAAACAAATAGAGCACTATAGAAAAGGCGGGCAATATTGGTATAAATCACTGTTAGTCATTACTGCAGATGGTGCCATCTCGTGAGATGTTCAGTAGAGCTACCATCTATCAACTCGGCGGTGTGTCACCGATATCGGGTTTGCAATATGTGCTGATCTAACCACAGTTAATGATAGTAGCGTTAAATAATTGACCAAAGAAATTTGTATAAAACATCAGTAGATATAACCGACAGCGCTCGTTCTGTGACTTATTTTCAGAATTTCATATTTATTGGTTTGATCCATGGTTTGAACATGGTGCTAGTCTAGCTTCGAGTATATAAGGATCAAACCGATATGTATATATGACTTATATGTAATATACTGAGTTCGTGTAATTCAGTACATTTTCATATACCAGAAGGTTTAAAGCCAAAAAAGGTTGACTTAAGGATTAAGCTACAAACCTATCACATTTCATAATTGAGCATTAATATACTGTGTGCGCAAACACAGTATATATATATATATATATATATATATATATATATATATATATATATATATATATATGTACAGTGCAGTATAGAAGATGCGATGGATATATGATGAGTTGCGTATATAATGAAGTTTTTTTCGTGTCACCTAATGTCCGTAAATGCTTACATAATAAAGTACACATTTATGCATTACACATATATATACAGTTCCATACCACATAACATTTAACAACAAACATTTCAACAACAACAAAAGGGCAGAACCATCTTGTGGAGAAATTATCTTTTTCCAAACTCCATTATTCATCTGAATCTTTGTTGATGAATCTGGCAAAAGCTGAAATGAACATTTCTTCCAAAAAACAAAAAAAATACGACCAGGAGTCTCCGGTTATATATCAGATAGTTTTTATTTCACTATGTTTCCTTGTGGGAAGATCGCAGGCTTGTCATAGTCTCTGCTGTACTCCTTACCAGGGCAATTACGGCCTTGTCTTAAACATCCTTTTCGTCTGTCTAGATCTCTCCTAGCTCTGTCTCTTCTCTTCCGCTTTAAAACCTGTGTCTCACATAACTTTTTTCACTAGGAGCACATCTAAAAAACTTCTTAAATTAGAAAATCAAACTAGTAACACTATGTATTCTTTAAAATGGGGCATATTAAAAAATATAAATATCTTAACCCAAAATCGTAATGTTGCTATATATGCAACGATGAGGCCACCGCTATACGCGCAGTAGATAGAAAGCTCAATGTCATAAATTCTAAGAACGAAAGTATTTCCCATTGTTGGCAAAAAATGAAATTTTAATATAGAAATTTCATGAAATCCACTGATAAGCTACCTTCAAATCATGACTTATACTTTTCGGCCTTTGATTTCCATATGCACTTATTAATCACTAATACCATAAAATTATAGACCCTCTAACAATTTGATCCACTTATATTAGACTGAAATATGCCTTCCTAATTCCTAACTTTGTTGGAACCTACTGTATCCTCCATTTCTAACCCCAAACCCAGCTCCGATTTTATTTGGATATCTATCCCGTCGACCTGCAAATGTTTATTAATAACTTTATAACCATTAATCCACCTTCTCTAATTCCATATTAATAATAATTATTTTTCTTTGCCGATTAAAATCCTTATATCTATCTGAATAGATCTTCTCTCTATATTACCCCGACGGATCACATCTACATAGTGTTTCAACTTTTAATTTAACTGGCCATATCCTATTAAATCTAATCTGTCGACCTAGTCCACAAATTCCAAAATTTCATCATGACAAGTTTCAAGAAAAAATACACGATTAAACCCGGTTCTCCAACTTCCAACGTAGACCCCTACTACCATGTCTCCTTCTCCAACATCAGGGGTCTTCGTTCTAACCTTCCAGAGGTTGAAACCCAATTACAGGAGACTAAATCAGACCTTTTATTTTTAAGTGAAACTGGCATTGGACAGGCTATTTCCCTAGATGAGTTTGCAATTACAGGATACTCTAACTTAACTTCTAAATCTGACCCCCAAGATCGCCATGGGCATGGAATATGTGCCTATATTAAAGATAGCTTTCCATGTGGGAGGGACATCTCCAGGGAAGATCCTAACTTACCCTATATGTGCTTCCGGGTTGCTTTAGCTCACACTACTGCATTTATATTTACTCTCTATCGCCCCCACAACAGCGGAGTTACTATCTTTCAAAGCATATCTGAGAAAATTGACCAAGTCCTTTCTACTTATCCTTCAGCTAACATTCACGTATGTGGAGACTTCAATGTTCACAACGTCGAATGGTTGACCCACTCAAACAAGACTGATGATGAGGGGAGGTTCTGTCATGATTTCTCCATTGCCTATGACCTCACTCAGATTGTTCAGGAACCTACCCGTGTGCCCGATAATGACGGCCAGTATGCGAGCCTACTAGACCTTTTTCTCACAACTTGCCCTGAACTATGTTCAGTTTCTGTTCTGTCGCCTCTTGGATCTTCCGACCACTCAATTGTATCAATTAAGATAAAAATTTAAATGTAATAAGTCCCCAGACGTACCTCTTCATCGTACAGTATGTCGATACACTAAGGCTTACTGGGATAGCTTCCGTACATTTATATCTGATCTACCTCTGCATTCCATGTTTAAAAAGGATGTGTCCTCTATAGTATTAGACCTAACTGAATGGTTAATTGTAGGTATTGACCATTTCATACCCTCTAAAAAGTTTCAGCGAAAACCTAACAGCCAGCCATGGTTCTCTCCAGAATGTGCTGCTGCCATTGCGCACAGAAATCACTTTTTCCACTGCTTCCAACGTAATAGATGTATGGAAACTAAAGCCGTTTTCAGGACTGCCAGCAACCATTGTAAGAAAGTAATAAGGAACGCAAGAGAGTTGTATGCTCAATCTGTTAAGTCCAAAGTAGCTGAGCAGCGGCTTGGTTCCCACCAGTTTTGGCAAATAGCAAACAGAATCCTGAACAGAAGCGTGTGCTCCATTCCAACTATTATCAATGGACCTGAGGTAATCTCGTCAGCATCAGACAAAGCCAAACTCTTTGTCAAGAACTTTGCAGCTAATTCTACCCTTTGCGACCAAGACCGCCAACCCCCAATATTTCCTCCTGTATCAGAAAACACGCTATGTGATATACGTATATCTGTACGTGATGTTGCCAAGCTAATCAAAAACCTTGATTCGAGTAAAGCAACTGGTCCTGATGGTATTCCAATTATAGTACTCAAAAAACTTCAACCTGAACTAGCGCCCATACTTACAAAACTGTTTAAACGTTGTCTTAAGGAGAATAGTTTTCCATCTCCCTGGAAAATCTCATCAGTATGCCCTGTATTTAAGAATTCAGGTGATCGCTCATCCCCCTCTCAGTACAAGCCAATAAGTCTCCTGTGCGTCATGAGTAAGTTGCTAGAATCTGTGTTAAATACAGAAGTAATCAAACATCTCAACAAAAATAACCTTCTTAGTGACACTCAATATGGTTTCCGTTCTGCTAGATCTACAGCAGATGTCCTTGCAGTTATATCGCATAGGATTAGCAAATCTCTCGACGGTGGCAATCTTTCTAGGGCAATTGCTCTTGACATATCTAAAGCCTTTGATAGGGTATGGCATAAAGGTTTACTTCATAAGATCGCTAGCTATGGTATAGCTGGAAAAGTCTTCCCAATTATTAAATCATTTCTTTCTGATAGGTTCATAAGAGTAGTAGTTGAGGGGCAAAAATCAGAAGCTCACAGTATTAATGCCGGTGTCCCTCAGGAATCCAGCCTGGGCCCAACTCTTTTCCTGATCTACATTAATGATCTTCCAAATCATATCCTTACATCATTTGTAGACATTTATGCTGACGACACTACCATTTATGATACCACATCTAAGACAGTAAACGACCAAGTTCTCTCCAATTCTCTCTCTTCTGATCTTGAGCACGTAGTACAATGGGGAAAGGAGTGGCTGGTTACTTTTAATCCATCTAAAACCAAGCTTCTCTCTTTACATCATCAACATTCTAATCCACATTTGTCATCAATTGAAATGAATGGCTCTCGTCTTCAGGAGGCCTCAAGTTTTGACAAGCTTCTGGGCTTGACCATTACTCCTGATCTTAAATGGAACACATATATCAAATCTGTTGCAAAGGCCGCTGGAAAAATGGTGGGATCTTTCTATCGATCCAGTAGATATCTCACTGCTGATGCTATTCTCTATCTATATAAGAGCCAGGTACGTCCAAGGATGGAATACTGTTGCCACATCTGGGCAGGAGCTGCTAGAAAGGACTTGTCCTGCCTTGATAGAGTTCAAAATAGACTCCGTAGCCTCGTAGGAGATGTCCTTTTCTCCTCCTTGCAACCTCTATCTCACAGAAGAGATGTTGCGAGTTTGTCTCTGATGTATCGTTATTTTCATGGAAAGTGTTCAACTGAGCTTCAATCTATGGTCCCCCCTCGCCAAACTTTCACAAGAAACACTCGTCTAGCTGTAAACACTATCAATAATTTCCCCCACTCTTTATCTGTGCCTAAACCTAAACGTAGATTCCATGAACAAAGCTTCTTTCTTAGAACTGCACGCCTGTGGAATTGTCTTCCGTTTTCCCGCTTTCCGGCTGACTACAATATGGTTGTGTTCAAGTCTAAAGTAAATAAGTTCTTGATGAGCCGTTCCATATAAGTTATTAAATTTACCAAATTTTCATTACTAATGATTACTATATTGACCAATTTCTACCGTACACTCTTTAATCCTTATCCTTGAGTGGTCTCTGGGCCTTGATAATGTGGTGATGCCTTTGTAAAAAAAAAAAAAAAAAAAATTAAAAAATATCCTAAATTCATCTGACAAATAGATTTTTCTTATCTCTCTCATATGTATACATGACCAAAACCACTTAACACACTTGTCTCTAAAATAAACCGCCATTAAATTTAAATACTACAGAATTTCTCGGTTATAACGTTTATCCTGACGACTTCTAAATGTATAAGGAACCACAGTTAATTTAGCCATCCATTCAAATCAAAATCATCCAGCCTCCAATGCCAAACAATATCCATTATTGCTTTTTACGTTTTAAGGTGCTTACTTGAGTATATTGATCATATTGATGAGGACGTATGTTCTTCTCAACTGTCAATTCTAACGCAGTTACTCTTGTCCCCTATAACCTACCCTTTTGCCATTTCTTATACATGCACTATTCTCCCTTCAGCGTTGCCTCGAAGAAGAATGATCCACTTTTAATGAAACTGAAATTACCATACACTCTTTTTATCCCTATTAGTTAAGCACCGTTCTTATCTTTCGCACTGTAATAAACCTCACCCTTTTTTTAACTTCTCAGTTCCTCCTTATTAAACTGAAAAATAGATTCATACATAGCTTTATTTATTTTACCTTGTTTTAATTTCATTTTATGCTATGCCCCACTCCAATATGCTAAGCTTCTTCTATCTTGATAATCTCTATATAAGGAATTTTTTTTTTTTTTTTTTTTTTTTTTTTTTTTTACACAGTGATCACCACTTATCAAGGCCCGGAAGCCACTCAGGGATAAGGGTTATTGCAAGTACATCACGTTAGTGAGGAGATTTTATGAAGTGTTTAATTAGGGGGGGGCGGTTCATAAGGAATTTGTTAACATTAGACTTAAAGACATCCAAGTTGTAGTCCGGAGGGAAGCAGGCAGACGGAACAGAGTTCCACAGGCATGCAGTTCTAAGAAAGAAGCTTTGCTCATGAAATCCGCGTTTTGATTTAGGCACAGATATAGAGTGGGGGAAATTTTTCACAGTGGATTCAGCTAGACGGGTGATTTTCGTGAAAGTTTGGCGAGGGGGGACCAGAGATTGGAGTTCAGACGAGCACCTGCCATGAAAATAACGATAAAACAAGGATAGGCTCGCAACGTCTCTTCTGTGGGAGAGGGGTTGCAGGGTAGAGAAAAGGGCATCTCCCACTAAACCACGAAGTCTATTTTGTACTCTGTCAAGGCATGATAGGCTGTTTTTGGCAGCTCCTGCCCAGATATGGCAACAGTATTCCATCCTTGGCCGTACTTGGCTTTTATATAGATAGAGAATTGCATCAGTAGTGAGATATCTTCTGGAGCGGTAGAAGGATCCCACCATCTTTCCTGCGACCTTGGCAACAGACTTGATGTACGTGTTCCATTTCAGATCAGGAGTAAAGGTCAAACCCAGAAGCTTGTCAAAACACGGGGCCTCACCCAGACGAGAGCCATCCATCACAATTGATGCCAGCTGGGGATCAGAGCGTTGATGATGTAAGGATAGGAGTTTGGTTTTAGATGCATTAAAGGTAACTAGCCACATCTTCCCCCACTGAACCACGCGCTCGAGATCAGAGGAGAGAGAATCAGAGAGAACTTCGTCATTTACAGCCTTTGATGTGTTGCCGTAGATGGTCGTGTCATCAGCATAGATGTCAACGAATGATTTAAGTATGTGTTTAGGGAGGTCATTGATGTAGATCAGGAAGAGAGTTGGGCCGAGGATTGACCCCTGAGGGACTCCAGCATTTATATTGCAGGCCTCCGATTTTTGTCCATCTACCACTACTCTTATGAGCCTATCGGAGAGAAATGATTTAATGATTGAGAAAACATTTCCAGTTATACCGTAGCTGGAAATCTTGTGAAGTAGACCCTTATGCCATACTTTGTCAAAGGCCTTTGATATGTCAAGAGCAATTGCCCTAGAAAGGAAGCCTTTGTCAAGAGATTCACTAATCCTGTGGGATATAACCGTCAGCACATCTGCAGTAGATCTTGCAGAGCGGAAACCATATTGTGTGTCACTAAGAAGGTTGTTTCTGCTGAGGTGGTTGACTATTTCTCTATTTAATATTGATTCCAGTAACTTACTCATAACACAGAGAAGACTTATTGGTCTGTATTGAGAGGGAGATGACTTATCACCTGAATTCTTAAATACAGGGCAAACTGATGAGGTCTTCCAGGGGGTCGGAAAGCACTTCTCCTTAAGGCAGCGCTTAAATAGTTTCGTAAGTATGGGAGCAAGTTCTGGTTGAAGCTTTTTTAACACTATAATTGGGATGCCATCAGGGCCAGTTGCTTTACTGGAATCTAGGTTTTTTATTAGCTTGGCGACCTCATGCACGGATATTTGTATATTACCTAGCTTGTTCTGTGTTATAGGAGGAAATATGGGGAGTTGATGGCCTTCGTCGCATAGGGTAGAATTAGCTGCAAAGTTCTTTGCAAATAGTTTGGCCTTGTCTGACGCTGACGAGATAACCTCTGGTCCATTGATAATGGTTGGGATAGAACGCACACTTCTGTTCAGGATCCTATTTGTTATTTGCCAAAACTGGTGGGAACCAAGCCGCTGATCAGCTACCTTGGATTTAACAGACTGGGCATATAGCTCTCTTGCATTTTTTATTACTCTTTTACAGTGGTTGCTGGCAGTCCTGAAAGCAGCTTTAGTCTCAGTGCATCTATTACGTTGGTAGTTATGGAAAAAGTGATTTCTGTGCGCGATAGCAGCAGCACATTCTGGGGAGAACCATGGCTGGCTGTTAGGTTTTTGTTGGAATTTTTTTGATGGTATGAATTGGTCTATGCCTACAATTAACCATTCGGTCAGATCTGATACTATAGAGGACACTTCCTTTTTAAACATGGAGTGCAGAGGTAAATCAGATATGAATGTACGGAAGCTATCCCAGTCAGCCATAGAGTATCGGTATACAGTACGGTGGAGGGGTACGTCTGATGGCTTCTTACATTTTGTTTTTATCTTAACTGATACGACGGAGTGGTCGGAGGATCCTAAAGGAGAATGAACGGTACATGAACATAGCTCAGGGGAAGTTGAAAGAAAAAGGTCTAAGAGGCTTGCATATTGATTGGGTGTATCGGGCACACGGGTGGGTTCGCGAACAATCTGAGTGAGGTCATAAGCAATGGCAAAATCATGACAAAACCTCCCCTCATCATCTGTCTTATTTGAATGGGTCAGCCATTCCACGTTATGGACGTTGAAGTCACCACAGATGTGGATGTTAGCCGAGGGATGTGAAGACAGTATGTGGTCTATTTTCTCAGATATGCTCTTAAAGATAGTAACTCCGCTGTTGTGGGGCCTATAGAGGGCAAATATAAATGCAGTGGTGTTAGCAAGTGCAACCCTGAAGCACATATAGGGTAAATTAGGATCTTCTCTAGAGATATCCCTGCCACATGGGAAGCCATCCTTAATGTAGGCACATATTCCATGCCCATGGCGATCTTGGGAGTCAGATTTAGCTGTTAAATTGGAGTATCCATTAATTATGAACTCATCTAGGGAAGTGGTCGGCCCTATTCCAGTTTCACATAGAAATAATATGTCCGGTTTCGTCTCCTGTAATTGGGTTTCAACCTCTGGAAGGTTGGAACGTAGACCCCTGATATTGGAGAAGGAGACCTGGTAGTAGGGGTCTACGCTGGAAGATGGGGTTCTAGGTTTAATCGAGTTTTTATTCTGGAGATATTTCATGTTGAGGTTTAGGGATTTGTGGAATAGGTCGGCATACTTGGTTAGAGCAGTACAGAGAGGGAAAGTAAGAGAGAAAAAGACAGGAAATTTTTTTTTTTATTTGTAGCACACGAAAAGGTAAATAAATTCATCTCATTTAATCTTATTAGGTATATATATATATATATATATATATATATATATAACTATATATATATATAGTCTAACTCTGATATAAAGACAAAATATGAGAGAAAACGGATATAAGAGAGATTTTCTCTGGTCTCAAATTAGAGCTTGTGTTAATGTACAAGGTAACCCAGATATAAGAAACATTTTCCTTGTCATTCTGATATAAGAGTGTTGTCGCGTCCGGATAAAAGTCTCGTATATCCAGATTTTTTTTTGTTTTTTTTACATGGAGATCACTACTTATCAGGTCCGGAAGCTACTCGGGGATAAGTGTTATTGCGTGTACTGTAATCAATGGGATAGAATCGTAGTAATAGTTAGTATTGGAGATTTGATAAAGTGTCTTACTTTAGGTGGTGATTAATCAGGAATTTGTTTATGTTGGACTTGAAGACATCCAAGTTGTAGTCAGGTGTGAAACAGGAAAACGGAAGAGAATTCAACAGGCATGCACTTCTAAGAAAGAAGCTTTCTTCGTGGAATCTACGTTTTGATTTAAGCACAGATAAGGAGTGAGGAAAATTAATGACAGTGGTTTTAGCTAGACGGGTGTTTACGTGAAGGATTGGCGAGGGGGACCAGCGATTGGAGCTTGGACGAGCACTTGCCATGGAAATAACAATAAAACAAAGACAAACTCGCAACGTCTCTTCTGTGGGAGTGAGGTCGCAGGGAAGTGTAAAGGGCACCCTCCACTAAGCTACGAAGTCTATTTTGTACTCTGTCAAGGCAGGATAGGCTGTTTTAGCAGCTCCAGCCCAGATGTGGCAGCAGTACTCCATCTTTGGATGTACTTGGCTTTTATAGAGATAAAGAATTGCATCAGTAGTGAGATATCTTCTGGAGTGGTAGAAGTATCCTACCATTTTCCCCGCGACCCAGGAAACAGACTTGATATACTTGTTCCATTTCAGGTCAGGAGTAAAGGTCAAACCCAGGAGCTTGTCAAAGCATGAAGCCATCCCAAGAGAAGAGCCATCCATTTCAACTGATGCTAGATGGGGATCAGAGCGTTGATGATGTAAAGATAGGATCTTGGTTTTAGATGTATTAAAAGTGACCAGCCACCTCTTCCACACTATACCACGCGCTGAAGATCATGGGAGAGAGAATCAGAGAGAGCTTTATCATTTACGGCTTTTGATGTATTGCCATAGATGGTCGTGTCATCAGCATAGATGTTAACGAATGATTTAAGTATGTGTTAAGGGAGATCATTGATGTAGATCAGGAAGAGAGTTGGACCCAGGATGGACCCTTGAGGGACTCAAGCATTAATACTGTGAGCCTCTGATTCCTGCTCATCAACCACTAGTCTTATGAGCCTATTAGAGAGAAATTATTTAATAATTGAGAAAACATTTCTAGTTATATATATATATATATATATATATATATATATATAGGTTACACTATATATATATATATATATATATATATATATATATATATATATATATATATATAAAACATCGGTTTTATAACTTCTTTAAAGACATTAACCTAAAAATAAGTGTTGATATTAACTATAAAGTAATACACTTTGTAGGTGTTACCGTCAATTTAATTAACAGAACATATATATAATACTATAAACCTAATCAAATGCTATATTATATCAACTCTAAATTTGATCCACCATTCTTAGTAAGGAAAGCTACTATTGCCAGCATTTAAAAATGAATATCTAGATCATCTCATAACGAACAAATATTTCATAGCAAGAAAAAATTTTATAACAAACAATTAGCTAGATTAGGTATTAATAGTGAAATCAAATATATACGCACAAACTTTATTAACCTACAGGTAGCAGCGATGAAAATAGAGTACTATCCCATGTTATATCTTATAATATAGCAATGAGAAATTCTATATATAAAAACTCTAAAAATATTAGAATACGCATTAAAAACTTGGATCAAATAGGAGTAAGTACTCCATACAAACATCATGGAAAAATCGAGAAGAAAAACAGATGTGTGCATATGGTTAGATTTGTCTTACAGCGGGCACATAAAACACAACTTACAAAGGAATAATACAAGATTCTTGATAGGAACTTCCCTAAAGATAAGTAACTTTAGTAAACTCATAAACAAAAATACAGTAAGATTATTATTCCCGACACCTTTTAACTAAACAAAAGGCTATAATAAGTTCCATTAACGCTAAAAAGATAAGACAATGTAGAAGGCAGATCAGCGAGAATCAAACCCTTTTAAAAAAACAAAAATAAATGCTTTTTAGATGGGATAGTTTTATTTCTGACATTATATATAAATGTAATCTCATCGGAATAGTAGAATTAGTACGTATATAGTGGCGACAGTCAATTTAAGAACAGATTCCGCAAACATATAGCATCTTTATAAATAAACAAATGAGAAAACTAATAAGAGATACATAGCTTTTAACTACATGGGTAAGACAACTGTAAAAAAAAAACGTAGAACATAAATTAAAATGGTCAATGTAAGGAAGGGCTATAAAAATATACACCTAACAAATCCGAGTGCTGCAACCTTCACACTATTGAAGCTTGCTATATGGTAGTATCTATGAGAAACTTATTAAATAAACGTCAGAACTCGTGCAATGCTGTGTAGGTAGAAATAAATATATACTATCCAGTCTAAAAACAGACTATATAAATTAAATTTCAATAATAATCAGTATTTAATAGCTTTCCGGGAAATAAAATCAAATAAAATTAATAAAAAATAAAATAAAAATAAAAATTAATCAATAAATAAAATAAATCCATTTTTACAAGTGAAAGAAAATTCATTCGATATTATTAAACAAACATTATATTACTATGTTTTTACTTAGTACATATTTAACAATTATAAGATATAAATTAAATCTGACTCAAATCACAAATAAGTAAGAAACACGAGGTAATCGTTTACGCAATATTTCCATACATATGATAAGCCTTTACATCAATATATATATATATAAAAGCTATCAGAGAAAGTTTGAGGATTTTTGAAAAGCAGCATGTAGATCTTGCTGTCTTAAAACGTGGTTTAAGAACGCAGGATGATAATATAATGTCAGATAAATTACAAAATGAACTGAAGTGAACTATAGATGAAAGTATTTTTTCCAAAAGCTGGTTTTGTTAATCAATTGAAATCACACAATAAAAGAGAAGAAAAACAGTCTTATGAGGAGCCGTTTACACCACATCTGGCAAGGTTAATTTGTCATATTTCTGGACTAATATACGGATCTAAAAATGGCCTGACACGGTATTCAAGGATTCACAATATTGTCATAGAATCACGTTACAAAAAGGAGTTTTCATGTCACATTTGTGAACTTTCGTGTAGGACGTAAGCTGGATTAAAAAGTCAGTTATGTGCACACAAACGTAATAATACGTCACTGAATAGATAGCAAACTTCTGTCAAGAAGTAGCAATCATCATAATATATATATATATATACACAAACATATATATGTGTGTGTGTGCATATTATATATATGTGTGTGTACCTGTATTTTATATTATGTGTGTATGCATATGTATATATGTGTATGTATGGATAGATATGTATGTTTTTACAGGCGGGTGTAAAAATATGAATATATTGTAGTTACCACATAAAAATATTTCAAAAACACAAGGGAATTTATTATTAAAATTTCATATTGTATTACCTCCATTTGGATAGGCCCAGTAACTTGTTTTGTGAGGTGCAAATTCATTTATACTTGAAATATCTTTTGTCCTGTAAGTGCCTGCCCATTGGCTGATTGGGAAGCGATTGGTGGAAACTAGGAAGCGGATTGGCTAAGTTAAAATTCAATAGAATGTGCGTATATAAAAACGCGAGACAATCACAATTCTTCGCAAAAGCTTGACAAATCCTAGCGTGGATGAATCACGGAATATTCTGTGTAGCTTAATTGGCATATATATGTTTATAATTTATTATATATATATATATATATATATATATATATATATATATATATATATATATATATATATATATACCTCATTGATATTAGTAAATTCAAAACAATCCAACCTTACGAAAAATCCAGGAATTGGTTTCGTATTTTAAACAGATGCAAACAATCTTTAGATATAGCCCTAGTTTATTACTTCATAGAAAAAGTGTATATGAATTAAATAATAGTAATAATATTAGTAAGTAATTTATTGTAGCAAAATACAAGGAGCATGCAATAAGTAATGCCCCTGTCCCGCTTTCCATTGAAGTAGAGCAACGGAACTTGGCACAGTTATTAGTCTTACTCTACATAGGAAGCATCCAGAGTTATGCATTTCTCCCATCGTTTGATGCAGCTCTGGAGACCGTTTTTTACAACACCCCAGTTAGGTCATCCAACCACGACCTGACTTCAGAAATAAAGGTTGCATCATCTGGGAAACGCTTTCCTTTCAAAAGCAACTTCATGGGTGGGAAGATGGGAAAGTCAGAGAGTGGGGAAGGATTTCATAACCACACGCCTGTGCTTCTGATCTAGCAACATGCTAGTTGTGCACCCGAGCGTTGTCCTGCAGGAGGAAGGTACATTTGCTAATCTTGCCCCGCTTCTTGATTTTGATAGCTTCCCTTAATTTCCTCAAAAGTGAACCATAATAGGCTCCTGTAATTGTGGTACCCTTTGCCAGGAAATCTGTCATCACTACTCCGTCCTGGTTCCAGAAAACTATGTGCATGACCTTGCCTGCGGAGGGCTGCATCCTTACCTTCTTTGGAGGTGGTGAGTCCAAGTGCTTCCACTGCATTGACTGGGCTTTGGTCTCTGGATCAAAGTGATGGACCCAAGTTTCATCCTGTGTAATCAGTCTTTTGAAAAACTTTGACTCATCTTCTTGGCACATCTCCAAATTCATCCTCGAGCACTCGACGCGTTCTCGCTTCTGGAATGGTATGAGCAACCTGGGAATCCATCTGACAGACACCTTATGCATATGCAAATGGTCATGAATGATAGTTTCCACAAACCCTGTACTAATCTTGACATCTTGGGCTATTTGGCGAATAGTAATGCGCCGATCTTCAAAAATGGCAGCCTTAACTTAACGGACAGATGCCTCGTCAATGGCAGAAGGGGGATGCCAGGTCTGGGAGCTATTTTCACAGACTTCCGGCCATGTTTGAATTCACGATACCAGCGTTTTACAAGGTCATATGATGAGGTATTATCACCATAAGTTTCTTTCATTTAATCAACAGTCTCTTGTGGTGTGCGTCCTTTCAAATACAAAAACAGGATCACTGTTCGACATTCAACAGGCTCCATTTCACACCTGACTCAGTTCAAACACCTGTAAACAGAAACCACGATTAGTTCAGATCTGTATTTTGCCACATAACCTGCAGAGATATAAATCATTGCACATGCAAAATTTCAGCTAGATCAGACAACTGGAAGTGGGTCAGTGTCATTACTTATTGCACGCCCCTCGTACACTTTTAAATCACGTAAAATCATACGTTTAATAAAACCTGTCTAGCTTTACAATATAAACAAAGCTGATTACTGGAACACACACACGATGTTGGGTCTTCTATGAACGTTTTTTCAATAGATACTATATATGCATGCATAGACACATATGATATATGATATTATATAATATTATATATATATATATATATATATATATATATATATATATATATATATATATATATGGTACATGTGTTAAATTATTTTACGAGTTACGAAAGAATGATAAGTTTTAATTATTAATAAAAGATTTCATTGGGTGATCTCTTTAATTGGCTCTTTCTAGATTTTATACCGTAAATAATTATTTTTAGATAGGGATTTTAAAAATTTATGTTTTATATTATTTATTATTGTATTTTCATATCAGTAAATCGAGTGTTATTGGTAAACGAGAAATAATAATGTGCAAGTCACGTAGATACGGGAAGTGAGACGTCTATAGAGAAACGGAAAATGCTGAAACAATTTTGTTAATATAGTCATACATAATATGCCTATGTTTCTAGTTCAGAATCCTACTGTGTTTTCTATCTGTAGGTTTCGTGCTACAGATACTTGTCGGTGCAGGTGCAATCGATCACTGCAAGTTGAAAGTGACAAGCAAAAATAAGGGCAGAGGTGGGGATAATCCTTATTGGTGATTTTCCCGCGCTGTCAGTCACCCGCATAGGCTCTCCTTCGAACTGGCACCCTCTCGTTTTCCCACATACAACCAGTAAGTAGGCTTTTGAACGTTGGAGATGGGGGAGGCGTAACGTATCTTCTACATTTCTTTTTATATATATTTCACTTTTTCTTTGCCATTGGCTTTTAGAAGTAAAGTGCGATTCTTGTTTTTCCGTTTTCTGACTGAGAATAGGAAGCACTCTCAACTATTCGTTATTGGTTTCGGAAGAAGGGAATTAAAAATGATGCACCTAGACATCAATCGGCGCTGGTTTATTCTCCAGAGAAGATGAAGAACTACAGCTTGGACATCTCGGTTTCATCTGACAAGATTTTCACAAACTCCCGGCTGCGTCAGAAAGAGATGGCGGGGGCGAGGGCAGATACCAGTAGGAACAGAAATACAAGCAAAATAGGGGGGGGGGTAAATACGAATACGTGGTTGTGATACGTGAATTAATATTAAGACTAGAGGATTTTACGAATCGGTGGATTAACAATGTGTAAATAAACGATTAAAAAAGCACGCAGAAAAATTCCATACGACTACTCCTGTTAAATCATAACAAATTGAAATAATTAAGTATATAGTCAGCTCCGTTTCAGTATATTAAATTAATTTGACAGTATATTAGAAAACCTTTGGATTCTGTATGTTGGACCAACGAGGCATAAATTGCTAATAAAAACGTAGATAGAGAGATGGACAGATAGATAGATAGATAGATAGACAGACAGACAGACAGACTGTAGATGGATAAATAAATAAATAAATAGAGACACATAGAGGGGCAGATATACAAAGAAAGATAGAGAAAAGAAAGACGGAAAAATAGATAGATTAATAGATAGATATATACAACGATATATATATATATATATAAATAGATAGATAGATAGATAGATAGATAGATGAACTGACATAATGCTTAAGGGAATATTATATTAAGACATTGTACAGATATATACGAAAGCTTATTGAAGCTGTACTTACCTAAAGCGGAACTAAATTCACAAGCATGTAGATCACCGCCGAGGGATGTAATAATGTACGATTTCGTAGTTCTCACACGGATTTCGTACTGATCAGGTTCAAGGTTGCTTAACTTCCATGATCTAATGAAAACCGTTCTGTTAGAGTGATTATATTATTTCTGGTATCTGTGGGTTTATACCAAGACTGAATTGTTCTGATGACAAACAATTTAAAAATGGGTGATAAAATAAATAAAAGCCAAAATCATCCAGTATAGCTTATATCGATGCCAAGACTAAACAGTAAACAAATATATAAACATTACTAAATTAAACGGAGTATCACGGCATTCCACATACTATATTTTAGGCATACTGACTTCATCTACCAAAGCTTTTTTTGTGCTATCGATAAGAAAAAGTGCAAAAACAAAGTAGAATAATAGACATATCATTATTGATTTTTTTATATGAGTATTTTTATATGAGTATTCGCTACATGTATTATTTGGGGACTTCGGAACACGGTTCACATCTTAATTAGTGCAATTATTACGATGTTTGAGTCGACATGACCTCAGACTTTCTTCAGGTCTATCTTGTCCAATTCAATAACGAAACCCTTTATTAAATTCACAGAGATGACATGCTCTTGCTTGGTCATCCATAATAAAAATTTAATGTCTTAAGTAATTCAAAATTGTACTTTTCGATCGTCCACACCGAGAATTGAACCTTAAACACTCAAGAGAATATCACTTTTACAATTGATTTGCTCCACGTAATCTAGTCACTGTTCCTTGCGCACATTTTTAGGACTAATCTTAGAAGCCTTAAACTTGTGTTATACTAAGACGAAAGTATCACTTTTTATTTCTACATGTTATAACTATATATATATATATATATATATATATATATATATATATATATGTATATATATATATATATATATATTTCTATATATTAATATTATTTACTTATATATATATATATATATATATATATATATATATATATATATTATAATCAATTCTTAACTTTTATACTCGGTCTTGTTAGTAGTTGAGAGTTATTTCTTAAAGTCGTCTTACACGCTACCGTTCTAAAATGGCCAGGTTAATTCCACCTTCAACGCTTAACAGACAATAAATACACCCAATTAATGTGTCAGGTTTACGAGTAACTATAGTCAGTCATAATAATAGTTTTTACGACAGCGACTTTATATATATATATATATATATATATATTATATATATATATACTAGCAAAGTACCTGTTGTTGACTGGGTTCAAAAACGGCCTACAGGAAATGGACTCTGATTTATGAAAGTATGATAGGTTATGAAAAGGAGGGGTTGTAAATTTGGATGTATCAAAACCAAAGTAAAATATGATGAAAGTAAAAATAAAATAGATAACCCCATAATTTATTATACCATACCTGTTCACACTGAAACACTTATCACAATATTCTGTGGATCTATATTAAAAAACCTTGTTAAACTTTGTGACATATTTCCATTCTATGGAGGTCAGATTCGAACGAACACCCCATAATTTTATTATGTCATATTTTAAACATAAACATAATTATCAAAGTATACTTACGCAGATAGATATGAAAAGTCGTTATCAAAGTTTGTGCCTATTTCGATTCTATGGAGGCCAGGCGCGAACGCAGACCCACAATTTTATTATACCATCCCTATTTAAGTTAAAACATACTTATCAAAGTATTATTATGTACATCTATATCAAAAACACTTGTAAACTTTTTTTTTTATTTTTAATTTTTTTTATTTCCATACCTTGTGGACCACGCGCGAACGCAGATCCAACAATTTTAATGAACTACTGTTCTGCTAGATCAAACATATCCATTCCTGTGTCTCGATACATATTCTATCATTATATGTAATCAGTTTTTTAAAATAGTCAACCATATTGGAGCCTACTCGTGACCAGACACCCACCCACCCACAGACACACATTCATCTTTATATATATATATATATATATATATATATATATATATATATATATATATATATTTAATGAAATAAGTATTACAGTTAGATTGTCCAAAATGATCCAAGATGGCAAAACTAAAGTATATTATAAATATTAAAAAGTTAATATTTGTAAAGTAATCTTAACCAAAAAGGGAATAGAGCTTATAATGAAACCAAATCGGAAATAGAGCTTATAATAATTTTCTTAAATTAGCCCAGCCTTGAGAGTCGAGTTTTAAATTTTTTCCATTTCTTTTTTCTACGCACACCTTATCTTTCTCTTAATAATATTATGTGAACTCATTCCCTTTTCCTTGTACCCATTTATGAGTTATTTCACGTATTTCTGCCTTTTGGATCACTTTGGGCCATTCCCCAATTATGCAATTTCCTTCGATTTTAGTTGGCTAAATGGAAATTTAGTCAACTTTTTTGGTTACTGGATTTTTGGATTTTACTGTTATTGGATATTTTACCTTTCACTAGACTATCCATTTACGTGAAATCACCTTTTTCCTCTCCATATTCGCTCTGTTTCACTTTTGTTACCAAGTAAGATTAATGACTTACTTGTAGTTTCATTAAATACTTTTGCAAGCAAAATCCGATCTTGCATTTTGCTTAATCATACATTCTGATGAGTATTTCTCGAAGCTCTACAGATTAAGGACTATCCACTTATTTTGTGCTTCTTTTTAAAATTAAATATGTTTTCATCTCTTTTTCAAAGTAGTTTTAACATGTTTTATTAACTATTTGTTCTAATATTATATATATATATATACATATATATATATATATATATGTATATATATAATTTTTTCACTTAATAATATTTCATTGAATAAAGAGACATTTTCTGTCTATGAATTCTATATTTTTTCCTGTCCAACTTCCAAGTAATGGTCCTTATGTCTGGCAAAAGCTGGATGATGTAATCGCCATATTTGTTGTAAATCCGAGTACTTTCCAATCCTTCAAAATCCATCGTTAGTAATAGATTAATCTTACTGGTTTTGAACAATTTATGTTTTTATATAAGATGTATATTTTTCATTAGTTATTTTCTCTTAACTTTGCAAACATTTGTCGGTGTAACTTCTATTGGAAAGGTGTATTTTATTAATATTAGTTTTTTTCCATGTTATTAGAAATGTTTCTAGTATTTTCAGTTTTCGTTTATTACTAGTCTTTTCAAGTATAGATGTGCTGTGGATTAAAATCCTCCTCATTATATACATAAATATAAGAACATATATATATATATATATATATATATATATACTTCATTTACTTACATAAAATTAATATACGAAAGTATAGATTTATGCGTAAACTTTAAGTATTTACTTCAAAAGTGTTCAATACGTAGGTAGAGCTAGTTAGTAATATACAAAATATATATGGCAATTAAGCTGCACTGAATATTCGGCGTCTCATTCACTCTAGGAGTCCTCAGGTTTATGCGCATAAGCCTGGGGAATCCTAGAGTGGATGAAACGCCAAATATTCAGTGTAGCTTAATCGCCATATATATTTTATAAATTACTATATATATATATATATATATATATATATATATATATATTATTCAATTTTTATCCCAAACAAGGCACAGTGCCACTTTGAAGCAGGGGGCTACTATTAGGGAATTAATTAGCGGGGTCATTATGAAGGGAGAAGAGTAGAAAGAGGTTTTTTTAACATTACACTTGAACTTCTGCATATCATTGCAGTTGGGAAAGCAGAATCCCGGAAGGGAGTTCAAAAGACCCGCAGTTCTGGGGAAGAAACTATTGGAGTAAAAGGCTTTCTTGCACCTAGGGATCTCCACTGTAAATATATATATATATATATATATATATATATATATATATATATATATTCTACAGTGTTCATAAAAAGAGAAATAAGTGATTATTCCGTACCTCTACATGTTTCTCCATTCCTCCCGTACCTCATCACAACCTTACACCCTCTTTTTCTTTTTTTATTAGCAACGCTAAATGTTAATATTTTTTAAAAATTCTCCCAAGCATATCCTATTGCTCAGGTGAATTGATTTTCTCTATGAGCATACATTAATAGAGGGAAAGGGGTGACTGATCTTTCTCTTTGCATTCCATACCGTCTTTTTATTCTTTAGTTCAGTCTATTTTCATCCACTCTCCTTCTAGCAATGGCAAATTAGCAATTGTTTAAAGATTATCTCAGTCAAACACGTAATATCGCTCAAGCAATATGGTTTATATATTTTTCTTATTTATTGATGACCTCAGTAAAAATTGCGTCAAAATTATGAAAACCAGTTGTCTGTTTTTACAAATAAATATTTGGTTTAATGTTATGGAGACTTAACAATTTTCACAAAATAGACTCTGCTAACCATTATATAAAACACGAAGCCAATACTTTGGTGGGGAAAATATAGCGGTTTAACGCGAAACTACAGGCTAACTTATCAATAAGAAAGTACCGAAACCCTTTCTTTGTATTTCATATTCTTCTAAACTATATTCTTTCTTTCTAAACCTGTTGTTCGCATCTTCCTTTATGACCTTGTCCTATGGCTACAATAACTGGCGACGAGAATTCAAGCACTCATGAGTGAAAACTGGATTTTATATACTTCGGCCTCTCCACCACAGCTGGCAATTAAATTTCTAAGACGCAACAGAAGAGGTAAATGTAAAATACCTCAGTGATCTACAACAACCTTATTCGAACTTACAACGTGGTATTGCAAAGCACCTTAACACCATCGAAATTGTGACTAAGATATTATTCCAAAAACACTAGTACGGAATCATTCAGAGAGTTGGTACCGTACAACCAGACGACTAAACGTTTCAATGGCGAATAGAAAACTCTGAAAATTGCACTGAACTCTAGAAGCATCTATGGATTGTTTCTGGAAATCACCAACTCTTATTTAACCGCACCAACTAAACATATTTTTAACGAGATACAAAGTTATCAATGAAAAATCCGTAAATTGATTTGTTGGTAAATTTTTACGACGTGCCCCAGCGTATTATAAACCCCTCAACCTCCCTATGTTAGGAACGGCTTTCAGAATAAACGCCCCTAACCTCGAAAGTTGTTTTTAACATAGGGGAGGTTGTAGGATGTTTATTCCGAAATGAGTTTTTAACATGGGGTGGTTGGAGGTGTTTATACTACGTTGGAGCGGGTTAGGGTTAGGGTTAGGGTCGTAAAAAAATACCGATTTTTTTTACTAAGAAGGTGACTTCACGGTTTTTCGTTATTTTACCTTTTGTTTACTCTTAAAGATAAAAGTTTATGTTGTGACCAAAATTTACTTAATTATAGCTTTCATTTGATCTAAGAGAAAAAAAAAGATGAACTCTAATTTAGATAATTGTATGTTTTTACTAAATACTTACATTGAGTTAAGGGTTAATGAAAAAGTCCACGAAGACAACAGTAAATTATGGTGTTCCACATTCAAAGTCATATATTATTTTTTTGTCTCCTTCTCTCCTAAATGAAAACGAATCAATTGTGGAGATAAATTAACTTTAGCACAAATGAATAATATTCAGTTGAATCTGCAGAAAAAAGATTAACCCAACAACAAGAGCGAGGAAAGACATGTTGTATTGTTAAATACCAGATACAACAACAGAGCCAGAGCGAACAACAACAGAAATGTAAGAAAGATTTTAAAAACAGTTACTTGAACAGCAACAACAGAAATTGATGCTATTGGAACAACAATAACTAAGACAGATTCTACAAGAGAAAAATACATATTAATAACAAGTCACAGAAATAGCATAGCTTTCTCACTAAATGCTATCTGGAAGGTCATGAAACTAAGCATCGTAGTTTAGAAAGTATCAGCTCTTGCATAACAGTGATTGCGCCGATTGAGCGAACTATATTTGTTTATTTTAAAGATTGGATACACAGTACACAAGAAAACCGATGATTACATTTTACTAGAAAAAATGTGTGACTTAACTATTTCCGAAACCGTAAAACACTAAAAAAACTGTTCAAATCAAAAACATCATTATTTCCTAAAAGAAGGAAATGCGTGAATTTAAACAAGAACAGTGACGAGAACTGTTAACATTTGTATTAATAGTCAACAAACATTCCGACAATTTTAATCCAATTGAACTGAGTGCTGACGACTTTACACGTCTGGTATTCATACAAAAGCTTCTAAACTTCGACCCAGATTGCCAACCAAACTAGAAAGCGAGCCAAACCTGACATCACAAAAGTAGTCGTAAGACTACCAACGAGTTATTAGCGGCAAAATTGATTCACTGAACATTGAAGAATCCAGCGTCAGGTAGTAAGAAAGATATTTAGAAATCAACACGTTATTCTCCAGGAAAATTAAAACCGTACCCCCCGCAGATATAAAAGAGTTCACTGAGCATAAAAGTTAAAGCCATGTCGATTTTAACGATGTGGTTTCCGTCGTTGGGGTAAAACTGTTAATATCGCACAAAAACTTTTCCGACTTCAATTGGACATAAAAGTTAGCATTTTAGAGCAAAAAAAAAAAAAATAAAAGTCGGGTACGACACAGCAGACCAAACAGGGAAAATTACACGGAAATATCTGCTAACGAAAATATTGAATGAAAACGGAAATTTTTACTAAGATTCGGGATCAGACTTATCGATCATAAATTTGTATACATAGACTCTACAATGCTAAAGTTTTACAAAATAGCCAAAGCAATGGCTGGGACGAAACTTAACTTTAAAGGTACATCTATCACTAATGTTGCATTTAAAGAAACCACAGAGAAACTAAGACCCACAGGAAATATTTGTTGGAATATATTTTAGGAAGCAATTTAATTTGTGGGATTTGCCTATGAATGCATCTGGTCACAAATTCGAAACTCTAACAACCGAGAAAGAAGGTCTAAAGTCAGAATTACAAGAATGTATTCCTGACATTTACTCTGGGAAAATGCACTAAAACATCAGCCAGATTCAAAGTCAAAAAACAATACGCAATCAGTATTCGATCAAAAAAATTGATATCTTGTTCCACCGCTATTTATCCAGACGATTCTTTATACTGCAGACCGACCATAATATTCTATTGACTATCTTTAGACCGTTTACTTATCAAAAAGCCTCCTAAGCTAGGGCACTGTTTTATTGAATTACAATATCAAGTTTGTAAGTGCATTTACTCCAAGTAGGTCGCACATTGGGCGGACTTTCAAGGTTGGTTCCTGTCACTAATTGCTTCCATACATACCGATAGTGAAATTAAAACTATGATATATAATACTATGAGAAATCTTCTAGTCACATTGGAAATAAAATGTGAGGCACAGAAAGACGAAGTTATTGGTGTTACAAGACAGAAAATCGCAAATAAAGACCAGAAAGTACAGAACTGTTTTTCTATGTACGATGGCGTCCTACTATACAGTGAGTAAGTCGTCACACCAAAAGTATTACATAAAATAAGGAAGGTTTTCATATGGGTTATATGGAATGCTTAGATATATTAGTCAAAGATGGATAATAACATCGAAATCCTAACGATATCATGCAGGGGTTGTGCTTTGACGGCAAAGACATCCCTAACTGCGTTTAAATCGCAGCACAAAACAGACCAAGGCTGGTCTAAAATGCATATAGACTTCGCAGACCTACCGGAGTATTAGTATTATTTAATTGTGCTGGACAGCTACACTAAATAGCCAGAGGTGTTCAGATGTAAGAGACCCACTGCGTGAGAATTTATTCATTTCCGCCATCAATTATTTGGCAGGTTTGGCGCTTTAGACTTCCTAGTGAGTGGCAACTGAACGTAGTTTACGCCCACAGACTTAAACCTTCTCCTAACAGACTATCATCTATCAGTATTATCCCCAGAGAAGCCTATATTCTCGCAGAGATAGGACCCGTCTTAAAAAATATTACCAAATCATACAAAATTAAGGAACGCTATTGTACCTACAAAAACTACTACGTCTCAGGAGAAAAGTTTTCTACAACTCTTTAAATAAACAAAACGTCTTTTTTAGGAATTAAGCACAATGGAAAACAAACTTGGAAATATGGTATACATTATTCAAAGGCTTAAATTTACCACATGAAATACACCTCAATCAGATAAGAAAGCGTCAAGAAGATATCGAACCACTCCGAAAAACACCAGAACGACGCTGATCGAAAAAAAAAAGAAAAAGAAATGTACGAATCCTTTAACCATGGCTCCAAAAATTGAAATGTTCTAAGTACTCCTTGCGGAGTAAGATGTTTGGGAAAGGTTTGTAGCACGATGACGATTCCGAAATGTTCACCGGTATGTACGTGTAGTTCGAGGTGGTTCCGAATTCGGACATTTAAAACAAAGATCAGTAGCGTAGCTTTGATCGCCTTTATGATGACGAAGTTTGATGCGCGATTCCGGTTGTTCCTCTCTTCACTAGTGGTCCGAAGGTAAAATGACAAAATAAAAAATATAAAAAAACTGGAGGAAAAAACAAAGGAAAGACTCAAAGTATCCGGGGAGATAAGTGTGCCGCAGGCAATTTCAACTATTATGGTGGTTCATTTATTTATACATAATATGTGATTAAATTCTGTAAAAGAAAATTGGTACATTGCGTTTTTATGCAGCCTGTAGTGTTTCATGGCAGGCAGAAAAAAAAGAAAAGAAAAAATGACTGCTACTTCTTCTGTTTGCGATCTTGTCACCTTATATGTCAATGAAAAGTTTACAGTTTTTTAATCAAACGGTATATTAATCAGCAACTCGGGAAGTTTGAATTGAGATGTTAGATGAGCAATTGTTGAAACCGGAGCTACGAATTTTTGAGGAGGAGTTTTAACAGCAGAGTTTCATATTTGTAGCAATGAGTTATTACGGCAGAATGCGGATTTTATATAACGAGTTTTGACAACAGAGTGTCGAGTTTGAGAGTAGCAATTTTTGAGAGCAGTGTGAGGGATTTGGAGGTGTCAGTTTTGACAGTGGAAAGTGTTTCTTTGAAAGTGCAGAATAATTTACTCTTGACTATTAAAACATACAATAGACTCTGATCACCTTTGTATAAACCACGAGTTTAATATCTTTTTGGGGAAAATATCGCAAGCTAACGCGAGACTACAGACAGTCTAACTTAGTAGTTGATAAGTACCGACAATGTTTTTATTTCGTTTTCCTGTGCAATATATTCATTTTACCTAAACCTGTTTTTTGCGTCTACTTTTATGACCCTTTTTCTAGGGTCACAAAAGTTATTCTATTCATTTGAAATAGAAAGATTCTTGGAAATTTCTCGAAACGAGAAATATATTTAATCAACGTTTTTACATAACGTTTCGCTGACTTCTTTCTTAGGTGAATGACAGCTGTGAGCCGAGATTACTAAAGCTTTCTTTCCTTACGGCATTATAACAACAATCATATATTATAATTATGATATTGGAAAACGAGGCTATATCGAAGAAAGGACACTTACGTATTCATGCCAGTGGTTGCTGGATTGGCATTTTAAAGGCCAAATTTCTCGAATTTGGCTATTTTGGTAATGAGTTTGGCATTCAATAATCGTATTTGGTTGTTTTCCCAAAAAATTACATACGGATTTACTAAGTGAGGGAGAAGCAAAATATTATATAGTCAGTAAATACAAAAGTGTTTTTTTTTCTGATATTTATAAAAATATTACTAATTAGGTTTTAACTATTTCAAATATGGTTCCAAATATCGAGTTTTGCGAAGTAATAGCGAGGTGGCAAAGATACATAATTAAACAAAAGATAAAAAAGATCGTCACGTTTCGATCAAACAACGAGTAATATAGTCTCTAAAGAGCGATCGATCGGTATTTCCATCGATACAAATATATGTTGCAAATGAATTTCCTTTCACTATTGCTGTAATTATTTCAGTAGCACTGTAAACCGGAAAATCAATTCATGTCAAAAATATAACGATAATAGTGCATATTTTTAGAGTCCGGTTGGTGAAGTTATGTCCCTAGCAATAGAGTCACCGATTATGTGTCATTGACCTTTGGTTGAATAATTTTTTCATTAAATTTGAGTAACAAAACTAAAATAATCTCGATGTTAATGTATAACATTTAAGTTTTGGTGTAAAACTCAGACGAGCACATACTTACGAATCAGTACATAACATTACTGAATAATGGAATGAGATAACAAACACATGCTTGTTTACAAATGTTATATCAAACAAAGACAACAGTATAATTATATATATATATATATATAGAGAGAGAGAGAGAGAGATAGACAGAGAGCGAGAGAGAGAGAGACAGTGAGAATAAATGACAAAAAGTTATATTCCAAAATTAATGATGTTGACCATCTTATAATTTATTCTTTTAATCCAGTTGACTTATACAATTCTTGACAGTATAAGTCAACAGAATTAAAGGAATTGATTGTACAAGTCAACTGAATAAAAGGAATAAATTATAAGATGGTTAACATAATGAATTTTGGAATATAACTATTTGTCATTTATTCTCTATATTGCTCTGTAATTACATTGCCTTCTTATATAAGGACTGATGTATAATAAGAAAATATATTTCTACAGAAATGTATATATATATATATATATATATATATATATATATATACTAGCAAAAGTACCCGTCCTTGACTGGGTTCAAAAACAGCCGACAGAAAATGAACTCTGATTTATGAAAGTATGATAGGTTATGAAAATGAAGGGTTGTAAAGAGATAGCTTCGAATTTGGGGGTATCAAAAACCAAAGCAAAATATGATGAAATTAAAAATAAAATAGATAAACCCCATAATTTTTTATACCATACCTGTTCACACTGAAAAACTTATCACAATATTCTGTGGATCTATATTAAAAAAAACTTGTTAAACTTTGTGAAATATTTCCATTCTATGGAGGTCAGGAACGAACAAACCTCCCATAATTTTATTATACCATATTGCTTCAAACTGAAACATAATTATCAAAGCATATTTACACAGATAGATATGAATAGTCTTTATTAAAGTGTGTGCCTATTTGCATTCTATGGAGGCCAGGCGCGCACGCAGACCCCAAAATTGTATCATACCATCCATAGTTGAGTTAAAACATACTTATCAAAGTATTATTATGTATAAATATATCAGAAACACTTGTAATCGTTTTTTTTTTAATTTTTAAAGTGTTTATTTTCATACTTTATGGACAAGGCGCGTACGTAGATCCTAAAATTTTAATGAATCGTCATTATGCCAGATCAAACATACTCATTTCTGTCTCGATACATCTTCTATCATTATATGTGATCAGTTTTTTAAAATAGTCAACCATATAGGAGCCTATCCGTGACCAGACACACACACAGACGTTCAGGTTTATATATATATATATATATATATATATATATATATATATATATATATATATATATACATAAGTAAATCGTAAAGTATAAAGTATATATATATATATATATATATATACATAAGTAAATCGTATTAATATATAGCAATATATATATTAATATATACATATCTACAAATATATACATATAGTTATAACATGTAGAAATAAAAAGTGATACTTTCGTCTTAGTATAACACAGGTTTTTTTATCTTTAAAACTATATAAAAAAACGTATTTAATCTTTATATTTCTATCATTCGGTGGAAAACTATTTAGTCAGTAATCCATTTAATCACTTGCAATCATTTAATCAACCTCTCTCTCGAATTCACTATAGTCCTAATGTTAATTTAAGGGATCATTAGTTGATTCCCATGAAACACTGTTTTGTTATATTTATTATTATTAAGTCTTATTAAAAGACTTTCTTAGAGAGTCATATTAAAAGTGAGTCTTAGAGAGTCTTGTTAGAGTGAGTTGTTGCGTTCTGTGTTCGTGTTATGAAGAGATGCATATATATAAAATGTTCATACTTAGAAGTGTTAGTGAGGAGATAGTGTTGATACAGTCTTAGTGTTCACAATGTAGATATGAGATGTCGAGACATTGTGTATGTAAAGACATTTTAAAACACATGATATATGACATATAATCAATTTACCTTTTTGGTAGAATTACAACACAAAGAAGACGTTTATAAAACACATTGATGGGTTTATTTCTTCTCCGACCGGTCGTGTTTTTCTTAGTCAAGAATTCAAAGTTTTACATTCTATGTTTCAAAGGTGACCGTCTCGCTTCCAGACGTTCGACTTCCATCTCTGGACTCCAGACTGTCGTCTGTCGTCCTCGGACTCTTTCTCAGACTCCCTCCGCTTAACTCTAAAGTTTCTAACTATATCGAGAACTTCCCATTTTCTATGACGTCATACACATGTTAAAACATGTGTCTTCTTTCACGTGTTCTGGAAATGCGTGTCCAAAACTTTTTCCTTTGTTTACAAAAGGAATTTTACCTATATTCCCAGTAACCTATATTTCCAATATTTAAAAAACATGTTTATTAAATTATCTTATAGTTGCATTCTTCGATTGAATTTCATAACAGAATTGACAATGCACATTCTTTTCTTAAAACTATTTTATCTCTAAGCTAAACAATTGTTTGTTTTTTACATTCAATTTGCTAATTCTCTGTCGTAATCTATTTCTAAACCTAAATTACGAGGTTCGAATTTCGTCTATTCTATTTCATTTTCATTTTAACTAAATCTCTCTATTTTTATACTTAAATGAAAAGGGGACAGCCCTTATCATGTAACAGTTTCTGGGATTTTAAAACAAAACATATATCTATACTATTATATAAATGCAACGTTGTCTCTGTGTGTGAGTTCGTTCGGTATAGACTCAAAAACGGCTCAATCAATTTTTATGAAATTCTACACCAAGGTACTTGCTGTGTCTGGCTGTGTTTTTATGGTAAGTTTTGCATCGAAATATTTTCTGCAAGTATCGGAAACTGATGATAGCTATGCATTTTTGTACGTATGCAAATGAAAATGATTGGATATTTTTCTAGGTCGTTGCTTAGCGACGAGCCAGATCGACGCTGTTATGGAATTGTTCGTACCTATATCACACTTCACAACGCACGCACACACACACACGCACACACGACCATTACAGCGTGTTTCTTTCTTTTTTTTTTTGGCAACCACGTTGTGTCACGTTTTGCTTTCGTGGGGAAGCAAATAAATACCATATACGTATGTGTGTGTATGTGTGTGCTTTCCTTTAAAGATATCACGTTGATAGAAATAAGTAGAAAGTTTCTGAAAATTAGTAAATAATTGGGTTCTACACCGTATTAACGTGGTACATTTAAGAAAATATTCAAGCTCTAGTGTTACATTATTAAGCTATCTAAATAAGTACTTTGTTATGTATTCATATGTGAAACCATTGTCTCAAGTAGTTTAATTACATATAAACATGTGTGTGTTTATGTGTGGAAAGCTACAGTAAAAAAGCTATTATTAAATCACTAGGAGCGAGAGAAACAAAAATAAGTTTAAAAACATTAATACCTGGATAATATTAATAAAGGTGAAAAAAATGTTAACATTTATATTTTAGATTTTTTACCGGGTTTCAGAAGACGAATCAAGAACTTGTCAAACTGGAGGTCTTCATAATTATTCATATTTACGAATGCTTTCTTTTTTCTTTCTTTTTGTTACTGTTTTTATTTTATTTTTGATTTTTATAATACCGTATATGTATTTATTTTATTTTTATTTTTCTTCTTTCTTTTTCACTAATTTTATCTTAATTTTTTTTCTGTAAAATAATAATGACATTTTTTTCTTGTGGCTTTCACAAATCTGAAGATGTCAACATTTTCCCGAAACATCATTTTTATTGAATAAAGCCTAATTAACATAAGTGTTTTCTTGTCATTATATATATATATATGTATATATATATATATATATATATATATATATATATATATATATCATCTTCTCTATTATAAATCTGAGCTGTCTGGTCAAATATATGTATGTATGTACGTATGCCTAAAACTTTCGACGGAAGCGACGGATTTGCACGAAGTCCGGATCGTTTTGAAGCTCGACTCTCAGTACGAAAAATATCGGAGTATTGGCTTAAAACAATAATTTCAACACCTGCAACTGGGCACTTTTCTGCAGGGAGAGGTCTATTTTTTCATCGATATTTTCGAAAGTCATCCCCTTTTTTCGATTTACTAGCTTTAATTTAAACGTCCGTAACTTTGGCAATGGACACACCAGCAAAGACGTCGCGTTTTTTTTCACGTTCTTTTCCTCTTTCGCTCTATGGGTTCGAACCTGCCTACCTACTAACACGTTTTTTTATTGCTCAACACACACTTCCAAACACCCGAGCAAAGCCGGGCATCCAAGCTAGTATAATAATAATAACAATAATAATAATAATAATATATATATATATATATTATTATTATTATTATTGTTATTATTATAATTATTATTATTATTTTAGTATATATATATATATATATATTAATACAGTATATATATATATATATATATATATATACAGAGAGAGATAGAGAGAGAGATAGAGATAGAGAGAGAGAGAGAGAGAGGTATATACTGTAATGAAAATATATTTCCCCGATGTTGTAGATTTCTTGCATGATATAGATGGTGGGATTTGAAAGTGGAATATTATCTAGTGAAAGTTGGCTTTTATTATGCAAGTGATTTAAATCCCTATTCAGCATTTGTTCTTAACACATCTGAAAAAGACAGTTTGATATTGCGTAATTAGCACATAGCAATCTATATGACTGAATGGATGGATTACCATGGACTAGGAATGCTTAAATATCCTCTTAATCAGACCAGAGTACGAAAATATCATCTTACTTTCACAGCCACATTGATAGGTTTACTGATGTGGATATTAATGTCATTTTCTCAAAGTATCCCATGTATTTAGTTGAGTAGTATAAAAGATATTACTAAATATTATTTTCTGCCGTTATATGCCAGATTCCATCGCGAGTTATGTATTTTTTGTATTGTAAGTCAATATCTCCATCCGTTTATGTATTGAGATACAGGTACGTTTCGTCGATGAAATTATTGCAGTTAACCACCACAGACGGAGTTTCATAAATAGGTACTTTCAGGAAGAGACTTACTACGTTTAGAGTCGCCACATGATTGGAATAATAATCATAGTTTTAAGCGCATACTTAATAAAATGACTTTTATCTGCATGGGAATGCGAGATGTGTGCTTGTACATGCCAGTTTTGAATATTGTGGGTTTTTCTTTTTTCTCTTCTTCAATTTTCACTACTTATATGCGATACCATGCTTCGGAAATGTGTTCGATAAAGATTGGTATTGGGTATTATGTCTACATGTAAACTTAGATACGCCAAAGCATTTGTTACTGTAATTAACAGAATAAAAAAAAAGAGATAAAGAATATGCAACAAATAAATGTTACCAAATGCAAGAAGCTTCTACCGACCTGAATACGTTTATTAGTGTTTAAACTTTTTTTTTACACGGTGGTCACCACTTATCAAGGCCCGGAAGTCACTCAGGGATAAAGGTTATTGCAAGTACAGTAGTCGGTGTGGAGATTTAATGAAGTGTTTACTTAAGAGGGCGGTTCATTAGGAATTTGTTGACGTTGGACTTGAAGACATCCAAGTAGTAGTCAGGTGGGAAGCAGGCAGACGGAACAGAGTTCCACAGGCGTGCAGTTCTAAGAAAGAAGCGTTGTTCATGGAATCTACGTTTTGATTTAGGCACAGATAAAGAGTGGGGGAAATTTATATTTAGCGGGTGTTTAGTTCAATACAAACTTAGTGTTGACTCTGTTGAGTTAGAATTAAAACCCTGGAAGCCTTCACAAGGACCTATAATAGCGCTCAAATTTGGAAATGAAAAAAAAAACGCTTGCAGAAACACATCCAATTAATATCAGCAATCAAGTGATAATGACATTGTCTAACAGTATTTTGTTTCACTTCATGAGTGATTAGATAGGAGTAAAAAGTTAGAATTGGCCGGTAATGATTGTCATTTTATGCTAAATTTATGGACGAAATTGTTTTCCTACTCTAAATCTAAAAGAATTCTTCTTCCTTCCATCAGGTATTCATTAAAAAGAGTATAACTCATTTTTAACGTGAATCAGCTAAAGGTGTTAATACATTTACCACTGTTATTATTATTATCATTATTATTATTATTATTTTTATTATTATTATTATTATTATTATTATTATTACATTATTATTATTGTTATTATTATTGTTGTTGTTATAATTATTATTGTTGTTGTTATTATTATTATTATTGTTGTTGTTATTATTATTGTTGCTGTTATAATTATTATTGTTGTTATTATTGTTGTTATTATTATTATTATTACATTATTATTATTGTTATTATTATTTTTGTTATTATTATTATTATTATTATTACATTATTCTTATTATTGTTGTTGTTATTATTATTGTTGTTGTTATAATTATTGCTGTTGTTGTTATTATTATTGTTGTTGTTATAATTATTATTGTTGTTATTATTATTATCGTTATTATTATTATTACATTATTATTATTGTTGTTGCTATTATTATTGTTGTTGTTATAATTATTGTTGTTGTTATAATTATTATTGTTGTTATAATTATTATCATTATTGTTGAAAGAAGTAACTTGTAATCGTTAATTGTTAATTATCAACTCATCTAATCATCACATAATAACGGATATCTCGTTATTTGCATTGACAAAAACGCTACCATTATCGAAACATGGTAAATAAACTAAATATACCTTAAAATTTACTAAGCCACGTCATTCTAAATGTGGATAAATTAGTCAATTTGCAGCATAAAAATCAGACACCCCATTATTTGGTAAGAAATTAGCGAAAGAATTATGACAAACATAAAAACTATAGAATGTAGAGCACGAGAGAATAGTTTACAGTGTTGATACACTTTTCAAAATATCACAGTACACAGGACGATAAAAATGGACTTATAATCACTGAAATTAACAAATGAACCCAAAAGGGGAAAACGAAAAGACAGGAACTTTCAAGAACCCTTGTCTGTGACGTTTGAAAAGCAAATATAATTTTATGAAACGAATCCAAAAAGAATTGCGTATTAAGTAGACTATAAAAATATAATATTTGATTATCTATTCATCGCATATAGTGATCAAGTTTCAGGACCAGCAATGAGGCACCTCGACTTTAGAGAAATTTGATTGAAGGAAAATGGAAAATAAAGTAAGATATCAGTCATATGAGTTAAATACGCCAATAACAGAAATAGCGGACGGAACGAGAGCATGCTACACTGTGTACTTTATAAAGGGTTCAAGCTTAAATCCCGCCCATACAGATTCCACAGTTCGATAAAAACATTCCCGAGTTGATCAAGATACATTTTTTTTTTTTTTTTACACAGTGATCACCACTTATCAAGGCCCGGAAGCCACTCAGGGATAAGGGTTATTGCAAGTACATCACGTTAGTGAGGAGATTTTATGAAGTGTTTAATTAGGGGGGGCGGTTCATTAGGAATTTGTTAACATTAGACTTGAAGACATCCAAGTTGTAGTCCGGAGGGAAGCAGGCAGACGGAACAGAGTTCCACAGGCGTGCAGTTCTAAGAAAGAAGCTTTGCTCATGAAATCCGCGTTTTGATTTAGGCACAGATAAAGAGTGGGGGAAATTTTTCACAGTGGATTCAGCTAGACGGGTGTTTTTCGTGAAAGATTGGCGAGGGGGGACCAGGGATTGGAGTTCAGACGAGCACCTGCCATGAAAATAACGATAAAACAAGGATAGGCTTGCAACGTCTCTTCTGTGGGAGAGGGGTTGCAGGGTAGAGAAAAGGGCATCCCCCACTAAACCACGAAGTCTATTTTGTACTCTGTCAAGGCATGATAGGCTGTTTTTGGCAGCTCCTGCCCAGATATGGCAACAGTATTCCATCCTTGGCCGTACTTGGCTTTTATATAGATAGAGAATTGCATCAGTAGTGAGATATCTTCTGGAGCGGTAGAAGGATACCACCATCTTTCCTGCGACCTTGGCAACAGACTTGATGTACGTGTTCCATTTCAGATCAGGAGTAAAGGTCAAACCCAGAAGCTTGTCAAAACACGGGGCCTCACCCAGACGAGAGCCATCCATCACAATTGATGCCAGATGGGGATCAGAGCGTTGATGATGTAAGGATAGGAGTTTGGCTTTAGATGCATTAAAGGTAACTAGCCACATCTTCCCCCACTGAACCACGCACTCGAGATCAGAGGAGAGAGAATCCGAGAGAACTTCGTCGTTTACAGCCTTTGATGTGTTGCCGTAGATGGTCGTGTTATCAGCATAGATGTCAACGAATGATTTAAGTATGTGTTTAGGGAGGTCATTGATGTAGATCAGGAAGAGAGTTGGGCCCAGGATTGACCCCTGAGGGACTCCAGCATTTATATTGCAGGCCTCCGATTTTTGTCAATCTACCACTACTCTTATGAGCCTATCGGAGAGAAATGATTTCATGATTGAGAAAACATTTCCAGTTATACCGTAGCTGGAAATCTTGTGAAGTAGACCCTTATGCCATACTTTGTCAAAGGCCTTTGATATGTCAAGAGCAATTGCCCTAGAAAGGAAGCCTTTGTCAAGAGATTCACTAATCCTGTGGGATATAACCGTCAGCACATCTGCGGTAGATCTTGCAGAGCGGAAACCATATTGTGTGTCACTAAGAAGGTTATTCCTGCTGAGGTGGTTGACTATTTCTCTATTTAATATTGATTCCAGTAACTTACTCATAACACAGAGAAGACTTATTGGTCTGTATTGAGAGGGAGATGACTTATCACCTGAATTCTTAAATACAGGGCAAACTGATGAGGTCTTCCAGGGGGTCGGAAAGCACTTCTCCTTAAGGCAGCGCTTAAATAGTTTCGTAAGTATGGGAGCAAGTTCTGGTTGAAGCTTTTTTAACACTATAATTGGGATGTCATCATGTCCAGTTGCTTTACTGGAATCTAGGTTTTTTATTAGCTTGGCGACCTCATGCATGGATATTTGTATGTTACCTAGCTTGTTCTGTGTTATAGGAGGAAATATGGGGAGTTGATGGCCTTCGTCGCATAGGGTAGAATTAGCTGCAAAGTTCTTTGCAAATAGTTTGGCCTTGTCTGACGCTGACGAGATAACCTCTGGTCCATTGATAATGGTTGGGATAGAACGCACACTTCTGTTCAGGATCCTATTTGTTATTTGCCAAAACTGGTGGGAACCAAGCCGCTGATCAGCTACCTTGGATTTAACAGACTGGGCATATAGCTCTCTTGCATTTTTTATTACTCTTTTACAGTGGTTGCTGGCAGTCCTGAAAGCAGCTTTAGTCTCAGTGCATCTATTACGTTGGTAGTTATGGAAAAAGTGATTTCTGTGCGCGATAGCAGCAGCACATTCTGGGGAGAACCATGGCTGGCTGTTAGGTTTTTGTTGGAATTTTTTAGATGGTATGAATTGGTCTATGCCTACAATTAACCATTCGGTCAGATCTGATACTATAGAGGACACTTCCTTTTTAAACATGGAGTGCAGAGGTAAATCAGATATGAATGTACGGAAGCTATCCCAGTCAGCCATAGAGTATCGGTATACAGTACGGTGGAGGGGTACGTCTGATGGCTTCTTACATTTTGTTTTTATCTTAACTGATACGACGGAGTGGTCGGAGGATCCTAAAGGAGAATGAACGGTACATGAACATAGCTCAGGGGAAGTTGAAAGAAAAAGGTCTAAGAGGCTTGCATATTGATTGGGTGTATCGGGCACACGGGTGGGTTCGCGAACAATCTGAGTGAGGTCATAAGCAATGGCAAAATCATGACAAAACCTCCCCTCATCATCTGTCTTATTTGAATGGGTCAGCCATTCCACGTTATGGACGTTGAAGTCACATCTGAAGAAGGTCGGAATTGTGATCGACCATAGTTGTTAAAATTGCACTCAAAATAATAAAATTATTCGGAATAATACAGACTAACCAATCCTTATCTCAGAAACGGAAAATTCAGAAAAGCACAAATAAGTTTTAAAATATAATTTTAACTTATATAGAATATATATTTATCTAGCCTGGTATTCCTTGGTCACTCAAAAGCATAACGACTAAATGTTATGACAGAAGTCACAGTTAAAAAACAGAGATGAAATGTGATAAAGAGTAAGAAAACAAAACAAATAAAGCTTAAATAAGAGACAGGAAAAAAGAGAACGAAGGAGAAAGAAGGAGGGGTAGAAAAGATAGACAAAGAGAGATTCAGCGCGCACCAAACGCAAATCGATAAAAAAAAAAACATTTTATAATATTAGATAAAAAAAGGTTCACAAAATGCTAAAACAAACTAAAAACGGATTGCCAATCATTATTCTGTTACTAACTGATGCGTCAATACAGACGAAGAAATTATAAATTATTACATCAATTATATATTCAAATTTTTCTGCTGTTTAGATTTAATTAAAAACTACCTGAAAATTGATCAGTTTTTAAATTAGTTGAACAAGTCAAGACAGAAATCGAATTTGATTTCACTTCTCATTTCTCTTCTGTGATCAATTATTTTATGAAACATCGCAGTTCATACCCACTACCACTAGCTATATAAACGTCCCTCGGAAATATAACCACTTGGTAATACTTATCTAGATGAATAAATGCTAGAGTTATTTCTTTTCATTTCTCAAGACTATATTATCATACAAACTCCGTCCTAATACTGCAATGTCGTATCCCATACGCCATGATCACGTTGACACATCGGTTGCCGTCAGATCACCGTTAAGCCTGGCCATTACTAAAATGGGTGACCAATTTGAGAATTCCAGGTGCTGTATGTAGGAAGACGTCGACACCTCCCTGCAAAAAGTTGCAAAAACCTAACGTCGTCATCTCCCCTAATGGGGATATGCATGCGATTGGGGACCGCTTGTGAATTTCATACTCCCATGAAACTTCCTCCTTCGGAGGAAACCGGTTAAACCCTGAATAGGGTTGGTGCTGACTGCACACGCAATGTTGTATCCCGGTGCAAGTACTTTAATGGAATGTGATCTGACGAACTCATAGCATCTGTAACTCCTCGACATAAATATCCGGACTAACTTCACATGCAGCTAAATCCCATTCTTTACTTTAATGTCCTTAGATGCCAGAAAGCATTTTACAAGTTTCTTCGTTCGGACTGTTAGACATTGGAATTCATACCTCCGGTTTCCTGTATGTAACTGTACTAACCTGAAGAAGTATAAATGTATAGAATGACGGACATCTCGTTGCTCAACTCCCTACAATCCCCTGTTAGACACGACCCCAAATATTAACTCCTTACGTAACACTATGAAGTGTTTCGGGTCAAAGGAGTAAAACGTTGCCTCAATATTATTTCAGTTTCAAAACCAATGTATTCTACAAAATAGTATATATATATATATATATATATATATATATATATATATATATATCAATATATATATATATATTGATAACAAGTCATTATTCACGACAGAGTTATGTTCTGGATATGTTTTCGATTCGCCGAGATGTCTTTTTTATTTCAATCGGTATGTTGTACAGAATGGCGCCCAAAAAGTTGTTGTTTAGCTATATTCTACTCAAGCGCTATATATATGTGTGTGTGTGTCTATGTGTGTGTGTGAGTGTGTGTATGTATATACGTATATATATATATATATATAGAGAGAGAGAGAGAGAGAGAGAGAGCGAGAGAGTGATATATATATATATAGATAGATAGATAGATAGATAGATAGATAGATATATTAATAGGGGCAAACTTCTCAAGTAAAGAAAAAATTAATAAAAAGCTTTTCCAATTCGAAAAATTAGAAATATAAAAATAGAAATATATATTTATAGAACAACAACCTAATCCATATTTTAAGATTTGAACTTGCTATGGAAAATTAGTTTGCCAATGTGTTTTCAACTTCATGTATAGTTATCTACGTTTTATTTCTTCTTCATTCGAACTTTATATTTTTTAAATAAATATCATATGCCTCTCGACATAATATCTTCTAATTCCATCGATTGGATTTTACTCCTTCCTCCAGTACAAGATTCGTCTACACAAACTTCCATCACTTCTTCAAACCCGGATATTTTTAAAGAGACTCCAAAAGATTTACTTATCGCCACATCTATTGCTAACTTTTGAAACTCGCTGGATATTTACAACAAAAAGTAATAGATACTGCTGAGTATTCTTTTTTCATTTCTCCTATAAATTTTTATTTTCTTCCAAAAAGCTTTTTACTTGTCTGTTTTCAAAAATGAGCTAACCCGCAAAAATAGATATTATTCTATACGTACATTTGCTAACATTTGTTTCAACTGAGGAGTAGACCCTATCTTTGAAACTCCATGGAATAAGGAATCTTTCACTTTTACGCCGTATTTCTTGTTTTGGATAAAATATTGTAAATCCAATTCTACTACATATAATTTAGGAGGAATATGAGGAGCTAATTTAATGGTTGCCGGATGTTTTGCTTGCTTATTATAATAGTCGAGACTGTTAGACTAATTTTCTTATTACAATAAATGTCTGTTAAAGTCATGTAATGTTATTGTACATTTAAATGGCAAAGAGAAGCTTGCAGGGTTTAATTATTTGTGTTTAAATAAATTCACAATTTTGTTTTATTCACACATTTCATTAGTAATCATTTATATATTTGTTTTTTTTTTGTTTTTTAAACAGTGGTTGGTTTGATATGAGGGATAATCTATAGGTAGATTTTTTTTGTAGTTATTTATTGCTTTTTTAGTTCGAACTAGGCACAATAGATCGAGGGTGCTAATATTTGGGACAAAATTTTCAAACATACTTTGTAGGAAGTAGCGCACTGTGATGTCTATTTTAATTACACTTAAACTTCTGCATGTCAGTACATTCATGAAAGCACAGACGCGATAAGATATTAAAAATATCTAGCAGTGAGGGCAGGAAACTATCTAAGTCGAAGGCTTTTCACGTATCTAAGGATCTCACAGGGTAAGGTTGGGGTTTTGCTGTTTTTTCGGGTTGGTTGGGCGTATTTACTTCCAGGGAATACAAAGGGAGGCAATGATACCTTATATTAAAATACTCATAACACAGGCATAGCGATACAACGTTTCGTCGATGGAACAGAAATTGGTTTTTGGATGACACTACAAAACCTATTTGTTTAGCAACTTTTTAAAACCTTGTCTAAGAGGCAGAGACTAGTAATAGATGTACCAGCCCAAATGTGACAACAAAATGTTATGCATGCGCGAATGGTGGATTTGTGGAGGTATAGGATACTTTCAAATGTAATTAATTTTCTAGCTGGGTAGAGAGAGCCAACCTTAGGCGCAGCATTTTACACGCCGAGGTGTGCGTACTGTCAACCCTCCCTTTGAGCCACGTGACCTCATAACAGGTTTTCTATGTGCAAGGGGAGAATGGCCGCAAAGATTGTCAATATAAGCAAAAAAAAAAACAAGTTAGTGATTCGCCTGTGCTTATGCGAGTAGTTTTCGTCATCATGGGAGATCTGTATTCGAGGATGCTGAGGTTATTATATCAGCTTGACAAGAATGCTCTCGTAGTTTTTAACTTTTAAATTCAGATGACTATATCTCGGCTAAAATAAATATGTATTGAGCGAAATAAGCACCCTCAGAATCAACACACTTTTGCCAACATTAAACAAGGTGAATTTATGCCAGTAATATAAAAAATCTTTCATTCTGATGGCGATCAAATCGCTGAAGGCATTTTTAATATCGCTTAGGTTATTCAAGCTTTCTCACACAGAAAATTTTCGAGAGGCTTGAAAAAGTGGTCGGTAGGTGAGAGGTATAGAGAGTATGGCGGATGCGGCAAAGTGTCTAGCCCAATTCCTTCAACTTCCGCAAGGTTTGTTTAGCAACGTGCAGGCGGGAATTGTCATGGAGGAGAATTGGGCCTTTTCTGTTGACCAATGTAGGGTAATGTAGAAGTTTCTGATGCATTTTATTTTTGTTGACAGTACTTCCAGTCGTAAAAGTTTCGTCTGCATTCAAAATCTGTAATGAGCGAGACCGGTCGCAGACCATCAAACAGTCAGCATCGCCTTATTGGGTAACAACATGCGTTCGGAAACTGCCATGGAGCTTCGTCGACATCTAACCACTGAGTTGAGCGTCGCAATTGTCGTGGAGAACCCACTTTCCATCGCAAGTCACAACCCGGTCGAGAAACGAGTCGTTCTTGTTGTGTAATTGAAGGAAAGATGACACTTCATAACGACATTTCTTTAGGTTATTGTCCAGGCAGTGAAAGATCTATTCATAAAGAATTCTTGTCTTTCCAATCTGTGCTTGGAAATCGTTGTATACTTAACGTCTATATCAGAAGCAAGTTCCCGAACAGTTGTATGTGGATTGACTTTGACTAAGGCTCTTAATTTATCGTTGTTAACATCCGATGGCCGACCACTACGCTCATCATTTTCAAGACTCTTGTCGCCGCCACGACATCTCTTAATACCTCATTGCTTCGTTCAGTAGTGGATCCTTTGGTCAAACGCTTCAGTGATATCGTGAGCTGTTTCAGCAGCTTTTTGACGTAGTTTGAATTAGAATAAGAACATTGTACGAATTTGCTTTTTTTTCGTCTTGTATTCAACGTTCTGAAAAGATGTAATTGTTTAAAAACGGTTGTAATTTAATCGCTTTTTAAAATGGTATATAAATTAAAGGTATTATTACGAAAATTTATTTGAAAATACATCATTTTCAATCTAAATCCAAATTTCCGCAAGGACCTTCTTGTCAGCCTAGTATCTGCGTTTCTCACAATATATAGTTTCATTGAAACCTTACAATATTGTCATATGCGAGAAAAATCACTTAGTGTTACCCCGAGCACAACTGTCGTTTCATAAAAAAAACATATAAAGATCATCAGATAAAATTAAGAACAGCAATAGAATTTAGAAATTTAAAATTGTTCTGAAATAACATGTAATTTCTAAAAACATTTTGGAAATAATTGGATGAGATATTTCATATGATAATGATCGTTATTGTTGCAGTAGATTATATTATGTGCAATTTTTATAGAGTAAATCGAAAATATAGTTTGCAAAACTACTGGCAAAAAAGAGCCACTAAAAAACGAAGAAAATCTGAACTCTAGATGATCTCAAGTAACACTGAAAATATACATGAATTCTATTTGAGGAAATAAATTACTTCACACAAAAGCATAGCACAAAAACTACATTTTAATGGTGAATGCTCTGACGAACTGCAAGCACTTGTGCCCCCACGACGTGAATACCATCGACAAACCCGACATGCTGCTGAATCCCACCCCCACACTGTAGAGATCCTTAGATGTAAAAGATATTTCTACTCTAGTAGTTCCTTCCCCAGAATCGATAGACTTTGGAATTCCATTCCAGGTCACTGCTTCCCCAACTGTATTGACGTGCAGAAGTTCAAGTGCAACATGAACCGAGATCTTGCTGCCTAAATCCCATTCATAGTACTCCAGTATTTGTTGCCCCTGATAGTAGCCCCCTACACCAAAGTGGCAATGTGCCTTGTTTGGGGTGAAAATGTAATAAAAAAACATAAATATACATACGAAACATACAAAGATGTCTTAGAGTAATACGAATACTACTTAATTATATTAACTATATATATTAGCTATATTAATACTATATTAATATAGTAATAGAGCTACGATAGAGTAAAGAATAATATTAAGCAACAAGAAGCCAATAAAGTGTTTAGAAAGCACCACCTAACAAAGATATCGATCATTCTCTTGATAGCCGCGGACTTTTACGCGAGGGGTTCGGAAGAAATGATATACATTACTATAGTTGAAGAAGAAAAAAACAGTAACAGCGGAATGTCTGTATCTATTAAATGAGAAGCGAATCGCTAACACTACAATGAATAAAAACAAAGTTATTCTGGAATCTTTTAGAAAAAATACTCATTGGAATAAATTCTATGTTAGCCTGTAAGAATATAATTTAAAAACCTGTACAGGGCAAAAGATGAGATAGCTTGAACGATGCATAAATTCTCCATTATTGAATAGGATCCTGGACGAAGGGAAGCCAACAACTGCATACAATACATTGCACCCGAAGGATTATGGTAGAGATTACGATGTGTGCTAACAAACCGAGATAACCCTTACGTATTAAACATTTTAGAGACGAGTCAATTCAATGACTTTTAAGAACTTTATTCACTCCAAACAAAATAAACTGCCACAGAAACATAATTGACAACTCTAAATCGAGAATTAATTTATATAATAATCACATGCGGGGAGTTATGCAGCGGGAAGCTTCTTACTATTATATAGACATTTCCGCACGGTTATAGCATCGAAGAAATAGAGAGGAGGGAGAGATTTTCAAAGGCAAGTAGTCCTGAGAAAGAACCTTCTGCCATATGACATATATAGTGAATTGATAGGCTTTTGGGGGGGGGGGGGTGCGTGTGTGTGTGTCTGTGTGTGTGTGTCTGTGTGTGTGTGTGTGTGTGTGTGTGTGTCTAGAAGTGTAAGCCATGTTTAGTTTCAGAACAGTTTCCGATGGTTCGTTGTTCTGAACAAGTCCTGAGAGGTAACTTGTTTGCAGTACACAATTCCACAGAGCAAAATATTCTTACCCTGTCGAGACGGAAAAAACATTTGAAATTGCTACAGAAAAGGTTTAATATTTATGGAGCAATTCTGGCTTCTGATTGGTTGGTAGCAGGACGTGAATTAATTCGATTCTTCAGTTCCTAGCAGCATCGTTTATAAATAGAATCGCCCGATTGTGTGGGATTATACCCCATTACACCTCCATAGTGATGGGATGTCTCCTAGCGGCTTCGGCTGCATGGAGACAGGGTAGTACAAGTCAAGGATTCGTCACTTGACACTCAGCCCAACAGGTGAGGGGCCGGGAACCGGCCCAGCACCTGTTGGACTGAGGTACACCGCCTGGGTAATACCTAGGAGGTCCACCCTCCCAGGCCTTGCGACCGGGCTTTCCGGTGGGGAAAATTTATTGCTTGCTGCCTGAGGCGCCCCGACCGGGGAATTCCGACGGGGTTACTCAGGCAATTTTTAAAATTGCAGGAGTGCCCCTCCTTTAGGGGAGCCTTCGGGTATCCCACTTTCCAGGCCTTGTGCCAAATAATGCTGATGTGGGCAGCATTTAAATAAATACCCCATTGCACCTCTAGTGTGATGGGATGTGTCTCTTAGCTGCTTCGGCTGCAGGGAGACAGGGTAGTACACGTCAAGGATTCGTCACTTGACACTCAGCCGAACAGGTGAGGGGCCGGGAACCGGCCTAGCACCTGTTGGAGTGAGGTACACCGCCTGTGTAATACCTAGGAGGTCCACCCTCCCAGGTCTTGCTACCGGGCTTTCCGGTGGGGCAAGTTTATTGCTTGCTGCCTGAGGCGCCCCGACCGAGGAATGCCGACGGGGTTACTGAGGCAATTTTTAAAATTGCAGGAGTGCCCCTCCTTTAGGGAAGCCTGCAGGGTTCCAACTTTCCAGGCCTTGTGCCAAATAATGCTGATGCGGGCAGAATTTAAATATATACCCCATTATACATCCAAAATATTGCAACAGTGTATGTTTTTTTGTTTTCGATTGGATCGGAAGTAGTTAATTTGAAAGAACATAAGTGCAGCACAGTCCTTGGAACACATTCGGTTGAAATAAGGTACTACATTGAAACAATGGGACTTGGTAGACTTACATTTCGATTAGGTTTGTTATATTTTAAACAATGTTCAAGTGATAGAAAATACTGGTTTGTAGCAAAGATACCAGGAAATCCTGGTGTTGTAAAGATGTTGGATACTGGCAGGTTGTATTGGGTTCAAAGCACATTTTTATTGTTGGTCGTTCCACTATTAAGAAAAAAGCATCACAACGTATAAAGAAACATCTTCTTCAGTCGGACAATATAACTACTCACTCTGTGATTTAATTACAGAAGAATATCTATTGATTGAAGACAGGCAAATGTAAAATAAATTTTATTTTTAAATTCTACAACAAAATTGTAAAAGCAAACCGTTCAAACAATTCAAAAACATAATTGATTTGTTTTTATGTTAATAAGATTATTCTCCGTCAAGCTAGTTCACACAAGAAACCTTCTGTTGTAGTACTTGGAGAGATTAACGGCTTTGCTTCTGGGTGTTACTTGAGGTATTTTATTTTTAATTGTTGAATTCTTAACTTAAAAGGCCAAACAAAACGCGTTTGCTCTGCTTAAGAAGGCTAAACATGTTTGACTCCAGGATGGGGGCGGGCGCAGCTCTAAACTTAACTGGCACACTAACCATGTATCTAATTTTCTGTCTCACTCACTATAAATCCCTGAAAAATTTGCTCAGATCAAAACTTTAGACTAGTTACGCAATAAGTGATTGAGGCGAAACAATTTGTCTCCATTTGTACTGAATCAAGCAATGTTTGTATTTACTTGTGATAGTATTACTAATGTAGAATTTTTAGTAACTAAAAAAGAACTGGTTATTCTAATTAATTAAAAAATGATAATGTTCATCAATAATGAATTTTCATTATGCATTGCTTCATTTATTTGGATAATTAAATTAGTTTAGCTTTAATCCACCGCAAACGAAAACTTATGTATGTATAATACCAAATGATTTCTTAATCAAATTTTTCATAAAATCTATTATAATGAAGATTTGTATACAAAGAGTGTGGCCCATATTTATTTCTTGTAAAGTAGTTGTACATAAGTATTCGAACGTATCCAATTTTGAGATCCATTATCCTAAACATATGTTCAATATTTTCAAACAACACTTCACCTGAAAGCTTTTCATTCAAATTCCACGGCCTAACATTCACAGGTGGTAAATTGAATTCGAACAAATACAATAATTGTTGCCAAGAAAGTGGGCTTTCTCTACCGCGCTAGAATATTACCCATACATGAGAGTATCCTACACATCTACAACGTCACACATCGCCTACGCATGGGGCAACATCTAGCCTAGTGCATCTAACACTAGTACTTCCTTCTTAGACAGGATCTAAAAAAGAGTGTTCACCCTAACAGGTTTCCTACTACCAAACAAATTCTAACCCCTGTTCCATTTCCGCAAAGTTGCATCTCTGTGTCTGTTTAACAAGTACTTTAATACACTGTGTTCTGACTGATACGTACTCCCTCCACATAAATACTCCTATTGACAAGCATGAAATCCCCAACCTTATACTATAGAAATCTCTTGATGCCGATGAACCTTTTACTCTCATAATTTATTTGTCTTAAACTGCTATATTGTCGCATTTCCTCCTGGTTTCCTGCTTTCTTTACTTTAATGGTATGCAGAAGTGCAAGCGCAATCTGAACACCTCGCTGCACAACTCTCTACATAGTATTCATGTAGATATGGTCATAAATACTAGCCATCCACGTCCAAGTAGCACTGTGCCTTCTTTGGAGTTAATTAAAAATAATAATTTTCCTTTTAGCAACGTTTTATAATTGGGATCTAGTATTGAACGGGGTATACGTCAGTCCGACTGCCATTTGTGCATAACTCCTGTATAACCGGCGTTCTACAGCCTCGGGGCATAGTCTCCCGATTTTATTATGAGTAGAATTCGTTTTATTCATCCATGGGATGAACGCCATACAATAAATAATTTAGTCTAATGCGTATTTTATGTGTAGAAAAGTCATGAATTGTTCAGCATTGGCGGAGGTATACGCTCTACAGCGTGCGATCTATGCTCTTTTATATTTATTTGTTGTTTTTCTTTGTCATTAAAACACTAACGCTAGAGGACATAATTGGGTGTCATGGAAGTTTTCTTGGCGATAAGAATTAGAGACTCTTGCCAAAATGGTTCTCTATTCACCTTAAATTCTACTTCTTACTTGAGTGATTAAGTTCATTCTCACCGTCAGCTTGTCTTAATCACTATCATATTTACCCGATTGTAACTTAGTCAATATCTCACCTTCCTTTCCTCTTTTTACTTTGTACTTTTTACCGGCCATCGTCACGTGATTAACCCACTAAGACCTTGGCAACAAGACAACTTATACAATGTCTTTAACTGGTCACCAGTTCAAGTTACACTTCTGTTATGTTGTTATATTCTTTTCCTAAAGTTTGTCCGATTACAGTGTCTCATCAGCAAGAGAAATCTGTCAAACTTGAAATGGCTTAATACAACATCAGAAATTATATAAAGTACTTGCATAAAGTAATATCATTCACATATCTGGCTGGTTACTTCCTCCCCTAAAAATGTGTTTTTGTAATATTTTCTATTTGTATAAGATAAAATATTTATTATTTCGGAAGCACACGAAGGGTAACTTAAATGCAATTATTCCTATTTTCAAAGTTATACATTCGGAATATTTGTAATCAAAGTCAGTAAAGATGTTTTTTCTATAAATTTACGATCCAACGTATTTTGAATCATTTTTTTGCTAAATTACGTAATAATTAAAAAAAATGATATAATTAACGTATTAAAATATAATAAAGAATACCGTGATTAAATTAACCTCAAAAAATCTAATTTATACACATGGAACAAAAGTTGGCATGCAATAGTTGTTTTAAAAATTGTAATCAAAGTTATTATTCGCACAAACGACCGTACCTCTGTATGGCATGTTGGTGACAGGATCAGGGAGGGAATACGGGAAAAAAGAAATGTAATTTTGTAGATGGATTTTTCTATTATTTCTTTAGAGTAACGCAGGTGTCACTTAATTGCATATGAGGCGATATGTGGTCGATTAAAAGGAATCATTAGTGAGAAAAAAGTCGTGTTTGAGCCGAGAAAGAACAGAAACCGTTGGAAAGATTTAGTGCTAAATTATGAGATTTCGGTGTTTCGTAATTCGCGTGTGAGTTTACGATTAGTTGGGAGTGAGAGAAAAAGAAAGAAATGTCTTGCAGCATAGACGAGGCGAACGTTTCGTCCTGGGAGAAATATGAACACAACTTAGACGTCGCTTGTTCTTAACTCGAAATAATTTACGTCACTAAAATAGGAATCTATTCCCAGAAGAAAATATCATAGACACTTTTTAGAAAATCATATTTATTTTGTCCTGGAAAGAAAAAAAAGGAAAAGTATTGGGAGGGGGGCATATTACATCATTTCGTAAAACGTTCTAACAGCTTTGTTTCCAAACCGACTTTTAATTATATATTATTATTTTTTTTTTTTACACATTGATCACCACTTATCAAGGCCCGGAAGCCACTCAGGGATAAGGGTTATTGCAAGTACATTACGTTAGTGTGGAGATTTGATGAAGTGTTTAATTAATGGGGCGGTTCATTAGGAATTTGTTAACATTGGACTTGAAGACATCCAAGTTGTAGTTGAAGCAGGCAGACGGAACAGAGTTCCACAGGCGTGCAGTTCTCAGAAAGAAGCTTTGTTCATGGAATCCGCGTTTTGATTTAGGCACAGATATAGAGTGGGGGAAATTTAATCTTTCGAAAGATGTATTAAAAAAGGAAAATAATAGACAGTTTTAATGAGCCATAATAATTAAAGTTCAAAGATTCTCCGGTAATTTTGGATGGCTAAGCTAGTATATAATATACATATAGTCTATGTTGTATTGTTATCCCGGAAAATGTTGGGTAGCCTGATCGGGAGAGTTACTTGGTTGATGAACGTCCTGGTAACGCAACCAACTCCCCAACGGAATAAACACGATATCCAACGATATTTAACGATAGGTACATGTTAGAAACATTAACACAACGGGTCGAGATGTCGTCGTCTATAACTGGATGGCATTGGTCGCTTCTGATCTTCATTGCGTCGTTACAGGTATCTTCCCATCGTCGGCATCAATATAATGCTGAAATTTAACGCTTATACAAAAAATAGCGAACAAATACATTTTTATAAAAAGATAATTTATTTAAGATTTAACAATGAGGAACATATTTATATAAAGACCAGTCGAAACCAGACGCATGTTATGTCGCATCCGCCGACTCGAGAATGCAAGCATCAACTGTTTTAACAATACAATATATTTAATTCTCTCTTTCTTCATTGAAAGGGAGAGAAAGGGATTGAAAAAAGAAATAGAGTATGTATGTGTGTATGAGAGAGAAATAGAGAGAGAGAGAAAGAGAGGGGGCATTCATATATAACGTTTAAACATTGTTTTGTTTTTGTATCCATGAGTTCTTTCGGTTTTGTCCTTTCAAATTCTAAGGTCTAATATCGTTTTGCCTTGGTTCAATATTATAAACAAACAGTCGTTCTTGCCGTGAGTCATAGCAGAACATTTTCAAAATCACAAGCAGCTGCTTAAGACATCTGCACCTCATAAGTAAAGACCAAGTAAGGCACAAGGTTTATTAATGTAGAAGCCCCAACACCTTTAAAAGGGGGCTACGCTATTGTGCCGCACTATTTCCCATTGGGGATTGGAATTAAAATCTTCATATCAAAATTAACACAACTTTCTCGGGTATAATAAGTACAAAGAAGCAATTGATATATATCAATAGTTTATTAGAGCTTTTTGTAAAAATGACATCGTGAGCAATTATAAAAGTCAAAATGCTAATATGGAGTAAAGCTCTGGAGGAAGGCTACACAGATGTTCTCGTTAATTTCTGGGCAAAGTGGGATGTTAGTTTACGTTATACTATGTATTTTCTTTTCTTTAACTTTATCTGTCTATAATCCGTACATTCACTTGATACGAGCCCCATATCAAGATCAGAAATTTTTTCCCGAGTAAAAATTAAGTAAAAATCCGATGATTGTATTAATTTCTCTTTGGATCGATAACCTCTTTATTGAGTCATAGTGTTAAGTAGTAGCCATTATCGGACGTCCTTATCATGTTCAATAATGATCAAATCCATAATAAGCGAGCTCTTGTGTAACATCTAGCCCTTCTGGGTAAGTTTGCAAAATAAAACGCGAACGCTATGTTTGTTATCCTACTGCAAGTATTTGCAAAAGAATAATCACTAAGAAGATAATAAATGTAAATAGATTTTTATTGAACTTGGAGCATAATAATAGAAACATTCTCTTCGGCAAAATATGGTGGGCCAAAAAATGTTACCATTTTTTACATTCTGACAAATTTCAAAAGTACAAAGATTCTTGTTTCATTTTCAGAAATATCAACAATTAAACGCTGAATTCTCACTTTAACGGATCGATAGCAATATACCGTGGAAGAGAAAGTAAAGATCGTAGAATCATATTTTGAATCAAAATCGATAACTCACACTCAACTACGATTCACGACTGACTTTCCAAGAATAAATCCTTTAAGTAAACTCACAGTCAGAGTCTTCTGCAGAAGTCTCGGGAAATAGGATGTGTGACCAATGTGAATAAATGAAATAGTAGTAGACCAAGGTATGCAAGGACAGTCATCAACACTGAGACCGTGAGACAGTGTCTGGGGGAAATCACCAAGACAATCAACCAAATGTTTGTCACAGGAGACCGCCCTCTCAAGAACCAGTGTTAGACGCATACTGAACACATACCGTCATCTTTCTCGCTACAGAACTCAGATTTTGCAAGCTCAGGCAGCAGCAAATAGAGAAGAGAGACTAACCTTTTGTAGACACATCAAGCAACGCATTGAAGATTACTTTGTTTTGTTGGACTTGAACTTTTTTTCAGTTATGAAACACATTTCCATCTCAATAGACATGTCGGTAAGCAGGATATGACATTCTGGTCCCAAGCCCAACCTCATCAGCATGCCATTTGCCCTTGGGGTGTTGAAAAGATTACTGTTTTGTGTGGAGAAATTTCATTGGACTAATACTTTTTCAAAGACGAGCATGGTCGTTCAGTGACTGTCAATACTGATCGTTATGCGGAAATGTTGAGGAGGAAACTTATTCCTGTTATTAAGAGAAAACAGGGAGTCAATATGAATAGCGCGATTTACCAGCAGGATGGTGCGCCTCCACATTGCTCAAATGTGTTACTGGATTTCCTCACCAAGTACTTTCCTGAAGATAGAACCATATTACGGCGCACGAACAACTCATAGCCTGCCTACTCTCCTGATCCTTTTCTGCAGACTACTTCCTACTTCCTGAAGGAAAAAGTGTACTACAGCAGCCCACAGACAATTGAAGCCCTGAAGACCAACATCTGTTAGGAAATCCGAAGACGCGTAGATTGAACACGTCATAAATTATTGAACTGTGTAGGAAACAAGAGACGGGGTAAGAGATTTGTCATCAAATCTTAATTTGATGTTTTTGTTAAAAATCTGTAAATAAAATTTCGAATAAATGTTCATTTTGAAAACTTGTCTATGATTAAAAGTGGTAACATACAATAATTAAGCAACAACTAATATGATGTATTTTAAATTCTTTCATGGTGTTACCTGTCGTCAAGCTGAAAACCTGATAAATCCTTACACTCTGGTGGCTTTTTGTCTTAAGAATGTTGTGGTTCATTAGTTTAAAAATGGCATGGAAATCGCAAGAAAAGTGTGTACGATAGTCGAATTTTAGAATTCAATAGACAATTATTTTTCTTTTATTCCGATAGTGGAATGTTCCCGGCAGCAACAGAAACTACCGTTGAAACTGCCTTTTTCTCAGAATTTGCAACGAACAAAGACACAAATCACTTCAATTTGATTTGAGTAAATGTGATACAATTATTTCTGGAATTCTTCAAACAACATAAGTTATCTTGACAAATCCCAGGTAAGTATGGCTGGTATCAATTGATTTTAGCCTGATGCAGCTGCAAAAACTTAACAATTTTTTTCATGAAACAAATCATTCTCAGACGCTTTCGTCAAATAAAGTTTTCTTACGTTTAGAGCTACGAGTTTTCTTAAATAAGTTTCCAGACTTTTATCGTATATGCACTTTTACTGATAGTAAACGCATAAACCTCTAGTCCCCCTCGAAGTAACCCGACTGCAATGCACTTGTACCGTTACAACAACTTCAGTAAAGCTCCATGAATGTTCTTTTGCGTGAGCAAGACAATGACCATCGTCACAACTGCTTTTATCTTTGTTGTCTCATAAAGACAACGTCTAAGGTGTTCCTTACTCCGCCCACATATCTCATCATCCCTCACGGACTCCCTACCTTCCTTGAATCTCTTATGCCACTCAGAATTGATGCTCGATTCATGCAAGAAAATCCAAAAGCAGTCTGAAGCAATTCATAAGTTTCTGTGGCATTTTTTAAAGTTGAAAACATAATTTTATTGCATATCGTGATTTTAAAGTATGCTCACGTCCAGATTATATTTTTGAAATTTCACCAGCTGTGACAATCAGGCTGTACAGGGGTGTTACCCAAGTTCTGCTGTAGCTGGTCGTTTGAACCTGAGATAATTTGTCGGTCATCTCTTAGGATGTATAGCAATAACATACTGAATTTTGAGGAGTCTGCGACAAATTTAAATGCTTGCACAAAACGATCTGGAAATATATATTATATTTAGTATTTTTTGCGTGGTACGATGTATATCGCTTTTATGTTTCCTTTTCTGTTATGATTTATTAAGCGTTTAGGCTAAATTATTTTGATTCTAGTACTTGGAAATATTTATATGTCAACAAAACCTTGGTATTCTTCAATATGTTTAATAGCATGTGTATGTAAACTAGATACCATTCAAGAATTGTGTTTGCGGAGAGATTTATCGCGGAAAAAAGGATATAGTGTTGAACAGGGTTCAAGCTGTTAACCTCTGGGTTAATAGCTGAGAGGAAGTACCTAATGATAGCGCGCGAAAACTCAGAGTCCGATATTGGAAAATTGATGTTAATAAGACATGTCAACGAGGATTAGATGGAACCTCTGTTTATCTTACAATCAGCACTTCTTCCGGCGGTTCTCATAGAAATATAGAACACAGATAAAAAAGACTCATATACACAAATTTTAACGAAATATTAAATGAACTATTCATAAAATTAACAAAATTAAATATCTTATTAAAGAATAACTCTATGGTATTTAATAGCATTTGCTTGATATATATATATATATATATATATATATATATATATATATATATATACATATTATTTCTAAAACGCATTCGCCATGTATTCTATCATATAAAACGAACTATGTGTGTGTGTGTGTGTGTGTGTGTGTGTGTGTGTGTGTGTGTGTGTGCGTGCGTGAATTCATTCATTATGGACCTCAAAACGGCTTGGCGGATTTTATAAAATTTTCCACGAGGGTACTTATGCGTAACCCAGTGTTCTTAGATAGGTTTTGCATCAGAATGTCTTTGCTATCAATAATCGAACGAAGGAACAGGCGATTTTGATCGTTGCATAGCCTTACATAACGAATGTGTTTGAAAAGTTTTATTACAACAACTGAAAGGTCCGACATATAATCAGCAGTATGTTCTTTCATTTGAAAAGGACGCGTTTGAAATGAAAGTTTCTGTTTAAAGCACAATTGCATCATAATAATTGACTTGTTCATTTTAAACTCAAATTAAAGCCATTTTATAAAGATCAAATTTCTAAAATCAACAATAGGTTCTCTAAAGTGCAATGTAAACTACAATATACTGTGACTTAAGCACTCCCTGTGGTCATGAGAAGCTTCTACCGGTGCAGCACGATGCGTTCATAACTAGAGCAGGCAATCAATCGATTGATGGAAAAATGGACGATTTCACCGATTTGGATGACAATAAAAAAAATGGGAATGTGTAATATCAATTGATCATCATTCAATCCAGGATAACCTTAGGTCTCCATGCTAGTATATATATATAAATATATATATATATATATATATATATATATATATATATATATATATATATATACGTTTTGTTTTTTATTACCGTATCTTTCTGTTAAGTTACATTATTGTTTCGGCTACACGGCCGTTTTTGGCCATCTGTAGCGTCCTCAGACTTTGACAGAAATGTTCGCTATTTTGGGATGAAATAGTGGAAGCAATCGCGCACCCAATCTTAGCACCTTAAAGAAAATTTGACGCAAGCGAGAAAACGCGGGTGCCTATGCATGCAGGCGCACATATGCGCATATATTTGAACGCAAGGGCGGGCATGTATGTGTACCCGTGACCGTTTCTTTTAAGTATATATGTGCTTACGTGCGCATGTGTGTACCCGTGGCTGCGACCGCTAGCTGACCCTCTCCAAACAATTAAGAACAAAAAAAAGACTAAAAATAAATAAACCGAATCATAGCCCCCCCGCGTACAAACATAAGCGAACACCCAACAGCTCAAGACATACTTACAAAGAAATCACCTCACTAACGAGACGCTAAAAACTTTAACACTAAGACTCGAATTTTAAAGTACCCCCTCTTCCCACCCCCACATATTCCCCTTCCCTTCATGTATCCCTATGCCCTGAAATGAACTTCCCAGACCCTCCCCCACAAGTTCCTTAAACCCCAAAACTAAAACATTATCGACATACTAAATGCCCCCACCTTCCCTCCTTGTTCCCTTCCTCTCTTCGCCCTCCTCGCAACCCCCCCTGACCTCATCCACTCTTCCACTCTTTCATCCCAAAATAGCGAACATTTCTGTAAAAGACTGAGGACGCTACAGACGGCCCAAAAAAAAACGGCCGTGTAGCCGAAACAATAATGTAACTTAACAGAAAGATACGGTAATAAAAAATAAAACGCATATTTGCTCTACAACGTATTGAGCACTTTCAACAGTTTTTATTAATTACCATCTCCACTAAATATATATATATATATATATATATATATTATATAATATACTAAATATATATATATATTATATAATTATTGCAAAAAACTATTTATATATTATACATATATATGTATACACATATGTAATATATATATATATATATAATTATTTTTTTAATATAATAATTAAATACCTACAGAAACTAGTGTTTCATCCTTTCGGGATTCTTCAGTGCAGGGTGTCACAATTACTACCAGTCGAACGATTCGAACCCCGCGACACGAGACATCTCTGCCTCGATTAGCGGAGGCCGTATCCATTCGGCTACCATTAATCGTGTGAAATAGCGTTGAATTTTAAACATTTTAATTTAAATGTTCATTACGTAAGACAGACAGTGATCAAATCGTTATACGACGATCTACGCATAAGAGCTAAATTGACCGACTTTTATTCAACAGAAAGTGCTCAACGATAAGAAACGTATTTCTTAAAGGGGCTGTCATAATTATTTTTTTACTATAATAATTAAATACCTACAGACACTAGTGTTTCATCCTTTCGGGATTCTTCAGTGCAGGGTGTCACAACTACTACCAGTCGAACGATTCGAACCCCGCGACACGAGACATCTCTGCCTCGATTAGCGGAGGCCGTATCCATTCGGCTACCATTAATCGTGTGAAATAGCGTTGAATTTTAAACATTTTAATTTAAATGTTCATTACGTCAGACAGACAGTGATCAAATCGTTATCCGACGATCTACGCATAAGAGCTAAATTGACCGACTTTTATTCAACAGAAAGTGCTCAACGATAAGAAACGTATTTCTTAAAGGGGCTGTCATATATATATATATATATATATATATATATATATATATATATATATATATATATATACGGGGTAATCAAGTTTACACAACGGTTCCTGCCACATCACCTAAGTTTAACAACGTTGAGCCAGGCCAGTCCCAGATGGGAAGACTAGGCGTTGTATGTACCGCGTCGAGTCGTAGAAATTTCCAGGTTAATATTTGGGGGCACATTTAATTCACTGGGGGTGATGCATCCTCAGGTTTCATTAAGAAAAGCATATAGGAGAATGCGGTCCACTGTATACTCTGTCCTGTAGCAGTCATCTGCACCGACAAGGGTTAGCAGTAATATAAAAAAATTTGGTTGCTTCTACACAAAGTTTTCACCACTATAAGCAAATAATCTGTGTGGATTTCTTAGTTGCTGTGGCAGAAGCTCATACGTTGAAATCGACTGGAGACTTCAGCATATATTAATCATGGGAGATGCCAATATTTTCTATGATTCCGATTAATTACAGATTCCGTTTTAAAATCTCGATTCTGATAAAATCAACAATTCCAATTGGGCACAACTCGTAGTCCAATTCTTAACACCTACTCACACTTTAATGTTATCCTAGACCCAAGCTTACATGAATAAATAAATATGTATATATATATATGTATATATATATATATATATATATATATATATATATATTTATATATATATATATATATATATATATATATATATATGTAAAGGGAAAGCCTCAAACCACATTATCTTCTAACATGCCTTCTTACAAACATAGTTGCTTGCACTCAACCCCTTTATCCAGTAACAATGAAATAACAATGTCCCTAATTCACTTTGAGGAGTGTACCTATTTAGCAGATATATAACCTTTACAAACTAACTATTCAGCAGATAAAAACTAACCCAGTAACATAAACTAACCACGAGGGGTCGCAGAAATACCTGGATTAGAACCCAGGCGCGGAGCAAACCCTCTCAGTGGTGACGGACCCAGTAGATCTTTCCAGATCATCCGTCTAGGAGAAGGAAAACTCTGAAACTAAACCAAAGGGGAGGGAGGCCTCCTCAATCTTGGATGACAACCTTCCCAGAGCTGGTGACTCAAACAAATTACCGGTTTGCAAACCTAAACTGCTTAAGGAGTAGATAGGTTCTGTCTATCGCCCGGCTTCCATACTCCTTCTTTGCCTATTAGTCAGGCGCAGAGATACTATCACAGTTGTTCGGGAGAAACACCTAGTGGTAGATCTTGTTTCTTGTCTAGGGCAATAAACGCCGTATCCCCACTCCCGACACACCCCACCCCTAAAGCTGGGCACTTGAGAGTGCTTGAGTACCATATATGCCGAGCAATTAGATTGGGTTGACCTTCCTCTGATGGGTGAGGGTACCGGACTGACAGTTACTGGCTGCTGTTTCCGACTGGTAGTACAAGTGCACTAACTCTTTTGTAGCACTTAGAGCGGCTGCTCCGTCAACAGTTGTATAATATCGGGATGTTTGCAGTGCCATGTCGCGCATGGAAAAGACCCTGCACTCATCCCCGGTGGGCTTTCCTGAGGCAACATTTCTAGTTGATGGAGGGTCAGCTGATGGTCTACTTATGATGCATGTGTGATACTCTGCATAACCTCCTGTTCGGCTCCCCCTAACCTAACTGAAACTTGTTAAAAAATATGATGACAGTACAATCTAAAAATAAGCTTAAACCAAGCTTAGGGTCAAACAAATCCAACTTGCCTCCTCCCTTGAGGCTTGCATTCACAAATATCCGTGGGCTTAGAACTAATTTAGCTGATGTTGAAGCATTTCTCCTAACAAATACCCCGGATATCTTAGCACTAAGTGAGACTAACCTACACTCCTCCATCCTCTCTAACTACTTTAACATGCCTGGATATCTCCCACTCTGCCGTAAGGACTCTGATAGACATATACACGGACTTGGAATTTATATTCGTAATACCCTTCCCTTGACTAGAGAAACAAACCTAGAAACGGATGATCAAGCCTTTATGTGCTTTAGACTAATTATGCAACACAACATTAGCTACTTTTACTTTCTCTACCGCTCTCCCTCGACCCAAGACTGCACCATAATAAACAAAGTATCTGACAGCATAGACACAGCACTCTCCTTCGACACTAGCGCCCAAGTACATGTATTTGGTGATTTAATGTCCATCACAAAAACTGACTTGGATTCTCTACTTACACAGACGCAGCGGGCAGCGCAACTACTAGCTTCTCTATATATCACTCCCTATCACAAATTGTCACTTTTCCAACACGTTTCCCTGATCAGGAAGAACAACACGCATCACTTTTAGATCTGTTTTTGACCACAGTTCCTGAGGATTGTATAACGAAAGCCGACAGCCCACTTGGGAACGCTGATCATGCAATGATAATGGTTGAAATCGCCTTAAACTCTAGACCCAAAACTGAAGAGCCAGTCCTCAAAACAACGAGATATTATAAAAAGGCTGACTGGGAAGCCATCAAAAATCTTATCAGAGACGCCCCATGGAGAAATATTTTTTCTCTTCCTGCTGAACAGTATGCAAACGAGACCACTGAATGATCCAAAACTGAAATCGAAGCGTATGTGTCCCATGCGGAAATTCTATAGCAAGTCCCACTCTCCCCAATGGTTTACTTCGACTTGCGCAACTGCCATTGCTCAAAGGCAGCATGCATTCCGCAGATTTAACCGACATAAGTCCAGTTCAAACAGGCAGAAGTACATAGAAGCTAGAAGTAACGTTAAGAAAGAAATAGCGACAGCTAAGAGGGAATTTAAGGAAACCACTAAATAAAGCATCGAAGCACAAAACTAGGAACTCGAGACTTCTGGAAAATCTACAACAGTGTAGTAAATAATGGGCAATCAACAATTCCCCCACTAACCAACAACCACGAGGTTGTCTCCTCAGCAAACAACAAGGCTAACATGCTTGCCAGTCGGTTTGCCTCAAACTCCACACTGGACCCTTCCAACAAACCTCTACCTCAATTTCCTATGCGGACAGACGCCACGCTAGACGATCTGAAAATCACCACTGCTCAGGTGCATGCTATCATAAACAAACTTGACACCTCAAAAGCATGTGGACCCGATCTCATCCCAGCTGTGCTATTAAAAAAATGCTCAGCCGAAGTAGTTTCAGTTCTCTCCAAACTCTACAACAAATGCCTTAATGAATCTTACTTTCCGGGCAGTTGGAAAACTGCTTCTGTTGTACAAGTATTCAAGAATTCTGGCGAAAGGACAGACCCATCAAATTATCGCCCTATTAGCCTCCTCCCACTTTTTGCCAAAATGTTTGAGACCTTAATTAACCATGCTCTAGTCGATCACCTTACATATGCTAAACTTCTGACCGACCAACAATATGGATTTAGACAAGTCCGTTCCACAGCAGTCATCCTCACTGTAATCTCTGAACGCATATACCATTCACTGGACAAAGCGGGAGAGGGCAGAGCGGTAGCTCTAGATATATCTAAGGCTTTTGACAGGGTATGGCATGAGGGTCTTCTCAGGAAGATTAGATCATACGGTATCACTGGTAGAATACTTAACATAATTAAATCGTTCTTAGATAAGAGAAAAATCCAGGTTGTCCTCGACGGTCGTACATCTAAACAATATGATATAAATGCGGAAGTGCCCAAGGGATCTATTCTTGGACCTCTACTGTTCCTGATATTCATAAATGACCTCCCCGACAAAATTGCCTCTGAGATGGGTATATATGCTGATGACACCACACAGGCACGACAGGAAAACAAATGAACATATATCTAAAGTAATAGCAGAAACACTAGAGGATGACCTCCAATCTGTAGTGGACTGGGGACAAAAATGGATGGCCACATTCAATGCTGCCAAGACTAAACTCGTTTCCTTCAATAATTACAAGAAATATTCTCTGCCACCAATAACAATGGCCAGTGACTCTTTATCTGAGAGTACATCTTTCAAACTCCTTGATCTAACGTTCACAGGAAATATGAGTTGGAACAATTACATTGAAAGCATTCTCAAGGCTGCTGCGAAGAAGGAAGGCTCTCTCACCGTGCTCGAAAACTACTAACACCCGAAAGTATCCTGTACCTCTATAAGGCAACCATTCGCCCATGTATGGAATATTGCTGTCATATTTGGGCTGGTGCATCGGCTACTAGTCTCTCGCTCCTTGACAGGGTGCAAAAGAGAGTCGCAAATCTGATAGACCCTAAACTGGCATGTAAGCTTCAGCCTCTGTCCCATCGACGAAACGTTGCATCCCTCTGCCTGTTCTACAAGTATTTTAATGTTGAATGCTCTGATGAACTGCAAGCACTTGTGCCCCCACGACGTAAACACCCTCGACAGACCCGACAAGCTGCAAAATCCCACCCCCACACTGTAGAAATCCCTAGATGTAAAAGACGTTTCTACTCCGGTAGTGTCTTCCTCAGAACCGCTAGACTTTGGAATTCCATTCCAGGTCACTGCTTCCCCAACTGTACTGACATGCAGAAGTTCAAGTGCAACGTGAACCAATATCTTGCTGCCCAAATCCCTATATAATACCCCAGTAGTTGTTTCCCCTGATAGTAGCCCCCTACACCAAAGTGGCAATGTGCCTTGTTTGGGGTGAAAATGTCATTAAAAAAAAATTCCGATTTAAAAGTCTCATAATTTAATAAGTAAACTTTAATTTGTTTGTTTTTCTTCCGGAAAGGGGAGAGAGATATCATAAAGGTTTAAATGTTTATATAATTTTTATATATGGAGTGAGTGATGGAACGAGGGATGAAGAAACAGAGAGAGAAAGAGGGGGAGAGAGAATAATCTGGCTTATGATCGTTTCAAACGCTGCTTGGAACAATTTTTCTTTCCTTATTTTTATGTATGTAACGATACGCCAGACATTAAAATGGATGAATGGATAAGGAACATTTCGGTTACGCGTACATTTGTCGTATCCACTCACGCACATTTTGGAGAAGTAAAAAGTAAAACTGTGCCTCTTCGCGCGGTCGTAGGACAATGCAATACCACGTGACCGGATGTCCATTTTCTGTCCAATCAACACTCGGAGAAAACACGTTCTAAAATCTTTTCCTAACGGCCTTCGCTGGGAGCCAGCCAGAAACGTATAAAAGGCACTGCGCGCGAATCTAAATCAGTTGAGCAAGATTCCCGTTCAGTTCAGTTAAGGATGCAGAATCACCCACTGTTTCCACTCCGTCTCCTTGACATAAATTTGCTAACACTGACGCCACGCGCCATGTATCTAAAGCCTCTTAACTTCGATGGATTTTTTTCCCCGGAAAATAACTTTTTTCACATTTATGAAGCAACATTGTCACATTAATAGAACTAACTAATATAACACATTTTATTTCCTGTGGTTAAAAAAAACAAAAAAACCATTCTCTAAAGAAAACATTATTGCCTCAGTCGGAGGATTTTTTTTTTTCTGTTCCTCTTTTTTGTATTGTTTTTTTATTAAAGTCCTATCAAACTCTATTTTAGAAATATAAATCTCTGACTCATGACTTTGCCTGGTTCTTAAAACCTAACATTTATTTCCAAGAAACTGTTTCCAATATCTATGAACATCACGTAAATCATTTAATGACTTAATCTTTCCCTCGCGTGCTATCACGACAAGCGCATGTAAAAATACAACAAAAAATGATTTACCTTTATTGTTAAATAAAGCTGTTTTTTATAAATGTCAAAGTTTGTTTGACTATTATGCAGAATCCGACACTTATTATTTTTGTTTTTTGTGAGGTGTGAGCGATTTTTATCCATGCACGTCGATGATATGATGCTAGCACTGATGAGGGTCGGCCATTCCTCATCCCCAGCCATAATTCCCCTTACCATTACATATATAATAAAATTCATATATATTCTTGTTCAATGTCTTTCATAATGTTAAATAGAGGTTCAGATAAAATATACACATTTTGCATTTCTTTAAAGGTTTACAATTTTAAGGCATTATTCATGTTAGTCTATAGTTTGCGTGCTCAATTTGTAAATATGGCTGAATGTGGAAACTTACCAAAATTCTGGCAAAAAATATGTTACGTTTTATTCGTAAATGTGAAACCAGACTGTCACCATCAAGAGGCATTGCACACCAAGTTCAAGAGAACTATTCCAAATTTAGACATGACCTTCCTAAACGAAACAAATGTTTTGATATGACCGACAATCAGGTCCGATCAAACACCATGTTAAAGAACATCTGTATCATTCCCATCCACCGCACTCCTCATCGGCCTTTTAATATTCATAGTTGTATTTTCTTTTTAAATAAATAGAATAAAGGATGTTTAATATGAATATCAATACACATAACAACAAAAATTCATAGGAGTATAGGATGAACTCATTAATAAAAATTTTTAAAATGAAATGGTGAAGTACACCCGTGCTTGAATACGGAATAATTCGATCTGTAGTCTAATGCTCTACCACTGAGCTACATCTTCATACGTCAATAATTCTGGGGGGGGGGGGGTTCTTAATACGGAAACTATTTGCTAGGATTGTATTATTTCCCTTGCCCCTGTAACGTCTAAAGATTTTCCTGTGAAAATTCTTCTTTTTTATTCATTATATATATATATATATATATATATATATATATATATATATATATATATATATATATATATATTTAGGAGCGCATTTTTTTTTTACGATCCTTATCGGATACATTTCTGTACAAAACATATCTAAGAACACTGCCAGACATATAAATCACATTTATGTGAAATTTGAAAGAAATAAACTCGACCGTTTTAGAACTTATGATAAAGGAACAGACACGCAGACACAAAGTGACTTTTAAATCCTAATAGAGACAGAGATAGAGATCTTGGTTTATAATCATTGGTGAAAATCTCCCATAGGACTCCCATAATGTTTATTTCTTGCTCTTTAGCCATAATATGTTAAAAGCCAAGAGGAAAACATTTTTATCAAAAGTGTGTCAGCAAGAAGATGATGTTTGTTTTATTTAAAAATACACAAGAGACAACTTTAAGTGCAAATAAAGTAGAATTATGCATCTTGGTAAAGGTAGAATGTCAGAGAGAAAACTCGTTTATAAAACTTATGCGCATCCATCGTACGCCATTCTTAAAACAGTACTATAATGACTATTTCATGTCTGTGTTTATAACAAAAATCATTTTGTATTTTCGAAAAGAAATCGATGTTAGGTAATAAAATAATTTTACATAAGTGGCATTGCTGCATCTAAATTATAGGCCGTGTTATTCGACACAGCAGATTATCCTGTCTTGACAGAGTCAAAATATACGTCGTAGCTTAGTGGGGGATGCACTTTTCTCTTCCATGCAACCTCTTTCCCACAGAAGAGACGTTGCGAGCCTGTTTCTGATTTATCTTTATTTCCATGGCAAATTCTCAGCTGAGCTTAAATCTCTGGTCCCCTCTTGCCAAACTTTCACGAAAAACACTCGTCTAGCCAAAACCGCTATCAATAATTTCTCAACTCTTTATCTGTGCCTAAACCTAAATGCAGATTCCATGAACAAAGCTTCTTTCTTAGAACTGCACGCCTGTGGAACTCTCTTCCGTTTTCTGCTTTCCAGCTGACTATAATATGGTTGTCTTCAAGCCCAATGTAAACAACTTCTTGATGAACCGTCTCCCTAAGTAATCTAATTTACAAAATTCGCACTACTTATGTTTACTCCGCTATATTCATATTGACTAATGTATACCCATTACCCCATATACTCGAGTGGCCCCCGGGCCTTGATAAGTGGTGATTCCTGTGTGAAAAAATATTTTAACTATTGTTAAAATTACATTAAAGGTACATTAATTAACTGCAATTTTTACCTGTTTCATATATTGACGGTATAGTACTATACGGAAAGCCAACCTTGTCATGGACATAAGTAAAAAGCAGATATGCATCGTTGTACTCTTTTTCTAAAATACATTGAGAATAGTGATTATTATATAGAAAAATAAATTCTAGAGCACAAAAAAGTCGCTTGTTTTGATGGTAATATTCCCGTCTTTGTGGGATTGCGACTTTTGGAGTTAAAAATAGGAGGCTTTAGGTTTGAAACTACAATTGAACTTATGTGGCATTTAAAATATGGCCTATGTTATTTTACACAAGATAAATAGTAAATAAAATTATGACTTTTGTTTGTAAGCATATGCATACACTATATTTATTTTTCGGAGTTTTTTTTTTTTTTGCCTTCTCGATTTGAAGTTATTTTTTTTTTAAATTGACGTGAATGCTAGGATATTCAATTAAAAGTCAAATATGAACAGGTAAAATTATAGAGCTATAAAAGAAAAATAAAACGAGGTATAGCTTGTTTAAGCTATTACATTAATTTTTTTTTTAAATTGACGAAGGCGAACTTTCTTTTTGGCGTCATTATATATATATATATATATATATATATATATATATATATATATATATATATATATATATATAAGATTTTCATAATGTGAGAGATTATATATAATAAGTTCCACAACCAAACAACGTCGCAGCCTACAAGAGTCATAATATATATATATATATATATATATATATATATATATATATATATATATATATATATATAATTAAAAGGAGATTAGAATAATAGTCTAAAGAGCTAAGTGTATTTTAATGTAATAGTGAAATTACTAGTTTAATTAAAATACAGGAAATGCTCGTTGTAATTTAGATATATAATAAGCTCGATAGTTAAATGTCCTAGAGCTAATTCAATATTAAGTAATGTGATTTATAATTTAAAAGTTTTAAAATTTTTAAAATTTAAAAATCAAAATTTAATTAAATTAAAAATCAGTTTCATAAGAAGGAACAACAACAAAGTCAATTATCTGTACGATCGTTTCGGAAATCCGTGCTTTTTATTTGTGGTATACATGAAGTCACGTAGAATAATTATACATAGTTTTTTTGGTAAGCACGGTCTCCTCATCAGCAAATTTAGGAGGATTTTTATTGAATTGAAAAGACACCAAAAATAAACCTAGCATTAAAAGTAAGGCAGATGAATCTGAAAAATTGAAGTAAAAGGTTTGGATATAAAATTTATAAGAAAATTAATAAGGAAATTGGTATAGGTTAGAGATAGAAATGAGTAGAAAAAATATATATATTTTTGAATTTACATAATAAATTTGATTTAAAAATATATATATAATTACCTTTTGGTTTTCCTTTTTTTGAAATCAGGAACTGTATTTAAAGTAGTCATTTAGATGTTTGCTATAGCTTTTTATTTTATTGAATGATGAATTTTAAAAGGGCGACGCTCGTGCAGTAAATTGTTTCCGTTAGCGTATTTGATTTAGAGACGCTACAGTTAATATCTATAGAGAGAGAGTTTTTTTTTTTTTTTTTTTTTTTTTTTTTTTTTGTAAGTTTTTAAGGGGAGATAATTGTCATGGCTTTATTTATTATTTGATTTACGAGTCTAAGGGCGGTAATTGGTTTAACTTAATTTATTAAAAAAAAAAAAAAAAAAAAAAAAATCTATTTTTACTAATGAGTAATTTTTAATGATTTAAGGTGGTTTATATTTATTAAATTTAAACCAACGTTTATGATTACACGATAGAAGCTCGTGTCTTGAATTTACTAGTTTGGTTGTGCTTTTTATATCTTCATATTTTAAAATTTTTACGGTTTCTTTTGTACATAATGTACAAAATTTATCTCCTGGTTTATATGATTTGCAAGTCTCAATTATTTGCCATTTTAAGTTGAAAGAAATATTGCTATTTTTTAGTTGCCAAATATAGTTGGATAGAGTAGTTTGGTTTGATAGAGAGTTATTTTTAAAAGAATGTTTGTGCGTTGAAATTCTATGTTTTATTGGGCCAGATGTGGAACCAATATATATTACCTCTTGATTATTATGATTATTTTCCATTAGGTCTATTGTTGGATTATAATGTGGTGGGTTGGTTAATAATTGATCGGTAGATTGATTTAAGTTGGTGTTATTATTTAATTCGGTAGTTGAGTTATGGCTGTTGATAGGTTCTTGTATATTTGGAGTTTTTGATACTGTGCAGCTATAGATAACATTTTTAATTTTACATGAGCCTTGTAGGGGACATTTATTTTTTCTTCTACAGTTACAGTCCGATGTATTTTGTATAGTTGCATTTTGTAGTTTATTAATTTTATTATTATTAGAGCTAATTATTTTCTGATGAAGGTTAGGCATAGTAGAGTAAGAGACTTTAATTGTGTTCTTATTGAAAATCTTATTATATCTATGGGGGGCTTTAAAGTTCTTATCTAATATTTTAAAAAATTCTCTAGCTATGTTTGTTTCTAGGTTTTTGGAATACGGGGGGATTATGGACTTAGTATAAAAATCGACCCTAATAAAAAAATTGTTAATTTCTTAGACATAACCTTAAATCTTGAAAATTCTACCTTTGAACCATACCATAAACCTAACCAATCACTTCTATATGTCCACAATCAATCAAACCACCCTAAATCAATATTAAAATCAATAGTTCCCAATATCGCTCTAAGAATTTCTAGACTGTCTTCTACTAAATCAATATTTACCAAAAATGAAAAATACTATAATGAAGCCCTTAAAAACTCTGGATATAATTCACAAATTAAATTCATAAATGAAAATGATAGAAACATAAACTGCATTAAAAATAAACCTATTAAAAGCGTAATAACATATAATATGGCAATGTCTTCCCGTATACGAGTTAAGAAAAATAACCAGGAGACAAAAAAAGATAAAACCAAACTACAAATATTAGATAATAATATAAATAAACAACAAACTAAAACCCGCAAACGTAAGAATAGACACAAGGAGATCCTATGGTTCAACCCCCCGTATTCCAAAAACCTAGAAACAAACATAGCTAGAGAATTTTTTAAAATATTAGATAAGAACTTTAAAGCCCCCCATAGATATAATAAGATTTTCAATAAGAACACAATTAAAGTCTCTTACTCTACTATGCCTAACCTTCATCAGAAAATAATTAGCTCTAATAATAATAAAATTAATAAACTACAAAATGCAACTATACAAAATACATCGGACTGTAACTGTAGAAGAAAAAATAAATGTCCCCTACAAGGCTCATGTAAAATTAAAAATGTTATCTATAGCTGCACAGTATCAAAAACTCCAAATATACAAGAACCTATCAACAGCCATAACTCAACTACCGAATTAAATAATAACACCAACTTAAATCAATCTACCGATCAATTATTAACCAACCCACCACATTATAATCCAACAATAGACCTAATGGAAAATAATCATAATAATCAAGAGGTAATATATATTGGTTCCACATCTGGCCCAATAAAACATAGAATTTCAACGCACAAACATTCTTTTAAAAATAACTCTCTATCAAACCAAACTACTCTATCCAACTATATTTGGCAACTAAAAAATAGCAATATTTCTTTCAACTTAAAATGGCAAATAATTGAGACTTGCAAATCATATAAACCAGGAGATAAATTTTGTACATTATGTACAAAAGAAACCGTAAAAATTTTAAAATATGAAGATATAAAAAGCACAACCAAACTAGTAAATTCAAGACACGAGCTTCTATCGTGTAATCATAAACGTTGGTTTAAATTTAATAAATATAAACCACCTTAAATCATTAAAAATTACTCATTAGTAAAAATAGATTTTTTTTTTTTTTTTTTTTTTTAATAAATTAAGTTAAACCAATTACCGCCCTTAGACTCGTAAATCAAATAATAAATAAAGCCATGACAATTATCTCCCCTTAAAAACTTACAAAAAAAAAAAAAAAAAAAAAAAAAAAAAAAAAAAAAACTCTCTCTCTATAGATATTAACTGTAGCGTCTCTAAATCAAATACGCTAACGGAAACAATTTACTGCACGAGCGTCGCCCTTTTAAAATTCATCATTCAATAAAATAAAAAGCTATAGCAAACATCTAAATGACTACTTTAAATACAGTTCCTGATTTCAAAAAAAGGAAAACCAAAAGGTAATTATATATATATTTTTAAATCAAATTTATTATGTAAATTCAAAAATATATATATTTTTTCTACTCATTTCTATCTCTAACCTATACCAATTTCCTTATTAATTTTCTTATAAATTTTATATCCAAACCTTTTACTTCAATTTTTCAGATTCATCTGCCTTACTTTTAATGCTAGGTTTATTTTTGGTGTCTTTTCAATTCAATAAAAATCCTCCTAAATTTGCTGATGAGGAGACCGTGCTTACCAAAAAAACTATGTATAATTATTCTACGTGACTTCATGTATACCACAAATAAAAAGCACGGATTTCCGAAACGATCGTACAGATAATTGACTTTGTTGTTGTTCCTTCTTATGAAACTGATTTTTAATTTAATTAAATTTTGATTTTTAAATTTTAAAAATTTTAAAACTTTTAAATTATAAATCACATTACTTAATATATATATATATATATATACATATACATATATATATAATATTATATATATACATATATGATATTTTTAAAATATATATTTTAAATATATTTTAAATATATTTTTAAAATATGATATATACCGCTCCCATGTGGGGGTACCAAATTTGTTAAAGGGAAAATTATGCCCAACTCGCATTTAGGTAAAAATGAACTTTCCTAAAGAATTGAATTCATTCAAAAACGTATCGCAAAAACAAATAACATCTATTTATCTATCTATCTATATATCTGTCTATATATCTATCTATATGTATATATATATATATATATATATTCTTGACAAAATGTTTATATTCAAAAATTTCAAGTTAATTTTATCGTCTATTTTTTTCAGCGTGTAATAATGTTCATTTTATTAGACACTTGTTTCGTAGCACGGACACAATCATATAATTATTATATCATTTTTTGAATATGTTGCCAATACACATAAGAAGAATGAGAACTTATTAACTTTAAAATGAAAAGAAAAAAAATTGGGCATGATAACTTAATCCGAAAAACTGTGAAGAGTAGTTGCATTATTTTTTTTATTTACGCTTGTTTCATCTTTCACACAAGAACACCCCCCCCCCCCACACACACACACATATATATATATATATATATATATATATATATATATATATATATATATTGAGAAATCTTTGAAAACTTTGAAGCGTCGAACACAATGATAAAATCATTGTTTATTGCTTTTTTTTTTTTTTTTTGTAAGTCCTATATTTCGCTAATACATAGCCTTGCCAGGGTCGAAAGTCCGGTTCGTGAATTTCTTTTTCTTTTTCTTCATTTTGGTGTTATGGCGAAGAGACGAGAATTTACGTGTTAGTCCGGTGGTTTCAAGTGTGTAATGCTCCAGTTTCGAACGGGATTTAAAGTAAAAGATGGTCACACTTTTTGAAGACACTTTTAAAAATTAAAATTTGATTGAGAAATTTTTGAAAACTTTGAAGTGTCGAATACAATGATAAAATCATTGCTTATTGTTTTTTTTTCTTTTGTAAGTCCTATATTTCGCTAATACATAGCCTCATCAGGGTCGAAAGTCCGGTTTGTGAATTTCTTTTTCTTTTTCTTCATTTTAAAATTAAAAATGAATTCTCGTCTCTTCGCCATAACACCAAAATGAAGAAAAAGAAAAAGAAATTCACGAACCGGACTTTCGACCCTGGCAAGGCTATGTATTAGCGAAATATAGGACTTACAAAAAAAAAAAAGCAATAAACAATGATTTTATCATTGTGTTCGACGCTTCAAAGTTTTCAAAAATTTCTCAATTAAATTTTACTTTTAAAAAGTGTCTTCAAAAAGTGTGTGACCATCTTTTACTTTATATATATATATATATATATATATATGTGTGTGTGTGTGTGTGTGTGTGTGTGTGTGTGTGTGTGTGTGTGTATGTATGTATGTATGTATGTATCCTTTGTGTTTTTGTCTTGGTTGCGATGACGTGTCGTACATGGTTTGTAAAATCCATTATGCACACCGCGACTTGTACCTCGTTTTAGTTACCATTGTCATTCTCGACTCATCGATTCACACGGACACGCGATGTTTTTTTTTTTTTTCAACAGAGAATGTACGGAGGTAAATGCGGTTAAAACAATCAGAGTGATACCAAGACAGAGAAAGACAAGATAGTTGGTTTGAGCAGACAGTGCGTGTTTGATCACATTATTCGCTCTCTTAATAATCAGTGGTTGTTTTTGTTGGCCCTGGCTTGAGTATAATTAATATTCTATTTAAGCGTTTTATTCTGTGGAAATTTGTGATTAAATGATTAAATAAAGAGTAATGGAATATTCGAATGCAATCTATAAAAAAAAAGTAGACGTGTGTTTAACCAATATACTGTTAAATTACTGCTTACTAAACACCACAATCAACAAGACATGATAATCATATATCAAAGATGCTTTATGACGAGTAAAATCTTTGTTTGGGTCAATGAATAACTCGCATTGAAGTATATCGGCAAGTAGAATTTCAAAAAATTCATTCATCTTGCTGACATGTATTAATTAGTCTTACCCATACGAAAATTTAATTTAATATTCAATCTTTTTACCTGTCTGTTCTTAAATGGAAGAACACGAGTCTGGATCACTATATGTTTTAGGTTCCTATTCTGGTTTATGGCACAAACTTATGACTTTAACTTTTGAAAGCAATATTATATATGTCATATTCAAGAGAGAATTGACTCTGTAATGATAAATAAAAAATCTGCACGAATAAAAATATATTTAACGTATTCTACGATCGGCATAGTCTGGGGCATCTTACTATTTTTTAATGTGATTTATATATATATATATATATATGTATATATATATATATATATATATATGTGTGTGTGTGTATTATATAATGTAATTTATATTTATATATATATATATATATATATATATATATACATACGAGCAAACAGTTAATAAAACATTTTTTAAAACACTTTGAAAAAGAGTAAAAAACATATTTAATCTGAAAAGGAAACACTTGATAGTCCTTAATCCGCGGAGTTTCGAAGAAATACTTTCCTTCTCATCAGAGGGTAGGAATTAGCAAAATGAGGGATCGGATCTTGCATACATATATATATATATATATATATATATATATATATATATATATATATATATATATATATATATATATGCAGTTTTATGCATAATATCTTTCTCTTCAGGGAATAGAACTAGAGTAACAATATAATTTATAAATTTTATATTTATATAGAATACATTATATATATATATATATATATATATAATGTATTCTATATAAATATAAAATTTATAAATTATATTGTTACTCTAGTTCTATTCCCTGAAGAGAAAGATATTATACATAAAACTGCATCTTTAATTACACTTTGGGTTATAACTATGTCGATAGGATGAAATTATCATCAAAATAGGATTTTAAGCACATTGTTTAGCAGGTTTTACTAGAATGTATTACAACGGGATTATGGGCGGGAACTTCCCCTGGCGAAGCACAAGTGATCCACACAATTTTTGATCTCCGTAAATGACGAGAACTAAGTAAAACTTAAATCCACATATAGTTCGATTAATTCCTTAGTTTTTTGTCAGTGTCTTTAGCGAATTTTACATGTAGCTTAATATACCCATCTTTAAAAATAAGCTAGGAAAAAGCATTGTCTCTGAATGTGAGAAAACAAATTGGTTAAAGCTACAATTCAAGATACAAGATTTATATACCCATCTTACAAATAAGCGAGGAAAAAGCATTGTCTCTGAATGCGAGAAAACTAATTGGTTGAAACTACAATTCAAGATAAAAGATCAGAAATGGATTAGATTTAGCCTATATCTTCTTTATAAGCCATAATGAGGTTTGACACACCGGTTGCTGTCAGATCACCGAAGTTAAGCAAATATGAGCTGTCGACATAGTTATTACCCAAATTGTAATTTAAGATGCAGTTTTAGGCATATGTTTCTCTTCAGGAAATAGAACTAGAGTAACAATATAATTTATATATATTTTTGTTACATAGGCATCATTAGGACTGTTAAATACTCTCTGGACTTTTTTATGCAATGTCGATACAGGGGGAAAAACAAATCGACCTAGAGTGTCGGAGTTTTAAGAAATTGCAATGTGAACTATCTTTGTTATTAGATCAACGTCAAATGATAAAATAGTGTGCCTTACTTGCAACGAGACCATTGCAATACTTCAAGAAACCACTTTAGTGCATTACAGCGTCAATTATTCGGCGAAATTATGAAAGGAAGCGTTCAGCACATTACTCCTGATTTACTGAGCAACTCCAAACAGAGAAATTTGAAGAATTTAAGAAGAAATCATCATCAACTCAGTCAATTTATACAAAACAATTACAGAGAATGAGGCAGGCAAGTTTTCGTGTGGAGAGAATGTTGGCTACGAAACGTAAGCAATTAACAAACGGCAAACTAATTAAAAGATATTTAACAGAAGTTGTAAAGGAAATGCATCCAGAAAATTTCGATGCAGCCTGCCTAGTAAATCTTTCTGCAAATACTGTCGCACATAGGGTGGAACATCACGAGGAAAAACATTGCATCACAGTCGAAAGATAAGTCAAAATAATTTGTAAGCTTTTCTGTTGCACTTGATGAGTTAACCAATGTACCAAACACATCTCAGCTGTTGTTGTTCGTTAGTTAGATAAAAGCCAAGTGTGAGATTATCGAGGCACTAGCATCTATGCACACCATGCATGGAAAAAACAACCGACTTGGATAGTTTTTGCAGAAGGAGAAAAGGCACTGACTAATGGAAGAAACTGAAGTGCATAACAACGGATGGGCGCGGAAATATATGTGGAAAAAGAAAAGATTTGGTAGGGCATATAAACTGAGCTATTAAAATGTCTGGTAGTCTGTAACTCCCGAAAAACCCCTGCATAATACATCAGCAAGAACTTTGTGCAAAGCATCTAAACCTATCATCTATAATATAAATCTCACCTGTCTGTTAGTGTGTGTGTGTGTGTGAATGTATGTATGTTTATATGTCTACTAAAACATTTTGTCAGCTGCATCGGACCGGATAAACCTGGTAGCATCTGAAATAGCAATCCGTCGCCCGCATAATATGTGAGAATTAGAAAATATAATCAATTATTTCGTATAGAAATAAAGCGTAAAACGAAGGGAGGGTCAGTAAAATTGACTCTTTCTAAACGACTTCAAAGACTGAGCATGCATGAAGCATTATTTTAACTGGTTTAATAGAAGAATTTCCAATGTTATTTCGCAATCAGAGTTGTCAGCCAGTCGATTAGGAGATTGCCTAGTAAGCTTTAGTTTTTAGGTACACGCACCGGGGGTCTTTTGCGTTTAAGCAGAGTTGTTTTTGTAATTTCTGCGGATAATTATATTAAAATAAAGGCAATTTCCGTAAGTTGAAGGTTTAGTTTTTATTTACAAAAAAACAAATATTCCAGACAAACGAACTTTTTATCTTTTACATTTTTACGTGTTTATTTTTAAAACGTTGTATCCTTTATTTTCCATTTTTTATTGGCGGTTAATTAAATTAAAGCATAACATTTTTCTTATTTTTAGTGTTACGTCTTGACATCGTTACTGCTACTATTTTTTCTTTTAATCACACCTCACGGCATAACTGATAATTTTTATAACGGTTACTTCGGTTGAAATTAATTCTAGTTTGTTATTTTTGTTTGTTTTTTTTTTGCAAAAAACGTATGCAAATCTTTCTAGACTGAGGCAGCATAAATAATGTGCGCTTAAACTGGTATATAGTCATTAAAAAGTGGTCAATGCTCACGGTATAGCTTCTTATCTTCGTTTCTCTTCTGCCGAAATATTTGGTAGGGAGGTTTTCACGTACTTCTCTTTTATGGCGATTACATTTTCGTGTCTTTATCTGTTATTTCATTTTTGAAATTTTTGTTAGAGGGTAACGCTGGAGTTAGCAGGTGTGTCCACACCGAACTTCATGTCCAGCCGAGCAGCGCTTTGCCAATTCTAGTCTGCCATAAAGTCTATTGTTTCCACATTTAGTTTCATGGGTCCCTTTCTCCTTGAAATTGGTATTTAATTTCCAGATATACCTTACCATGCTTCAGTAAGATAAATTAGCTGTGAAAATATTCTGGCCTGCTCATTTTCACCTTCAAATTGTGATTAAATATTCTTGAGTGAAAACTAGGCACTGCTTTTGTAAACAGACAATGAATGGCTCTGGACACTATCATTTTCAGCGGATTTAACCACTCTATTCAATAACTTTGTTGTGTAGTCGGGTTACATATTGAAGACACATAAAACGGAGACTCAGAACAGGGAGGGGGATAATGATATTTGTATCTGTGAGCTGAGACAGATGCGAATTCATTATTGAAGGAATGTGTAATACAGTACTTTTGTTAGAGAACAGGTCGCCTGTTCTTGTAAGTAAGTAAAAATGAGATAGGATAGTCATAGAATTCGAACCTGGGAAGCTAGGTTTGGAATTAAGATTCAGGAGACTTCCGATCGAGAATTTAAAATAAATAAGCAGATGTTTGTTGAATTCTTTGTTTAGTAATGTTATTGAAAAAGGAATTTGAAACGAAATAGGAAAATGTTAAACATATTTAAAAGTAGGTTAGGCCGAAATAGGTTAGAGAACTCTTGTTGTAGACATGTGAGGAACAGTGCATGTTTTAGACATGTGAGGCATGTCAGGCCACGGGACCGATATGCACGTTGTTGGCCATGCAATGACGTCATGGAAGAGATGAGTTGTCAATATAGTTAGAGCTTTAGTGAGACAAAGAGAGTGCCGAGAGAGTAGTCAGAGTCGAGTCAGTGCCGAGGCAGGGTCGAGAGAGGGTCGGACAGAACTGACATCCACCTTTGGAAGCGAAGGTTTAGAAGAAGGAAATCATGTAAGACTTTGAACTCCTTGATGCGAAAGCACTGACCGGTCAAAGAAATAAAGGACGTAATCATATTTTATAACAGCTATCTTGTGCTGCGTCATTCAATAAAAAAAGGTATTCTGAATAATTTATATGAATTTGTGTTCCACTCATCTGTATAAGAATTTTGTGTATGAACGCATATAAGCAATGTGTCTTCATCATCTTGAGAATGTTTTCCCCCTCAGCTATAAGTAATGACTGGCTCCTTCTTTATGAGAAAAGAACTGATAATCATCATCTCAAAAATATATGTGTTAAAGAAATATAATGTTTATAGCAACACTCCCAGAACTGTCAGATCTGTATAAATGTTAATCTCTCTTCTATCTATATATCTATCCCCCTCTCATTGTGGGTCCTGGATATGACCTTAAACTATATCCAGTGGTGAGGTCCAGCTTGCGGGCTTTGGGGAGTGTGAAGCCACCCTTTAATTGTCATTGCTCCCAGGTCCACTCTGACCCGGAGTGGTAGTACCTTTTAGGGTCCCAACTATGGGTTAAATAGAAACCGACTTGAAAACAACAAATATATTCTATTAAAAAAATTTTCTTCCGAATTTTTGGATTCAGCATTAAATAACCTGAAAAGGGTTGATATGCCGCAAAACAAAAACAACCAAACAACCAACCCTCTCATTGTGTATTACATGTTCCCGTCTCGCCTTTAATATGCAGCATGTCTCTATCTCACTAATATGAACACTCTAAGACGAACACGCAATAACAAATATATAATTCGTCATTTTAATAAGACCACTATATAACACTTTTACATCAGAAGGGGAAATCGGTACTGATGGTGGAGGAGGCACATTACTTGGAGGGGGTCATAGAATGTTCATTGAAGAAATTATGATAGACAGAGTACATCTATTTTTCAGTTGAAATGAGGACACGAAGACAAACAGTTACAAAATATATATGGTGATTTCTTTATTAAGCAGCCGGTCGATAGATGACAGGAAATCAAACTTGTATATCTACATGGTCTCTCTTCAACCCTTTGCTTCTAAGGGCATTAGCTTCAAGTCTGACCTTCTCCCTCTCTGGCTGTGTGTGTGACTCTCTATCTTACTTCGAACCCTAGGCTCAAAATATTGAGAATCTCCATTGTTTATGACGCCAAGTTTCAAGTTTCAATTCACCCGTGGCCTTGCACATGTATTTGCACTCCTCTGATATACAAAATAAATCCGTAAATTCAATTGTATACTTTAACCTAGTTTTAATTTATAAACTCACATTGTCCATTCTTTTAACTGACATATTTAATATCCAGTTATCTCTAAAAAAAAATGGAAATCGCCCTATGTCTGACATAAATGATATTAACTTATTTCTAAAAGAATTAACAATCGGCTGCATTCCTAGGATTTCAATTATCCATTCTTTAAACTACAGGGTTCGATTCTAGCCTTTTTCTAATATCATTTTGACTTATCTATTCTGCCTTCTTAATTTATGAGAGGGTGATAGCCCTTCGTATGTAACAGCTTTAATTTGTGATTGCAGCGTGAAACTTCACTAATTTGTGATTTGCCAAGGTAAAGATTTTCGTCAGATCTTATCATTAATTAATAATAACTAATAAAATAGTAATATTAACTAGCAGGACCTGTGGAAATTCCACAGTGGACTCTTTCATATGTAATATATTGATGTTGTCATTTCTGTGGATGTTCAGTATAAATGGAGACACCCTGATATTATTGTAGTTCTTTCTTAAAACTGCAAAAGTATATATCTATACTAGCAGGGACGCCCGGCATAGCCTGGTCGTAAAATATGCGTAAATATGATATTTTAATTTATGCTGATTTCGTATATATTACTATAAGAGTCAATTTTCGATCTTTTTTTATATATTATAAACTTGTGATTTCAAAAATAAATATATATATATATATATATATATAAATATATATACATATGTTATGGAATGAATGGCTGGGACCATCCGATACATAACTGTGAAAATAAAAAAAAACTTCTTTAGAAAAAATAATAAAAGATTTGAAAGGTGACCATGGAATATCGATTGTCCACCAGTGAAGTTTGTGGGGAGACGCATTTTTGGCTGAAACGTGACATTCCTTGCACTGCAATGCAAGATCGGAATGTCATATGAAGCTGGCACGAGATGGCGACGCACGTGTATAAACAAATTCAGTAGTCGGTCAGCTGAAGAGAAATGGGTTACAGTGTCTCTGGGTCAGATGCAGCAATGCATTTGTCAACAAAAACTGAAAAACGTGACCAGGAAATGCGTGATCCATTATCGATAACAGAGTTGATCGACCAGTGGCATGGAAAATTACCGAGCAAAAACTCATGCCAATATAAGGAGGTGATTTTTGGAGTCCAGTAGAGAAAGGAAAGAAGAAGGAGAAAGAAAGGAGCGGAGACGTGCGTTGTCGAGAGCATAACGTCTTCCCCCCTCTCCATCACTGGATGACAGGGAAGTAAGCCGCACCATGTGAACTGTTAAAAATCTTTATATACAGAATGAGAAAAATATTTCTAACACAAAATATATCTTTATAAAGGAAGCCAGCGTGTCTTACGTCTTAATGTGGGTGCTGAGTTATGTCTGATTTTGTGTGCATGGTAATTTTGTTTCAGCCAGCAATGTTGTTGTAACAAGCGGTTGACAGCTGACGGCAAGTAAGAGAAAAAATGCACGGTCAAGAGGGAAATAACTCCGCTATCTTCGCGGTTACCATGACGACCAAAGTCCTAAACAAACTAGACGATAAATAAAAGTCGGCTGCTAGATTTTGTTGCAGCGGGGAACTTAATAACTACGACCTGGGGTCCTGCGCAACGCAACATATATATATATATATATATATATATATATATATATATATATATATATTTATATATATATATATATATATGTGTGTGTGTGTGTGTGTGTGTGTGTGTGTGTGGCTTGGGTGCATCAGCTTGAATCGAAACCGAAACCAAAAATTAAGAAAAAAGAATATATGTATATATACCTTGATTTTTTTCAGCTATAATCGGAACCGAAATCAAAACTGATAAAGAATTCTTGGTAAAATTATTTATTACAAGAAATGGAAAGGCATAACAATTAAACGGCAGACACTCGGAAGAAAAAAAATAAATGTGACACAGAAAAGAATATACACGCTATCGTATAAATATATAGATTAAAATATTTTATGTACCAAAACAGTTTTTCATGAAACTATTTTAGTTAAAACAATGTTGTAATAAAATAATTTATTTAGAAAAATGAACTGTCATTTAATACACACACACACACACACACACACATATATATATATATATATATATATATATGTTTTTTATAAAAATATTTTATGTACAAAACAGTTTCGTTTCGCTCATAACGTGTCGCTTTTTTGATTAGCAAAGTAAAGGCTTTTTATGAAGTTCAAGGTTTCATAACGGATAAGCATCTTGGCTTTTGTTTACTTGAACATGAAGTAGTAGCAAAACTATTTTAATTAACGATAACACCAGCCCTCTCCTCCCTCTCTCTCTCTCTCTATCTCTCTCTCTCTCGCTCTCTCAAACAATTACAAAATATAAAACTGCGGTGATGCATTAATTTTTGCCCCAAATATTTTAAATTAGAAAAAAATTTTATAGCGTCGGCTGGCCGAAAGATTTGTGTTATCGTTTTTTACTGCGGAATAATTCAAAATCAATTATTTCTTAACTTTTGCATTTACTCGAAAGATGAAACCCTAAATTTTATAGTATTAAAAACAGCGGTTAGAACACGCTAATCGAATGCTGCCTAGAGCCTTCGTAAATGTGTATTCTGTAATTAATGTATATTCCGGAATTAAATTTCAACCAATGAAATTTGCCAGAAAGCGTGATACATAAAAAACACACACACGCTATTGTATTAATACATACATAACTAAAAAGAAACTCTTTTGCTCTCTTGGCATATATAGCCAAGAAGCTGCGATTTTCTTCTCAAGCTTGTTAGTTCAAGATATTTTTTACATAAGAGTCACCACTTATCAAGTCCCAGTGACCACTTGAGTATAAGGGTTAAGGAGTGTATAGTGTTCAGTGAGACAATGTAGTAATCGTAAGTAGTGGTAATTTATTAAATTGGATTACTTAAGGGAAATGGCTCATCAAGAACTTGTTTACGTTGGACTTGAAGACGACCATATTTTAGTCAGCAGGAAAGCAGGAAAACAGAAGACAGTTTCACAGGTGTGCAGTTTTAAGAAAGAAGATTTGTTCATGGAATCTACGTTTAGGTTTAGACACAGATAAAGAGTGGGGCAATTGTTGAATGTTTGGCGAGGAGGGACCGTAAATTGGAGCTCAGATGAGCACTCGTCATGAAAATAAAGATAAAGCAGAGACAGGCTCGCAGCGTCTCTTCTGGGTAAAAGAGGTCGCAGGGAAGAGAAAAGGGCTTTCCTTACTAGGCTACGAAGTCTATTTTGAACACTATCAAGGTAGAATTATGAGCTTTCTACCAGCTCCTGCCCAGATGTGGCAACCGTATTCATCCTTGGATGTATCTGGTTCTTATATAGGTAGAGAATTGCATCAGCAGTGAGATATCTATATTAACTATATTTATTTCAGTTTTTTATTTATATCTTATTTGATTGTTTTATTTAATAACAGATTTTTTCGTCCCTGAATGTACTCATTATATCTACCAAGTTGATCTTTAAAATAGCATAAATAGATTCGACAATTTCATTTATTTTCAGTTAATGAGAGGGGAATCTATCACCATACTTTCCCTTAACCAGGTCAATTAGTCTAATGATATACAATACTTAAAATGTTATTTTCGGTGTAAAACAACAATTTCAGCAACATTTCCTTGATCTTGGTTCCTTTTTTATTAAATTGAGAACATTCCAAAATCCTTTCAATTCTGTCATTGAAGACGTTCTTTTTTTATGGGGGTCACCACTTATCAAGGCCCGGAGGCCACTCAGGGTAAGGGTTATTGCGTGTACAGTAATCAATGAGATAGTAGTGTAGTAATCATTAGTATTGGAGATTCGATAGAGTACCTTACTTATTGTCAGGAATTTGTTTATGTTGGACTTGAAGACGTCCAAGTGGTAGGCAAGTGGGAAACATGCAAACGGAAGAGAGTTCCACAGTCGTGCACTTAAATTAGTGAATTGACATTAAATGGTATTCTTAGAGGCAAATTAAATGAAAGAAATGTAGTACAATTTTACAAATGTATTCAATCTAACGAATATTTTTATCTCAGAATGTTTGCTCGTGAAGTAATTTCAGCTTTTGTTACAGATCACAATAGTCTGGTGAACATTTAAATGCTTTGCTTATGAATGTATTTGATTGTAACATCTCACAGAAAATTCTACACTAATTCAGTCTTTGAAAATAAATGTACTATTACCCCGTTTCATTCACTGTTTCTTGATCATTTTTTTTTATATTGGCCTGTGTAGCTCTGAAATATCAGGAATTTCATATTTCAAAGATTTTAACAATCTATGCTTTATAAGATGAGCAAGGTATTCGTTATAGTCGTTGATGCACTCGAAGGTAGAAGAAAGACATTTGTTACAAAGTTAATTCTTGCAAAATTATGTCAAAAGGCAAAACAGCTGTTGCGTCATCAGGGATCGCGGTCACTCCTCTTACTATTTGCTGAACAGCTCACTGAATATTTAAATCGTCAATATCTTTAACAAAAAGCCCTGATCCGTTTTGCCAAATAGAATGCGGATCGGATAATCTAAAGTTTTACAGAATAGTTATTTGATCGTATGGGATGAATGTACAATAGTGCAAAAAAACATCTAAAAATCCATATAAAACATTGCATTTGTAAATGGGGACAGCATACTTTTGTTATAAGGTGATTTACGACAAACAGGTTCTTTTGTTTTACGTGGAGGTCCTGCTGCTGAGCTCAATACATGCATGGTATTAACATATTTGTGGAAGTATCAATATAACATTATCTAGAAACATGTGTGTAGATCGTAAGAGTTACCCAATGGCCGATGAGTTTGTCTACATACTTCTAGAAATTTATGATGGCAATATTCCAACAACGAAACATGGCAAGATTGTTATAACTCCAGGTATTGGATCAATTGTTCACACCTTAGTAGCATAGTTTACCCGAATATAGTTTAAACCTTTGTCCTTGCTCAATATCTAACGGGCAGAGCAATTTTAGCTCCTAAAAATTGCATCTTGCGTGTTATCAATCAATAACTGCTCAACAAAATTCCAAAGGAACAAACTTCTATAGATTTTACTCTCGCTGAGGAGAATGCGCTACAATATTTGCAATTCTTTAGAGCAACCTGGTATAAAATCAAACAAATTAAAGCTGATAGCTGGATGCTCAATTTATGCTACTAGTCTCTCACTCTTGGACAGGGTTCGAAAGAAAGCTGGCAATCGATAGGTCCTTAACTGTATCTAAGCTTCAGCCTCTATCTTATCGACGAAATGATCCTACTATCTGCCTGTTCTACAAGTATTTTAATTGCGATTACTCTGACGAACTACAAGCACTTGTACCCCCTCAATGTAAATACTTCCGACAAACCCGAAAAGCAGCTAAATGCCACCCCTACATAGTAAAGACCCCTAGATGTAAGTAGGCGTTCTACTCCAATAGTTTCTTCCTCAGAACTACTAGACTTTGGAACTCCCTTCCGGGATTCTGTTTTGCCAACTGTACTGACATGCAGAAGTTCAAGTTTAATGTGAACAGATATCTTGTTGCTCGTCTCCTTTCATAATATCCCTACAACTTGTGTGGTCGATAATAAACCTGTACTTCAAAGTGGCACTGTGCCTTGTTTGGGGTGAAAATTGAATTTTTTAAAAATGCGGGACCAAGATTCTCCACAACTATATAATGAACCAGGCTTGTGTTTGAAACGCATGCAACGTCATTTGATAGGAGCTGCCATATTGACTAGTGTGGCTAAGGACGAATTGACATTCCTTCCCATTATTCTATCAGATTCTGCAATTCAATTTGAAAGGCTTCAGTTCCCAATTACATTATGTTTTGCCATGACAATAAACAAGTCCAAGGACAATCCTTGCCAATGGTTGTTCTCAATGTAGCATCCACTTGCTTTAGCCATGGGCAGTTTTATGAAGGATGTTTACGGATAAACTTCTCACAATGTCTCTCTCTATATATATATATATATATGTATAACTTTAGTCTCAATTGAACCCCGACCGTTGACTAACTATGACTGCATGTTATCTAAATCAAAGGTGAGAGCATCAGAGAGAACTTGGTTGTTTATTGCCTTTGAAGTGTTGGCATAGATGATAGTGTCGCCAGCAAAACTGTCTACGAATGATCTTAGGATGTAATTTGGGAGATTATTGATTATTATATTCAAAAGTTTATCATGCAATAGGTCGAGTATCAAGCTCCAATTGTTGGCTAAACAGAACCATTCGTTTCAAACGCGCCCCTGTCATATCACAAAACCTGCTGTTGATTTCATATGTCCAGCCTTTCGATTTGTGTGGTAATAAAATTACTTAAATGCCCTTGTGATGTTAGGTTGTGTAAGGTGTAAAGTTCGGTCCAAATCACCTCCTCTTTCTTTCATCAGATTATTTCAATTATCAATTATCGATAGTCATCGACGACATTCGGCTCCAAAACCTATCTAAAAACACTGCAAGACCAATGGAGTCCATTCTTGTAAAATCTCCAAAAAATCGACCTAGGGGTTTTACAGTCAATAGCGCACAAATCTCTAGACACACAGACACATAGACACAATTCCTTTACATACATGTATGTAATGTACTGAGTTCGTGTAATCCAGTAAATTTTGATATACCAAAACGTTTTAAGCCAAAAGGAGGTGACTTAAAAAGTAAGCTACAAAATTATATTTCAAATATGTGGGGGGGACCGAAATCCTCCCTACAATGAACACATCTCTGAAAATATCTTCAGTAATACCTTCACAACACACTGTTTATTATTTTATACATTGACGCAACAAAAAGTAAGAAGTTCTGTTCACTATCATGTGGGGAAGTTCTTCTAAGAGAGTATATTAGCATCGTATTTTTGTTTATCATGTTTGACGTTATCATTTATGTGTTCCCAAAATTTCAATTTCATATATATATTCTCTTATATCTTATTGTAAAAATAATTATCAAAATATCCTTTAAATCTCTATCATATAAAAGTAATTTTGTGTGTGTGTGAGTTTCTTCCTAAAACGTTCCGAAATGGCCGAGCACATTTTTTGCAACTTTCACACAAAGCTTGTTTATCGTCGAGCCCAAATATCAGCTGAGGTGATTTGATGAGTGACATTATCATTATTTTTTTCGAATTAGTACACCTGGCAAATTATTCCTCGTAATACATAATAATTAATAAAGTATTTATTTTATTATAATACCTCCGTAATCTGCAAAAATTATGATATCATGTTTAATCGTATTGCACAATTGGGCAACGCCGGGCGTCAGGCTAATATATGAATAAAATAAAATAGATTGTCAACGATGAACACAACGTTACATTAATGGTATCTAATATTATTTTATAACAATTAATTTTCAAATATATATAATATCGTTTGACACGAGACAACGCCTATAATTTTTTTATTATTATTAGATTCTGTTAGTCGGACAATCTCATTTTGAAAGGTGTCGACTGTAATGACGTACAGAAAAAACGAACGCAGAGGCATATTGTTATAGAGATAGTTTAATGGATTAAAACAACTGCATGGTGGAATTGTACGTAGAGCAGCCAATAAATGCAGCCCGATTCGCTTTACTATGGAAACGAGACTCAAGATTGAAGTCATCATTAAGTCTACCTTGTGTGATATCTTGATTTCAATTTTCTCATTAGACATGAGCTGCCAGAGGGGTACCTAATTATTGACAGACAATATGTCGAAGGCACCAACCATGTATATAATACTAATAATCTCGCTTGATTTGATATTGCATCTTTTAGGTAGTGAGAGTAATTACGCATTTGACTGTTGGCAATAAGCGAATAAAGAGCTTTATGGTAAAGCAGATTAAATAGCACCATATGCATAATGGATTAAATTCTAACAGATTATTTATATTGTCAATCACCATGACACGCATATATTGGTCGGATGATGCAAATATAATTTCTGTAACAGTAAAATATTGCGTTTATTTTTTGTTGTAACTCACATCCTTGAATCTTGCCCATCAAATTTTACCAATAACTGAAAGTAAACGAAAACTCATTCTCAACTGCTCTGGGTACATTTTTATAGAGTACTAATCTTCAAACGGCTCATATAAAAATCTGAGCTCGATCGAATTATCAATTTAAAAAAAATAAAATAATTAAGGGGAATCAAATTTTCAAAATCGAAGCAACGATTGCAATTGCATGATATCGATATCGAGTTGAAGATATTGGAAAGTGTGTAGTCATAATTTTCATGAATATTTGTAAATGAGGAAGCCGTGTTCAAAGTGAGTTTAGCGTTTGCAAACAATCGATAAATAACAGCGTGTTTAAAATTTTGAACCCCTGTGTAACAGTTTCAACTCAACAAAAAAGACAATTTAACGTCAATATCTGACAATGGATAATATAGGAATCCAGCTTTTAAATTCCGGAGAAAAATTGCCCGTGAGCTGACCGCACAGCAGCAGGTGCAGCCCGTTCAAAACAAAACATGAGATACCTTGACCACAGAGCTATTCAGTTATGTGTTGATACTCTCCAACTAGCGCTTATAAATACATCATTTTCGTTGGGAAACATATTTGAAAAATGTCATTAGCTCCTATAAGTGGAAGCTAGTAAAAGAGACATACTTCTATCATATTCATTTTTAGAAATGTATATATGAATGTTGATGTTCCTGCAGCGGACAACGCCAAGGTACCCGTAAAATAACGTCGCCATAAGACAAGGCAGTCTTGTTACATACAAGAAAAATCAATTAAAACAGTATATCCGGGTTAGCCAATTTACGACTCTTATTTGTTTAGTTGACATGCGTACGTGGGCGACCTTCCAAGCTATGGACGACGAAACATGTTGTTTGGAAACGACACTTTTCTATTGTCGTCGGATGCCGAAAAGGTCGCTCGCATGTGAAAATGCAACGGATGAAAAGAATAACTTCACGCAGCTTGATGTCAATGTTTAAAAATAAAACAACTATTTATGTAAGCAAAGAGAGCGACTCTCTAACTGGATGATACAAGGTCATCAATTGGGAGTACTAAGAACATAAATAGAGGACGGAGAGACAGCGATGGAACAATATTTTAATGAGATCGGAATTAACAGAAATAATTCGTTGAGGACTGAATTGATCGCGAATCGCCGCCTGGGCAGTCAAGCATTCGATACGTCGGATATTTTTTTAAAATTTAATTTGGAACCAAGAACTCCGTGGAACTGATTTTATAATGAAAACCGGACATACTCAAAGAGGCATAAGGCTTCATACTTCCTATAAACTATGTATATGGATTAAAGTTCCTACGTAGATTTACCGATTGAAACAGGATTGTGTCTCGTTGATCCTCGTCTTTTATCTCTTAAAAATCTTTCTTTTGAAAACAAAAGAACATCTTGTATTATTAATAAAATTTAAATGGATTTGAAATTAACACATTCATACAATACGATCGCTCCACATGTTCTTGATTCGTGCTAATATCTATACTTGGCTCAATGAGACATCCTTCCAACTGAGAGAATCATCGACTTTAAGTTTCCGATGTTCTGTAAACTTAAGCCCCGATGGGCCTTCCTGGTACTGAGATATTTGAAAAACTTTCTTTATCATTTTTTACTTTCTTTTGATATCGTTTTCCTTGCAGCGCCGTTAAGATGTTGATTTTTTCCTAATAATCACTGAAATGGTATTTGTGTTGAACAGAAATCGGGCTTATACCGATAGTGACAGTTGAAGTATAATATCTTATGCATATTTATATGGGGTTCAGTTTCATGTAGATCTTATTCATGGAATATGACATACACTATTTCTAAATTATAACATCGTTGGTACTTACAAGGCTCGATGTCGCGAAAATTCAGTGATCCAATTCCGTCTTTAAGTAGGTATGATTCTATGAGCCAAAAATATAATTTGCCTAGTTTATTTTAAAATATCTTATTTAGTTAGAATCTTCTTGATCGATTACGAAAAGTATTGACATCATGTAGTAAATAATTGTGAAAGCTAAATTGCAATTAGTTTAAAAATCTAAGGAAGGCTGAATTCTAAAGAATAAATGTTTGTTTGATGGTGTCAATTACATAATAAGACTATCCTACTAATACTAATACTACTACTACTACTACTGCTACTACTACGACTACTACTATAATCATCATACACAGGTTGAACCAGCTTTATCATATGGAGGAAGCTTCATGGGAATATAAAATTCACAAGCGGTCCCCATTCGCATGTATATTCATGTCAGGAGAGATAACGACGTTAGCTTTTTACAACTTTTGCAGAGACGTGTATATATATATATATATATATATATATATATATATATATATATATATATATATATATATATATTGTCTGCTATTCTTAAATTGTCAACCATCTGTTACTGATCAGAATCGATGTTGCTTAACTTCTGTGATTCAACTTTCTTAATGAGCATCTTCTTACTTCCAAAGATTTCATTCGAATGCATCCATCAAACATGTGTTGCCAATGATTTTAATGTCTCTGAAGATGACCTCTAGATTATTCCTGACACATTATTTTTATCCAGTGTGTGTGTGTGTGTGTGTGTGTGTGTGATGACCACCTATATCTCCATATACAGAAACCGTTTTAGAATATGTGAGATTTTCCGGAATTTATTTTACTTTTAAAGGATATGTCAGATGACTTCATCTTCACTATAATCTCATAGAAATCTAATACAATCTTAAACCCTTCTATGCAAAGCTTCGCTGAACCATGGAAAATCTACTGTTAATCAACTCCATTTAATCACCAGCGTTTTTAATGATGTCTCAGCATTCGAAACAAGTAATCTACATGTTCTATGTGAAGTTGTAGAAAAAGAAAGAACCAGACCAGATAATATGGTGGTTGTTCCGGTAGAGTAAGGCAAGTTTCATACATGAATTTTCATTAAATACATTTATCAAACATATGTATTAGTCTTGCTTTAATTCTAAAAGGTGTTGGTCCTAGAGAAATCATTGACTACTATATGAACGATACGTCCGTCTATAGTTTATGTTTCATTAATTTTGCTAGTTGTAATTTTTTTAATCTATTTATTTATTTATTTTTATGTTGTTAAAGTTTACTTTAGAATAACCACAGAAGAAAAAATAAGAACAAATAAGAAAATAATAATAATAATAATAATAATAATAAACAATAAATAAACTAGTATAAAATAAAATGTAAGCAAAAACATCCAGATAAAAAAGGTCACTGCCCAACATATAGAAAAGAGGAACTCACCCTACCAAAAACGAATAAAGAAAGAGGTCAATCAGAGGGCAGGTAAACTTTTGCCTGATAAACGTACCCATTTTCTGTGATAAAAGCTAGTGGAAATAATAAAGAATCTGATTCGCTGATAAGCAAATCCCTACCACGGAATATATAAAAGTTACATAGATTTCATGCAATAGCCTTACGGATCTTCACAAGGATAAAACGCGGTAAAATCTGTGTAGCTTAATTGCCATATATATTTTCAAAGCTCGCTGCCTTACTCTACTTACTATTGCACATTGTCGAAGTAAATATTGAGAGTAGATAGATAATATTTTATGTAGATACATGAGATAATTATATATTTGTGTATAAATACTTATGAAATTGAAAACTAACGCAACACAGAATTACCGTATTTTCATACTGAAGCTTAGTTGTCAACAAGCGAAGCCTTTTATTCACTCTAAAACGTCATTTAATGAAAACTATAGCAAATCATTTGATCGAAAGACATTCGATGTTTAATCTTAAACATACATATAAAAAACATATAATGAAGAATTGAACAATGATGAGATAAATTATTGAATATACTAGGAGGCGCCCGGCGTTACCCGGTCATAAAATACACATAAACATTATATTTTAATTAATACAAAAACTAAGATATGTGCATGCGAGAAATATGTTTTCTAAGCAGTTAATTTTTGTAATTAAAAAAACAAAAATACTCAAGCTGAGCTCAAAAGCAAAGCTAAAAGCAGTGAGTCAAGTATAATAACCATTAGGCCAGCTAGACACACTTTTAAAATTGTTTTAAGACATACTCATTTTTAGCATAAGTAATCTGTAACCTGAAGGATTCACGTATGCGCATTCGTGAAATAGTTGACAAACAGATTAAACTCCGACGACCCCACATATCAATTTTTCAATTAGACTTCTTCGCAGCTCTTTTTCTAGATGAAACCGATTTAAAAGTTGTCCACATGTCTGAATATCCTATATACCAAATTTTAAGTCTGTAGATCCTAAGTTCCTTCAATATATCGGTCGAGAATAGTCTTCACATAAACATTCTGTTATAGATATACTAGCAGGTCGCCTGACGTTACCCAATCGTCAAAATATGCATAAATATTATATTTTAATCCATACAGCAACTGAGACATGTGCATGCGTCTATTGTTTTTTGGTTTTTTTTCTAAACATTTCATTTCTTGTAATTAAAAATAAAATACTGGGGCTGAGATCGAAACCAAGACCCAAAGACAATGGATCAAGTACGATAACCATTCGGCAGACTTTACATGTTCTTTAAAAAGTGTTTTCAAATCTACTTATTTTTACATAATGAATCTGTTATGTGAACCATTTACGCATGCGTATTCATGGAACAGTTAACAAATAGATTTTAAAAAATCCAATAACCCTAAGTACAAATGTTTCAATTTAGACTCCTTAGGCGCTTGTTTTTCCGGACGAAAACGAATTTTCTTCATGTCTGAATATCCTATATACCAAATTTCAAATCTGTAGATCAAAGATCAGTTGAGATGTGTCCTAACACATACACACACACATTTTCTCACTTTTCGAGACACATTGATATATCATAAATAACAAAATAATAGAGATTTAAATATTTCAGAAAAAGGAATCCATTAATCTTTCTTTCTTTCTTAACTTATTTCTTTGTTTCTATCTATCTTGTATATTCTATCTTTTCCATCTCTCTATCTATCTATCTATCTATCTTCTTCTATCTTCTATCTTCTACCTTTCTTCTTCTATCTTCTTCTCTTCTATCTATCTATCTATTTTTTATTTCTTCTATATAAATAAAATGAATTTATTTTTCCCCTTCGATTTTGATCTTAATAGGATTAAAAATCGAGACATTACATGCAAATCTACTACACACAAGCTGCAGCACAATATCTGAGGTGTGTTATAGGCATATTCACTTTCCATAACGTCGCTGATCGTAGATTCCTATATTTCATCTGGTGAGACTTCGCTGCAAAATTCGCTTAGAATCAATGAAAGTAGTAAACTCTTCTCTCTCTTTTAGATTCCTCCTTCCACCGTCACACATTTACACTGGACGTGACCGTTCACAGGAGAAAATTACGAGTAAACACCGGGTTGCGTTCGCATTTGCTTAAAAAAAAGTGGATTGGCATACAGCTATTCTAACGGTTTGGCATACAGCTATTCTAACGCTTTTTTAAAAATATTTTTTTAATTTTATTTTTTATATTACCGAAGGCCATCTTTATCTATTTTGGTTTTTATTTTATTGCTTTTTTTCTTATTATCGTTTACAGTTTACACAGAGAATATCGCGTTTATCAAAAAAAGTAAAACGAAACGAACTAACCATGAATTCCATGTTTTACAACAAACTATTACAGTCGGCAACTACTAATTGCGTACCCAACTTATTTATGCAACGTTACCTACTTTTCCCCCATGGAGTTTATTTTTTCTGTCTTTCTTGAGTTTTTTTTACATTAACTGCCACTGATTTACGGATCGGGCGACACCGGCAATCATCGGTGTTAGCAGCGATCGTTCTTCAGATGTTGATACGATTGCTCTACTTTACAGTTTCCTTATTTTATTATTTTTCTTTTTCCCTTTGATTATGTTTGCAGTTATTTTAAAGGTGATACTCGGCTTCATATTTTTCTTATTTTATTTATATTTTTTTCCGTCGGCTATGATTACAGTTACTTTTATGGTGATACTACGGACGAGGGGGAAATTCTTATTAGATTAGTTACTTATTCATTATTTATTTTCTTAACTTAAAAGCTACTATAACAGCGATAAATACCGTCTGAAACGAATATTTATAATCTACGAAACGCAACAAAACCAAACAATACAAAACACATAAAATAAAACGTTGTTCTTACACCTACCGATTTGACGGTTAAAAAATTCTTAATTTAACACGCTTCTCAATTCCTAGGTGGTGCCTATTTTTCCCCTTTCGTTTCCACCTTCGCGTCAAGGCTTCGGGGTTCAATCCGATCTTCCTACTAAAACTTTCCTTTTTTTAAAACCGTTTTTTTAACACACACACACCTACAAACACACGGGTAACGCCGGGTACCCCCCCCCGCTAGTAATGAAATAAATCAATGAAAGCATCCGCTATGAACGGATAAGTAAATTCCTGTTACTTATTACTAATGTGGGAAGTTTGTCTACATGCGATAGAAGCATTTGCTTTCGCGAAGGCAAGCCATGCGTTATGTATTATAGCCAGAAATACACCGATGGCACAACGAAATATGCATTTTTTCGAACTTTACTTTTTCGCGTCAGTCAAACAAAATCTCCAAACACTGCTTTCGGCCTAGTTCCCGACGATTGTCTTTGGCTATCCTGCAAATATAACCGACACAAATACAATAAACTACGTTAGCAATTGATAGCACACTTACTGAATATTATACATAGTTTCATGGAATTTCCTCACACAATTCATATTATATTACAGTACGATACCCAGGGAAATCAGGTGTGATATAAAATGCACTACTATTCCAACACAACTAACAGCAAAGATAAAAAATAAATGTAGGAAAAGAGAAAGATTTGTTTTTTTTAACGTTAAGAGATATGTAGCTAAAATATCCATAAGACATATATTTCCACTCGAACGACACACTACTCAAACCCGATAAAGATCAACTACTCCTACGAGGAAATCAGATCCACACTAAAAAAAAAAACATCCTACATCAGAACCACGCCGACGTATTTCTGAAAATCAAAGCAAGCAAGCAATGCAACACTAAATAAATTTTATATGAGGATTATATAGAATCTGACACTCTAAACAGACCAGTTCACGGTGTAATATTAATTATATACATCCGCTTTAATATCGTTACAGTAAAGTTGCGTTCTGTCTTGTTTTTTATTGACGGAGACTCCATAATATTGGCTTGAATACACAAGAAGGCATTGATACAATATACTTTAACATAATCCATAAGCCTATCATCTCTGGCACGAAGGAAACAGTATACATTTAAATGTTTGTGTTTCTGATTGTGTTCTTTGTGTCATAGATGATAGGCTTATGAGTAATGCTATAGTATACTATCTTAAGTGTTTTTGATTATACCACTCTATGCATTAAAGTTAATATTTTAGTTTCTGTGGGACGCAATTAATGTGGTCCAAACAATTATAATTTGTTTTAATTTTATTTTCAATTGTTTTTAAATTTAGTCCAAAAGAGAATACTAAGTCAATAGTCATAAATAATGGACGAATTTTAGTATTTTTCGAAGTGGCATCCCTCATTATTCTATGAATAACTCTCGATTAAGAATTTACAAATAGCCAAATTAATATTTCTTTTTTTTACAGAGGAGCCACGACTTAAATTTTAAACAGACCAATTTAAGTTTAAACAGACCAATATAATTTCTAACAGATTAATTTAATTTTAAACAGACTTTCTCAATTATTATTCTTTTGTGTCAGTTTCACTGTGTTTTTTTTTAATATAAAACTATAAAAAGGAAACTTTTTTTTTATTTAACTTCAGTAAGTTTTAAGATATCCTGGAGCTAACACTTGATTCTGTTATGATTTAAATTTATATCCGAGGGCTCTTTTAAGAATAGATGCTGTTCCCTTTATGGCTGCTATTTGTATCTCGTTACAGCTTGGTCTTCCAGGGATTACTTCTAAGTATTTATGAAGGTTCTTTTTTATTAAACCAGTTGCTCCTATCACAACCGGTATAATGTGTCTTTCTTTCAGAGACCATCTCGTTTTTAGATCATTTTTTAGGTCCTAATATTTTGTTATCTTTCCCAGTTCAGCTCTATTAAGGCCAAAATCATTTGGGACTGTGACTTCGATAATGAGCGCAGTTCTTTCGGGCTTGTTCCATATTACAATATCTGGTTTGATGGCCTTGTCTTTTATGTATCTGCCCGCCTGCATTTCTTTGTCATAGAACACGATCACTTTTCCGTTTGATGTTATCGGTGGTGGTTCATGTTCTCATATGTTCGTTAGTCTGTCAAGTTGTATGTCCAATTAAACCTTTAAAATGCCAAAATAATCGCATAGAAAGTTCATGCTTTCCTGATCAATTAATTTTGTAACATGTTTAATAAATAATTTTTGCCATAAGCTCAGTTATTTGATACATTCCTGAAGGTTTTACTTTCGATTTTAGCTTATGGTGTTTACTTCATATTCATATATATTCATTAAGATATTAAAAGTAACCGGAAACAAATGTTAAAATCATTTAAAGAAGCAAGTTATCAGGAAAACTATTATATGAAATTTATGTACTGTAGCAAAAAGGCTGTAAGCACTGTACTGATTGATTCATTTACTGTTAAGGTCATGTAGTTAAAATCAGATTGCAATTTAAACATTATTCTTCATCATTTATGGGGGTGATTTTAGTAATGCTCTAAAGATCTCCGAAATAGCATGTGTGTTTAAACATTATGGTATAGTCTTTGGTGCTCTATAGCCTATATAGAGCAGGCAGTAAACTAAAAGAGAGTATATCTTTTAGAACGGCGTGGGAATCGAGGCAAAGATATTATATACTTAAAACTTTTAAATCTACCTGGCAATGTCAGATCACCGTGCTTGTGTAACTGAAAACGTAGTAGAATCTATTTGTTCGTGATTTATGTTACAAAATTTTGTGATTATTCTTTTTTTCCTCATCAGTTTTAAGTGGAAAAATTTCTGTTGTTGTCATTAAATTTATTTTTTTATATTACTATTTAGTAAACGTTTTATTCTTTAAAAACTTTGATAATGATTGTTCAAATTAACATTGGTTTGCTCTTAAAATCCAACAACATTTATAAATAATATGCCTTTTTAAAATACAGGTAGTAATATCCCCGATAAAACTCTGCTTTACATTCTCGGCTTACTTAAAACGTCCCCCCCAAAAAAAAAATTGCACAACTATAAGTACACTAATAAGTAATCTACTAAAATCTAGCAAAAAAAAGTGAGTATAGTTTTTTTTTTTTTTTTTTTTTATTACATTTTCACCCCAAACAAGGCAAATTGCCACTTTAGTGTAGGGGGCTACTATCAGGAGCAACAACTACTGGGGTACTATGTAGGGATTTGGGCAGCAAGGTGTCGGTTCACGTTACACTTGAACTTCTGCACGTCAGTACTGTTGGGGAAGCAGGGACCTGGAATGGAATTCCAGAGTCTTGCGGTTCTGGGGAAGAAACTATTGGAGTAAAAAGATCTTTTACATCTAGGGACCTCTACAGTGTGGGGGTGGGATCTAGTAGCCTGTCAGGTTTGTCGAGGGTGCTCGCGTCGTGGGGGCACAAGTGATTGCAGTTCATCAGAGCATTCACCACTAAAATACTTGTAGAAAAGGCAGAGGGATGCAACATTTCGTCGATGGGACAGAGGCTGAAGCTTAGATGCCAGTTCAGGGCCTATCAGATTTGCGACTCTCTTTTGAACCTTGTCAAGGAGCGAGAGACTAGTAGCAGATGCACCAGCCCAGATGTGGCAGCAATACTCCATACATGGGCGAATGGTGGCCTTATAGAGGTACAGGATACTTTCGGGTGTTAGTAGTTTTCTAGCACGGTAGAGAGAGCCTACCTTTCTTGCAGCGGCCCTGGCAATGCCTTCAATGTAATTGTTCCAACTCATGTTTCCTGTGAACGTTAGGCCAAGGAGTTTGAAAGATGGACTCTCAGATAAAGGGTCGTTGGCCATTGCTATTGGTGGTAGAGAGGGTTTCTTGTAATTATTGAATGAAACTAGTTTAGTCTTGGCAGCATTGAACGCGACCAACCACTTTTGTCCCCATTCCACTACAGATTGGAGGTCTTCCTCTAGTGTTTCTGCCATTTCTTTAGAAATGTGTTCATTCGTCTTCCTGTCGTGTCTGCCATAGAGTGTAGTGTCATCAGCATATATACCCATCTCAGAGGCAATGTTTATTTACAGCATTCAATTTCAAGGAGTAGATAACTCATATATTATTAATTTTGTGTTTAATTATTGCGATTAGAGACTAAAATTTTAAATTACCAAAATATTTTTTAAAAACGTTTAATATCCGAAATATTTTGGAGACATTTTCAAATTGAAATGTAGGATTAACATAACGTGAATAATTACTAGAAAAAATTCTGTCTGTAAAGCATATTGATTGCGTTGAAAATTAGTGAAAAATAAAGCCAATCGATAATTAATCGATAATTAATCGATAATAGCCGATGATTATTTTGAAAATAATTATATGACTAAAATGTTATGTGTTCAATTCCGCCAATACTTCAACGAGAAATGTCTCCAAACAAAAATATTTAAAAAAAATTTTCTCTATTGAAATATCCACATTAATTTTCATGCCGCCATTGATTTCTTGACTGTGTTTTACAGAGTTGAATATGAAGAACGCATAGACAATTAGTTTTAAGAAAAATATACTTAAAATCAGTCATAGAAAGCGAATTGTAATCATTTTGGTTTGTCTGTGTAACGGCGAATCAAGCCTTTCCGTTCACTTATATATGCGGTTGATACACGTCACACTGTTACCAGATTGCAGAACAGGCACTTCACCAGTCTATTTTCTATTCACATAAAAAGAAAAGAAAAACAAAATAAAAAGATTTATACTTTTACACTTCATTCATCCTAATACAAAAAGAGAAAACATTTTTAGTAGAAAAATAAAGTGTATTTCTTTTCTTATTGTTCATCTCGAAACAAAATGACGAGCAAATCATAGAGACCAAAACACAATATATATTATGTGTATGTTTTTATGAAATATCAACCGATCTGGGTTATTTAAATAGTGAATATAATATATCTATCTATCTATCTATCTATCTATTACACAGAAGTGTGTGAGTTCCTTCATCATAGGTTCCGAAACGGCTGAACCTATCTTTTTCAAACTTCTCACAAAGATAATTTATGTGTCTGTCACTAGTTTTACATATGTCTTGTACAGAAATTCAGCTGATAAGTGTCGAGAATCTAAAAAGTTCAATCCTAAAATTAGCATTATTCTCCTTATAAGTAAACAAGAATATTTCAATAATAATATTTAAGGTTACACTGGCCAATGATATACTTCTATGCAAATCACGGAAGATTCAATTCTCAGCAAACCATTTCTTCTTTAAAAAAAGAACACTTATCATCTTGAGATATAAGTCAGTGGTAGAGTATTAGACTACAGATCGGATGATCTCTTGTTCAAGCCCGAGTAAACCTGACTATTTTATTTATATTTTTTCTTACAAATGAATTTAAATCATAATAAAAAAGAGGTACTATTTAAAACCCTCTCAAATCATTTTTTTGTTTGCATACTTTAAAACAAAACATTAATCAGAAGTGACTTTTCCAGAGCATTCATGGTCAAACCTAAATATAAGCTGACGTGATATTGTAAACAAACACAGAATTTGATCAACGACTTTATAATTATTACTTTTTATTCTTTTTGCGAATTTATTCAGCGGGCAAATTATTCCTCGTAAAATATAATATTCAATAGAGAATTGATTCTATAATAACGCATACGCAATCTACAGAAATCCAAATATTATGTTTAAGCATATTGTACAACTGGGCAACGCCTGGCGTCCAGCATGTATATTATAAGCAATGACTTTATTGACTCTCCACGACATATACATTACCAGGATTCATTTATAAGTTGACAGTGATTAAAAAATAAACAACCACTCTTTTCCGGGAACCATACTGCTCAAAGTAAATAACAAGTTCAAATCATTTGAAAAGATTGCCAGTTTACGGCATATGCATCAACCAGGGATTGTAAGAAAACTAAGCAGTAAATGTTATTTGCACAAACCTAATCATCCAAAGAAACGGACATGAAATAGACGAAAGTTTCAGATTACTAAAGAGAACTTCAGACTCCGGGTCGTACTGTAAACTTGTACAGTGAGAACAATAGTTGATGTCATCTGTTTCGAACTTCGAGTTCATGTTTTTCGTTTACCCTTGCAAATATTATGCCATCGGAGAAATTAGACTACGTATGTCAGTAAGGCGAAAGACTGACATAGTCCGTCTTATTTTCAAGGTTCCTAACAAGCGTTTCATTTTATTGGACGCGTGTACTCGTTTACTTTCTGACATCAAAGAAAGGAAAAATGTTTTGTCTTTTGTTTTTTTCTTTTTGTTTTTTTGTATTAGAAAACGTTCACTATTTGAGTCTAATATTCTGTTTATATATTGAAAAACAAGGGCGTAAATTGGTAAATATATAATGATTTTATTTTTATTTATTCTTTCAACATGACTATACAATCATAGTCTATTCTTCTCACACAGCTTTAACACCGTCTAAGTTTAAATCTTTCTCTGGGATCATCGGCACTAAGTCGGCGTAAACACTCACATATCCATGTGTTATGTTCATTCATCGGACTATTATTAGCACAAGGTTTTGGTCGCTGCAACCTGCGACCTTCTTCGAATGTTAAGAACATGCTTCTTTTCCTACTAAGGAAAAATAGGGTTGGCTGTGCATGACAAGAATTCGAACCGTTTGTTAATATCTTAATGACCCTGATGATTGAACCTTCTTTATGAGCTACGGACCCACCCTCAAACAAATGGTTCGAATTCTTGTAATGCAGAGCCAAACTTCTTTTTCCTTAGTAGGAAACGAAACATGTTCCCAACACCAGAAGAAGATCGCAGGTTGCAGCGAGCGAAACCTTTTGCTAATTACACCCAAGATGAGAATAATATTCCGATTAATCAACATAATACAAACATTCACATTTCATCTAAAAAATTCAGAATTGAGCTTATATATCCCTTTTATAATTCTTATATCATTGCCTTTCATGTAATACATGCCCTCAACACCCAGTCGCCAAGTTTTATTTCCATACATCATCGAACTGCGTACAAGTTCCTGATAGAATGTTTCCTTTGGTCGATACTAGTAAGGTTCTTTTGTCATTTAATATCACATCATATAAATTTAAGATTAATTGAAACTACATGTTTAAAGGTGGAAATTAATAATACACGCTTAAACATGACAAAAAAACAAGTTTTTATAGAGATGTGAAGACATATTTCAATAAAAATTAATTATCAGTGCATAGGCATTGAAATAATAATGAATATCCAATTTCATTTAGTCGCCAATAATTTCCTTTTAAAATGTCACTTATTGAATTTCAGTTATAATTCTTAAGAAACTTATTGCTAAAGCTATAGCTGAGTGTCAAACAATACCATCTCAACTGGAAGTTTTAAGCGTTTTAATTTTAAAGTTTACTTAAGTGATTAAGATGAACAGAAATGTAGTCATTTATTGTTAATTTCTCCTTTAGACACATTGATCATCTTTACGTATTTTTACGATTTGGAGGTCGGTTACAATTTTGTCACACTCCAATTTCACTGGCTTATTTTTAACATCTGATTCAATAGATGCGTTCATAAAAATATTCGTCCCGGGGTAGATTTATCAAATATAAATTTTAAATTCAGTTTTAGTTGGTCGGTAACATTTTGGTGTTAAAAATAATGTCATAGGTCTGTATGAAATAATCTGAAATATTAAAAAAGTATTACGCTGGTATAGTAGTGGAAAATTAAGAAACGTAAACATTATACAGAGTATAACCTTAATTTGCAGCAGTCAATATGCAAGTATTTAAGAAGTAAGCTTTGTGGAGTATACCTCCTCGTAAATTATAGTCTTCTACCAGGTACTACACCAATTAATATGTAACGAACTTAGTACTAACCAGATCTAACATCACGGTACATCATTAATTTAACCGGTCCCGCTATGTCAACGTAATTAATGATATAAATACTTGTATACTAAAACGAGTAGTTTAACTAAACGTATCTAGCAAATCCGCTTACATGTATATACAGAGGCGGCAAAAAGAAAGTCCGCACTTGTAATTTTTTCAAAAACTGAAAATTGTACCTAAATTTAATGTAACTGTTTAAACAACCTACACCTCATTTGATTCGCCTTTTATTCTCCTACGAGTTTACCTGTTCATATTTGCCTTTTAATTGAAATATTTTAGTGTTCGTATCAATTTCAAAACTAATTTCAAATTGAGGAGGCAAAATAAAAGTCGGTACGATGAAAAATTGATATTTAAATGTAACTTTAGGACATTAATGCAACACAACTACAACAGAAACACAATGAACTAGTTAGTATTTAGTACCATAAGCCTTCTGCAATTTGACAGCGTGCAATCTTTTGGAAATTTCTTGAATTAGACTGCAGATATACTCCGGGAAATGAGCATCCAACTGTCCATTAATTTTTGTCCAAAGTTCTTCCAAATTTGAAACTTTATCATTGCGTAGCTGTTGCTTGATGTAATGCCATACGTTTTCGATAAGGTTGGGGTCTGGAGATTGTGCAGGCCAATCCAACACGGAATATAATGCTCTTCCCGGAGCCTCTTAACATTGCCAGCTATGTGAATGGGAGCGTTATACTGCATAATGATGGGATTATAATCCAAATTTCGACCAAAGTTGGGTAGAAATTCTAAATCAACATATTAATGTACTTGGTCGAATTATTCGACCTTTCAATCGAAATATGGGCCCTGAACCATTGGTATTAATAATGCCCCACACCAAAACTGAACCTCCACCACCTTACAGCGATGAAACTGAGCACCTAAGATTAAATTCTTCGTCTTTCTTCCCACAGACATACTGCCTATCATCACTGCCTAGCCTATTGAACTTGCTTTCGTCACTAAAAAGCACTTTGACCAATATAGAGACTTATAATTTTCATTGCATTGTGTTCTTTTACAGAAATCATTGGCTTGCGTCTTGCAACATATCCTCGCAAATTAAATTCCTTTAATATGTTCCTGACAGTAGAAAGAGAGCACTTTTTAACAAGATTGCACTGTTGTTGGATTTATTTCTTAGATTGCAGGTCTTGATAGCATTGTATTCCCTGTTAGAAGTAACTCTAGTATGACAAGATTTAGGGGCATCACGAACACTGCCGGTATTTTGGTGCTTTTGCACAGTCCTTCGTACCGTTTTCTCATCACATTTCAATTTGCGCCGATTTCTCGATTGGATAAACCAGAAAGGTGGAGATGCATAGCATATGGACTAAATGTAACATTGTATAACCTAGAAGAATAACAATTACGATTAGAGATGCTTTGTTGCCTGTTCGTGGATATTTTAAACTGATTTAGGGGCGATAATTTAAGCTGGTTTTAGGCGAATTTGTTGCTGCAGACTTTTTGTTTGCCTCCTCCGTTTGAAGTTATTTTTTTTAAATTGACGTGAACAGTAGCATATTTCAATTATAAGTCAAATATGAACAGGTAAAGTTATAGAGAAATAAAAGGCGAATCAAATGGGATATATGTTGTTTAAACAGTTACATTAAATTTAGCTTAAATTTGCAGTTTTTGAAAAAAAATTACAAGTGCGGACTTTCTTTTTGCCGGCACTGTATGAATAATATATGGGTAAAGTACAAAATGTTTCTCATTAGTAAGGAGGTAAGAACTATGAAATGTATTTAATGAAAGTTAAAGATTGAAAACGCCTGTAATGCATGAGTAGGAAATGCATATAATTCAATCATACTAAGTATCGACCATGCATGAATAGATGACAAAACGTCTTTGACAAATAATAGAATAGAAATATATTTAATACATAACACTAACTTTCATTTAAACCTAGTTAGAATACAGGATGCACATTTTAATGCAATAGTAGATATATAAATAGGAAATCAATGAGGTTGAATATTGCAATGCATGAGTAGAATAGAAAATCGATGTCATACATGAGTACAATATTAAATATATTTATTACTTATATACAGGGTGGAACAATGAATTTGTCGCCCTAAAGAAAACAACACTACAGCTTTATTTTAAAACTTTTTTTTTAAATAAATTCAGGTAACTTGATTATGTAGCAGAGCTGACATCTATTCAATGAAGCCGCCTTAAGCGTCAATCGCTTGATGCGAGTCAGGAACTCTGAGCATGCCCTTTCCACAAGCGCCGGTGGAAGCTCGTCTAATAGTCGGCGGATGGCGGCGATCGGGTTGGGTTTGATGTTGTGGAAGGTCATGTTATTGATGTTCTGTGAGTGACCCTCACGTGTTTCTGTGGTACCAGTCTTCAAAAATTCTGGTGACATAACTGACCCATTAAATTATCGCCTCATTAGCCTTTTCCCACTTTTCGCCAAAATATTTGAGTTCTTAATTAATCAAGCCCTAGTCCAACACCTTACAGTTGCAAAACACCTGACCGCCAAACAATATGGATTTAGGCAACCCCGTTTCACAGCAGATATCTTAACTGTAATCTCTGAACGTATATACCATTCACTGAACAAAACAGGGGAGGGTAGAGCGGTAGCTCTAGATATATCTAAAGCTTTTGACAGGGTATGGCACAATGGTTTTCTAAGGAAAATTAGATCATATGGAATCACTGGAAGAATACATGATGTAATTAAATCCTTCTTAAGTAAGAGAAAAATCCAAGTTGTCCTCGACGGTCGTACATCTAAACAATATGATATAAATGCGGGAGTACCTCAGGGGTCCATCCTTAGACCTTTATTATTCCTGATATTCATAAATTACCTCCCTTATAAAATTGTTTCGGAGAAGTGTATATTTGCTGATGACACTACTCTCTATAACAGGAACGTGGGGAAAAATGAACATATATCTAAGGAAATGGCAGAAACACTAGAGGATGGCCTCCAATCTGTAGTGGAATGGGGACAAAAATAGATGGTCACATTCAATGCTGCCAAGACTAAGCTTGTTTCCTTCATAAATTACAAAAAAAAACCTTCTCTACCCCCATTAGCAATGGCCAAGAACATATAAACTGAAAATCCTTCCTTTAAACTCCCCGGCCTAACGTTTACAGAGAACATAAACTGGAATAGATACATTGAGAGCATTGCAAAGGCTGCTGCAAATAAGGTGGGCTCTCTCTACCGTGCTAGAAAACTACTTACGTCTGAAAGTATCCTGTACCTCTATAAAGTCACCATTCTCATATGTATGGAGTACTGTTCTCACATTTGGGCTGGTGCATTTGCTGTTTGTCTCTCACTTCTGGACAGGGTACAAAACAGAGTCGCCAACCTGATAGGTCCTGAACTGTCATCTAGGTTTCAGCCTCTGTCCCACTGATGAAATGTTGCATCCGTCTGCCTGTTCTACAAGTACTTTAATTGTGAATGCTCTGACGAACTACACTTGTTCCCCCCTCGACGTGATTACCATGATCGAAGGCAGCTATCGCTCTTGGGATTTGTACACAACTGGTTAACTAATAGATGGTATACAACAAAATAAAATAAACTGTTTTCATAAACGAAAATGATATCATGTCATCTTTTCTATGATGACAATAATATCGTTCCATTTTGTAATATATTTCTTGGTCTTTTTTAGTTAGTCTTTACATTACGCTTTGAAAAAGGCTGAATACAGTTTTTGAAATTCAAAAGATTAGATTTGCGGCATTTAGTTTTAAACGGGTAATTAGGAAACCATGGATGAAGATATGAAGGTAACCTCTTATTTAATTAAGGATTATAGTAAAATATCATTGTAATGCTCATTTTTATAATCGTGTGAGAAAGGAGCTCGTAGTAATTTTGACGTGCTGCGGTTCTTCACTGACAAAATAAATCAGCGAAACTTTATATATAAAAAGGGGACATCATGTTTCTGCCAAAGCAGAGAAGACGTGGAAGTACCTGGTTAAAACTATGCACCTGTACCTAAAAAGTAAACACATAAATGGAAATGGGCAAAACTTATGCCAGCCAAGAGGTAATAGACTATAGGCGATAAATTAAAGACTTTCTCTTACCATGCGATAAACTATGTAGAAGTTTGCAGATTATTTACGATTTAGTAACCAAGCATCTTCACGTTAAAAGAGTCCAGTGAAATTAACATAAACTTGCATTATCTGCTGCTTTGTGAATTGCATTAAATCGTGCTATTCTAGGCGACTAAAAAAGCAGCATATTATGCAAGATTTTTTTATCTCAATTTCACTGTTCTTCTTAACCTGAAGACGTTTGGTTTCTAAATTTCACACGCAGATCCAATCAGCAGACCGTCACTTCCGGTAAAACATATCTATAATATGATTTAACATATGTCTTTCTTATTTTCGATCTATTTCCTTACAAGTATATTTATTCCCTTTCTTTCTTTTCTGCCCACTTTAACATTTTCTTAGGTCCTGTCAGTCATATATTAAAGACATGGAGGTGGAAGAGGAGGAAAAAGAAGAAAAAGAAGAGGAAAAGACAATAGAAAATGAAAAAAGAAGCAGAAGTAGAAAAAAAGAAGGAAAAAAGAAGAAAAAGAAGCTTGGCACTTTCCTATTTAAGTTTTAAGGGTCATCATGGCTACCCCCTTGAAAATTACCTCTTTGTATTTTAATCTTATTTATGATTTGTTCATCAGCTGTCAGTTCAAGTCTCCGTGTTCTTATTGGATTTTTAGTCAAATTTCTATTATTTTGTACATTGTCAGTCATTCTATTACTAATGCTTTTTTCCTAATCGGTCCATGCCATGGCTATGTTCTTTTCTCTACTTTTTTATATTCATCACGATCTTTTGGTCTTTAGATTGTATGCCATATGTTCTTTTTTTCCTATTAGGCTTTTGTTCTGTTCCGCGATTATGAAAGGAGTGGGAGATTTGTTGTTTTTCTGTCAATTTTTACAGATTGCCGGTAAGCATGTGATAGGTCTGTAGTTACTGGCAGCAGTTCTTTTTACTGTGTCTTTTTTGCATTAGTGTCGTTTTACCTTTGGTCATATGGATATTTTTTCGTGTTCTGAATAAGCCTTTCGTGTAGTATTGATTTTTTTTAAATGGTTCTCTTATTATTATTATTATTATTATTATTATTATTATTATTATTATTATTATTATTATTATTATTATTATTACTACTACTATATTTATTTTTTACTCATGTTCACCCTTTACAGAGCATATTGCAACTTGAACGTTAGGGGCTTCTATTTGGCGTCATGTCTAGGAAAGCTTAACAAGATATTTTTTATATTACATTTAAACTTCTGCATATCAGTACAGCCCTGAAAGCAAACAGCAGGAACGGAATTCCAAAGTCTAATTGTTCGACGGAGGAAACTATTAGAATAGAAAGCTCTCTGGCATTTAGGGAAACAACAGTGAAGGGGCGAAATCTTATTGCTAAGCGAGTTTATCGTATTATTATTATTACTATTATTATTATTATTAATATTATTATTATTATTATTATTATTATTATTAAATACCTTCGTAAATATTATCACAGCAACAGCTTTTCATGTGCTTAGCCGACTTAACAAGAATTTATAAATTGTCAAAAATGTTTAGCTGGAATTATTTAGTTCAAAATTATCCGGACAGTTTGTTCTAAATTTGATACAACATCAGTGTCCCTATTTAATTTAAAATTTTAGAAAGTTATTTATCGATGAAATAGTATCCGTTATATTATAGTTTATTGTACTAAATAATTTAGTATGTCACCATTTCATGATATGCCTTCGTATCTACATGACCGATGAGGCACTAAAAATGACATGTCAAGCGTTTTCCTATAGCTATCTTCATTTTCTGCATTCATGAGCTTCTTACTCAAGACATGACTACTATCGAATAATGCATTTTTTCATCTTCTCCAGTCTCTTTACTCATGATGATCGTGCGACGTGGCGGTACTATTTCATGTTCATTTTCTTGCCAATGATTCGAATGGGGTTATATTTCGTCTAAATGGTCCATGGGAGTCTCAGGTGAGAGGGATGATAGAGAAAGTATACTTTCTTTTCGTGTTGACGACAAATATATTTTAAGATATCGGAAGATAATTTTCATAAGTATTTTCTAATAAGTTAACACTTATCAAGGCGAGAAAAGACACGAGGATAAAGGTTAATAAAACTTTTATTTTGCACGTAACAACACTTGGAGATAATTGGAAACAGCAGGTTATATGATAAGAATGTGGTTATAAATGTCTGCAGCTCGCCAAGAATGTGTGAATATTGGGCTGATTATCATTTATAAAAATATCAATATTTAATGCACAGTCCAACTTTTCTCTAGTTCTCTAGTCGAAATGTTGACAAAGTTCGTTTTAGGGGGAAAAGTCGCAAATCAAATTAAATTAAGATTTGCCTCCAACATTTAGTAAACTTTTAAGCATTACCTATCATTCAAACTCTCTGTAACGACGAGAATATATGTTCCTAGAAATACATGACAAGAACTTTGTTGTATTCTCTTGGCATTGTGCAGATTTTATTTATATATATATATATATTTTGATTTCTACATATAAACACTTCATCAAGTTAGTGCTTCAACGAAAACTGTATTCATTACTAGACCAATTAAAGCCTACGTCAGAGTGTGACAAAGATGAGGCAATACATTTGTGATATCAGACATAAAGTTAGCACTATGGTATAAGGATTGTACCAATATATCGACTCTCTTTTCATTTATCATTGTGTACTCGGCACTCTGATCTGGAAAGCATAATACACACCTTGGAAATAATAATGTGAAAATAAAACGAATGTTAGACACATTAAAGAATCTAATCTCAACGTATGAGCTGGTAGTCAGCGTAACATTAGTTCTGTCATGCAGCAATCGACTAGCTTCCAACTGTGCTTTGTAAATGGTTGCTGTTGAGCTTGTTAGTAAAAAACGAGCTGTAATAATCAGCTCGAAAAAAAAACTATATGTGAAGACATCACGACAAATTTCGTTGAGTTAAAAATAAAAGGAAAGTTTCTCCTCGGCAAAATAAAAAAATTGGTTTGATGAGTTTGGACAATGTCGAATGTTGGCGAGAAACATAAGGACAGAGATACAGAGAGAGAGAGAGAGAGAGAGAGAGAGAGAATGAGAGAGATAGGTACTTTGTGACATACGAAATATACAATTAAAATTCAATCGCTATTTCAATTCGTCGGGGGTTAGAGCGTTGATGATGAAATGAGAGAAGCTTGGTTTTAGATTCATTAAAATAAACCAGTCATCTTTTTCCTCAATTGCACCACGTGCTCAAGATGAGGAAGCGAGAGACATCTCTGGCTCGATTAGCGAAAGTCCAATCCATTCGGCTACCATCAACCTCGTGAAATAACGTTGAATTTAAACATCTTAATTTTAAATGTTCATTTACGTCAGTCAGACAGTGATCTAATCGTTATACGATGATCTATGCATAAGAGCTAAATTGACCGACTTTAATTAAACTGAAAGTGCTCAACGATAAGAAACGAATTTCTTAAACGGGCTGTCATAATTATTTTTACTATAATAATTAAATACCTACAGTCACTAGTGTTTCATCTTTTCGGGAATCTTCAGTGCAGGGTGTCACGATTAATACCAGTATATATATATATATATATATATATATATATATATATATATATATATATATATATATATATATATATATATATATATACATATATATATATATATATATATATATATATATATATATAGTTGTAGCCAAATTGAATACTGCTGAAATGATCATATCTTTAATACTATGGGATGATATTATATGCAAATTTTGAGGTATTTGAAGATTATAATAATCTATTGTAAACATTTTATTACAATTGTTAAAAAAACTATATTTTCAAACAAATAAATTTTGGCCAAATTTGCCTACATTTGAATATATAGTGTCCTAACAGATCAGCAGTTTTGTTATTCCGGTTGTCTCCCTTGTGGCCCTGCTAGACAGCTAATATATATATATATATATATATATATATATATATATATATATATATATATATATATATATATATATATATTAATTTGCTACTGATAATTAACTTTTAGGATTGGGATCTTGAAAAAAATATCGAATTTATATACATATACAAAGTTGATTTATTAGACGATATCGTATTGAATTTTTAACGTTGACTCTACTGAAATGATGGTTACTTTTTTCAACAATATTTGTTACGTGAAAAAAGCAGAGTAAGTACGTGTAAAATTTTAAATATACAAAAATGAACAATAATGAGCAGGTGATAAACGATACCAATCTACCTATACTACAACCAAAAAATAGTCATGAAAAAATAGTTGAAATCTGCGTTCATCAGTCATATACCGGCGATAGCAGATGTAATAAAGTATTCAAACAGATTTATTTTTATTGAACACTATTATGTTTATTCTTATTAATAATAAAATACTAATTCATTGATTGAAATGTTACATCTTCCATTTTCAGTCTACGAGAATATTCCGACAACGGCAGCTGCGTTTTGCGACGGAATACCATTGGAAACGCTTTTTGTGATTCGTATCGATTCTCTCTGCTTTCATGCGGCGAATATTGCCTGTAGATTGTTTGATGAAAGTCAGTGTCCATTAGGCATGCACACCTGTAATCTCGACTGACATGAGGGACAACGAAGAAACGATCAATCAATGTGTGGCATTAAGAAACCTTATAATCATCGTTCCGGATATGTAGAGAACCTAAGCATGAATAGAAGACTTGGCAACCGAATAAACATCAACATAAGTTATATGACAACTTCTATTAGCCATGCATCATCATCATCATCATCTATTATATTAAAAGAATTGCATGTGTGTTATTTATATTGTGTGCCACATTTACATACGAGATACTATCGTTTAATTTTTATGGACTTCCATTTCTTGTAATAAATAATTTTACCACGAATTCTTCATAAGTTTTGGTTTCGGTTTCGATTATAGCTGATGGCAACCAAACATTTATTTTTTATACATAATTTTACCAAGAATTGTTAAGTTTTAATTTCGATTATAGCTGATGATACTCAAGTAATCTATTTTTTCATATATAATTTTACCAAGAATTCTTCATAAGTTTTGGTTTCGGTTTCGATTATGGTTGCTGGCGCTCCAGTAATGTATTTACTTATAAATACCCTTTTCAAGAATTCTTCATAAGGTTTGATTTCTGTTTAAATTATAACTGAAGGAACACAAGTTATGTATATATATATATATATATATATATATATATATATATATATATATATATATATATATATATACGTTTATGTTTCGATTTCGATTAAAACTAATGTACCCAAGTCATATGGATATATATTTTTTATTTTTGAAATTGTAACTTCGTAATATATAAAATTGGTAGAAATTATTACTATAATAATGCATACGAAATCTGCAAGAATTAAAATAGAATAGTAAACCGTACTTTACGACCAAACTACGCCAGGCGTCATTGCTAGCTTAAATAAATACATTTGCAGTTTTACTAAAAGTGTTTCATTAATATCAAAGCGTCGCTATTTACGCCGAATATCTGCAGAATGTCAACACCAATATATTACAGATGACTGAGTCCTTTTTGGGATTTCTGCAAGTCCCGCTTTTATAGCAGTGATACGTTTCGTAGCGTTTTCCACATCAATTAGTTTTATTTGCTTTTTCTTTTATAATAAATAAAATGCTCTCAGTATATATTCTGTTAAGAAAAATATTTTTTCGTCTGTATAATAATTATTATTGTGAACTAAATACTCTGTAAATTGATGAGGAATAGGGGGAATCAAAAAGGTGATTTCACGTGAATGGATTGTCTGGTGAAAGGTAAAGTATCCAATAACGGTAAAATCCAAAAATGCAAATCCAAGAAAGTTAATTAAGTTTCCATTCGCACAAGTAAAATTCAAGGGAATCGAGTAATTGGAAGATGGTCCAAAATAATAAAAAAGATCGAAATCCGTGGAATAATTCACAAATAGACACAAGGAAAATGGGGAAAGAATTCCAATAATATTATTAAAAGAAAACTAAGATTTGCGTTAGACTCGGCTGTCGAGGTAAGGCGTAATTAAGAAAAAATGAGTGAAGAAGTTGAGTGAAAAAATTACTGAAGAAGAAGAGAGAAAAAAATTAATGGTGATTGAATTAAATATTAAATAGAAAAGCCAAAGTCAAAATGACCCAGACAATCCTCGGATTAAGGACTATTCACTTATTTAGTGTTTCCTTTTAACATTAAATATGTTTTTGATTCTTTTTTAAAGTGTTTTTAGCATGTTTTATTAACTATTTGCTCTTATATATATATATATATATATATATATATATATATATATATATATATATATATAGAGAGAGAGAGAGAGAGAGAGAGAGAGAGAGAGATACGGATTGTTATAGCTAAGACTTAATAATTTGTGTATTCATTTTTTTTTTTTTTTGCAGACTGGTATCCTTATCTTCATAGCTGTTGTTTCACCACGTTTCGGCCAACTCATACTATTATAGCACTGATGAAAAAGTTCAAGCACACGAACATATATATGTTCGTGTGCTTGAACTTTTAACCTTAGTGCTAAGATAGTATACTATGCATAAATTGGACGGGGCGTATTAGTTAAATGAACCAATCATCCAATAAGAAGCCATTAAAATGGCTAATTATTTAACTAAAGTTGTTTTTTCTAACATGCAAATTAGTTCATCTTTATTTCAATTGGTCGATGCCTCCGTTCAGTCTCCAAAGACAAAGGATACCACTGTAGGGGCAGTTGCGCGTGTAATTGTGAGGTAAGAGTCGCGCAATCTCTAACCACACCTCTCCTGAATCGCCACTTTTTGGGTCCAGTGGCAAGGAGAAGACCAGGACGACTGAAAACAATGCCGACAAAAGCGGAGAGCACATACAGCATCTGAAAGTCCCAAATGGTCACCCATTTAGTACTGACCAGGATCAACGTTGCTTAACTTCGGTAATCCAGCGGGAACCGGTGTGCCAGCGGGATTATGCCGTATCATATCGTATTTGTTTTATCGCTTATTTAACTGAGTATATTAAGAATTTCGTTTTAATAATTTCAAATATGCAAAGTATAATTGTACAGGGTGACCAAAAACAAAACAAAAGCTAAATGGAGGCCATCTAGAACATATGCTGTAGAACGGAAAAAAAAGTCCAAAGACCCTAGTGTTTTGATGTGATGTTTTGAATATAATAAACTAGTTATGACCAAAGTTTCATTTAATTCGGACAAAACACTTAGAAACAGGGCCTAATTAGAGTTGGGACCCGTTTTTTTTTTTCGGCCGCCCTGTAATACTTATGTAAGTGCAACAAAAAAATCAACTTTATATAAATATATTCATTTTAAATTGCACATTTTAGGTTGTACAGGACAAAGTAAATTATTTTGGAACAATTCATATTTTAAATGAGATGAGATTAATAATTATCATTCATTTTTTTGCTAATCGGAAGATCTACTTTTTATGTTTAATTAACAAAACACGGGTGATAACGTACTTACAAACATTAAATGGTTTGGCATATTATTATATAAATTATATAAAAATAACTTTAATTGCGATACACCTCATACTCTCAGCTTCCGTTCTTCATTTTTTCATAATCGCACAGGCAAAAACATACACATACACATTAATAGACCAACTCTAACGAGTATCAAACAAAATTGGTGGTGAAGGCCGATGGAGAAAGAAACGATCATAACTCAAATAGGTGAAATCACTAATGATAAATCTTGTTGGGACTTCCAGCAAATGATTTGCCACCCAAATTGTAGTGAGGAATAACAGTCGTTGTCAACAAGAAATCAATGATAAGCAACTGTTCCGATAACGCAAATTCACCTGCAAAATTTATCGAAATTGATAAAGAGTACTGGAAATCTCAGGAGACTTGTTGTCACTCTTGTTATCAAAGAGAAATCTTTGAAGATGGCTTGTGTGACTACTCCTCGTTAGAATAATAATAATAATAATAATAATAATAATAATAATAATAATAATAATAATAATAATAATAATAATAATTTTTATTTAGTTACTTTGGGCGAAAGTAATGAAAACTGTGACTTACATAAACGACGGTCCTGGATATGACCTTAAACTATATCCAGTGGTGAGGCCGCAGCTTGCGGGCTTTGGGGAGTGTGGAGCCGCCCTTTAATTCCCATCGCTCCCAGGTCCACTCTGACCCGGAGTGGTAGTACCTGTCAGGGTCCCAAATATGGGTTAAATAGAAACCGACTTGAAAATAACAAATATATTCTATTAAAAAAATTTTCTTCAAAATCTTTGGATTCGGCATTAAATTACCTGAAAAGGGTTGATATGTCGTAAAACAAAAACAACCAACCAACATAAACGACAACGCTATTGTGTATATTGTTGGGTGACGAAATAAAGAAAGAAAAGAGAAACGAAAAACTTTCTTTTTTAAACGAATTATATATATATATATATATATATATATATATATATATATATATACACACACACACACACACATATATATATATATATATATATATATATATATATATATATATAACATGAATTTGCATATGAGGACAATGACTGTTTTGAAAAAGAATGAAGAGGAAATACTTTTTTGGACAGTTGAGTGAGAGACAGAGACAGAGAGAACGGTCGGGGAAGATTAAAGTTGAAGTCAGGCGTTGGCAAGGAGTTTGGACGAATTTTTTATTATTATCTATATATTAATACGATAACGTGTGTGTTATTTTGGATGTCACGCTTACACTCGGGTCGTTTAATTATGTTCTTCTATTTCTTGCCATAAATAATTTTACCAAAAAATCTACATAAGTTTTGGTTTCGGTTTCGACTATAGCAGATGGCACTTAAATCATCTACTGTTTTATAAATATTTATAATTTTATCAAGAATTCTTTATAAGTTTGGGTTTTAGTTTCGATTATGACTGAAGGAACTAAAATTATATGTATATATACATATATTTTTTCATAACATTTTAATTCGGTTTCTATTCAAGCATATGGACCCCAGTCATATCGATATATTTTTTTTATTTTTGAAATCGCAACTTTATAACATATAAAAATCGATAGAACATTAACTCTATAATAATATATACACAATCTGCCAGAAAAAAATATCATATTTAAGTGTACTTTACGACCGAGCTTTACCTGCCGTTCGTGCTACTTTTGCAGTTTTAACAAAAAGCGACAATAATATCAGTCTCCATTTACACTGAACATCTACAGAATGCCAACATCATATATATTGCATATGAATGGATTTTCTGTAGAATTTCCACAGGTCCCGCTAGTTATTATTATTATTTTTAATTTTTAAGTTTTAGTTTCATTTATTTATTTATTTTGGGTAATATGTATACGTATCGTGTTATTATTCCTTTTTTAGTTTTCTTATCTGAATTTTATGAACTATTCTACACTCGTGTATTATTGTCATTGCTATCTGACTAGGAAGTAATTTCCACTCGAACGTATACGAGGACATATTCTCCTCGAAACAACCGATATAAATCCATATGTAACCGATTTTTTACACTTTTTTTACAATGTATACACATGTGTGTGTGTTTGTGTGTGTGTTTGTGTGTGTGTGTGTGTTTGATGGCTTCAATCATTTCCCTATGACTCAAAGAGATATCAAATTATGGCAAAACCCAAGAAGAACATATGTGAGTTTATAACATATATTTATATATCAACCGCTGCTTGGGCCTAGAGCTTTATTACGTAAAGCAAAGGCTTGTCGGGGCTAATCCAATTTATTTAATAAAGAATGAGTGTGCAAGGAAAGGGAAAGTCAGCTTACAGTATGGAATGCAACCGAAACCGCGTGTTGTACACCGGAGTGTCCTTCTTCTGAGGACAATTAACTGCAGGTGGTATAAGCGCATGCGGGATACATAACATGTTAAAAAATGAAAGAAATACAATAAATGAGAGAGAGTGAAATATATGGGTAACCAAAGGGATACAAACACATACATCGATCGATCGATTGATAGATAGATAGATAGACAGATAGATAGATACATACATACATACATACATACATACATAGCTAGATAGATAGATAGTCAGATAGATAGATAGATAGATAGATAGATAGATAGATAGATAGATAGATAGATAGATAAACAAAACGTATATATAGATGTAAATGTATATATATAGATTACAAGATAAGACACATAGAAGAAAACCGAGAAATCGATTAAAAGAGGAGGAAATATCATTATCTACATATCTAAAGTGAGAACGTGTCAATGGTATGAGAGAACACTTCCCACCGTATATACTCCAAGGATTTTTATCTACAGACTTGAAATTTAGTATATAAGATATTAAGACATGTGGAAAAATCGATTTTCATCTTGAAAAAACGGGCTGCTACAAAATAAAAATAAAGTGTACGTGGAAGTCCTCGGATTTCTATATGTTTGCAAACTGTTCCACAAATACGCATGACAAATCAATTATTAAATTAAGTTTAATATGAATAAGTTTACAAGGACTTTTTTAAAAGATGCGTCAAGCCAGTCTAATGATTTTCATACCTTACTCCCTGTCTTTGTGTTTTTGTTTCTATCTCAGGCCGAGAATACTTTTTTTTTTTACTTACAAGAAGTGAACTGTTTAGAACAAAACAAAATCAAATATTTAAAAGTAAGAGAGAGATAGAGTGAGAGAGTGAGTATGATAGAGAGAAGAGGAGATAGAAATGGCGAGAGGGAGAAATAGAAATATAGATATAAATGTTATTTAGTAATAAATATTTATGATATTAGTAGTTGATACTTTAGGGTATGTAATAGAGAGTTAACAGGTTGACAGTCTGTGGTTGAAGACCGCAGTGACGTAAACGCATGATCTTAAAGAACATAGCAGTGGAGAGGCCAGCTATTCAGGTAGGAGGCAAGGAGTATAGACCGCATAAAGCCGAAGCAAAACTGTCGGAACGATACACCACCTAGATATGTGGTAACTGTCACCACTAGAAAAGATATTGTGAATCCAGCATAGGCTTCCACGGTAAGAGCATGCGCTACAATTACACAACGGATTAAACTGAGAGGCAGGACTCCAATGTTTCTCGAGGCAACACACACACACACACAATCACACACAAACACACACACACACAAACACACACACACACACACACACACACACACACACATATATATATATATATATAATGGAGATGGTAATTAATAAAAACTGAAAAAAGTGCTCAATACTGTTGTAGAGCAAATATGCGTTTTATTTTTATTACCGTATCTTTCTGTTAAGTTACATTTTTGTTTCAGCTACTCGGCTTTTAAAAGTCTGAGGACGCTACAAACGGCCAAAAAAACGGCCGAGTAGCTGAAACAATAATGTAACTTAACAGAAAGATACGGTAATAAAAAATAAAACGTATATATATATATGTATATATATATATATATATATATATATATATATATGCATGTATATATGCATGTATATATAATTTATACTGCCCTTGATTACGTCTGAGGTCCCCTACAACAACGAGTTGTTCGGATATCCATACAAATGATTTATTTAAGTTTTTGTTTTAGAACTGTCAGCATTGTTTTGGTACAACTGCTAATATCAATCGGTTCAATGCTGGATTACCCCCCCCCCGCAGATACCAACTTTGAAATTTCTACGCTCCGACTTAAACAATATTAATTATAAAATGTTAAATTCATTAAATGGTTCTGAACTAAAACACAGTTGGTTTAGAATGTTACACAGCAAGAATACGCAGAACCTTCTAAATGTAATGATTCCTATATTTCTACCCGAATGGACCAATGGATATTGCAAACGTCATTGTAATGATGACTGACATTATTATTGAACTGAAAGTGTCACATATCTGTAGCAGATATTGACGATGTGAGATTCTAAAAAAAGTCACCCTTGTCATAGACGTGCGTCAGAAGCAGAGATGCGTCATTCAACACCTCTATGCAAGAAACTGTAAACAAATCAACATTCATCAGCTCTAATTGAACGTTTACGAAGTCGATGCAGTAAATCTTAGCAGAGTTAAGAAATGGGTTCGTCGATTTCAAAGTGGCGAAAGAGATGTAAGTGGGAACTGGTGCTCTTGGACATACACAAAAAGCGAACATACATTTTCGCTTTTATATATATATAGATTGACCCCGAACAAGCACAGTCTCACTTTGATGTAGTGTGCTACTATCAGAGACATAAGTTGAATGTATACTATGCAATGAGTTAAGCAGCAAGATGTTTCTTTACATTACATTTGAAGTTCTGCATTCAGTGCAATACCCGGATGCGAATTCCAAAGTCTGGCAGTTCTGGGAAATAAACTATTTTAGAAGAAAGCTTTCTTACATCTAAGGGTGGAACTTTGCTGCTTGTCGGGTTTTCGGGGGTATTTACGTCGAAGTGGTAAAACGTTCTGTAGTTCGTCGGAGCATCCACCATTAAAATACTTGCAAAATAGGCAGAGGGATGTAACATTTCGTCGATGGGACTGAAGTTGAAGTTTAGATGACAGTTCAGAACCTATTAGGTTGGCAACTCTTTGGACCCTGTCCAAAGTGAGAGACTAGTAGCAGGTGCATCAGTTCAAATCTGACAATAATACGTCATGCAAAGGCGAATGGTGTCCTTGTAAGGGTACATGCTAATTGCAGGCCTAAGTAACTTTTTAGCACGTTAGAGAGACTTCACCCTCTTCCCAGAAGCTTGGCAGTGCTCAATTTCTCTGTGAACGTTTAGCCGAGGAGTTTGAAAGAAGTACTCTCCGGTAATGTATCTTTAGCTATAGCTATAGCTATTAGTGGTTGAGAAGGTTTCTTATAATTTTTAGTCTTGGCAGCATTGAACGTTTCCATTTAATTTTAGACCCATTCACTACAGACTGGGGGTCTTCCTCTAGGGTTTCCACCATTACCTTGGATATGTTTTCATTCGTTTTTCCCTCGTGCCTTTTATTAAGCCTTGTGTCGTCAGCAAATATACACATCTTAGAGACTATTTTATCAAGAAGGTCATTCATTGCTATCAGGAATAATAAAGGCCCAAGGATCGACCCCTGAGATACACCTGAATTTATGTCATATTGTTTTGACGTACGACCATCAAGGACACCCTGGATTCTTCTCTGTTTTAAAATGGATTTACTTATGTCCAGTAATACCACAGACTTTTCCTTGGAAGACCATCGTGCCATATCATGTACAGAGCCTTAGATATATGTAAGACTACTGCCTTTCCCTCCCCTGCATTATCCAGCGCATGGTGTATACGTTCAGAGATTACAGTAAGAATATCTGCAGTAGAACTGGCTGGCCTAAATCCATATTGATGGTCGAACAGAACTTTTGCAATTGTAAGATGTTTTACCTAAACATTCATCAGTGGAATAGATCACACACACGGCTGGTTATAAAAATATGCCGTTGCTTATTTTCTGTACATATAATTTTTTAATGGCAGATTGACAAATCTGATGATAACGTGACGGGGTTGATGGGTCGTGTGTAAAAACTCTGTTGCTAAGTATTGATAATACTTTCTTCTCTATTTGCGAATAGTTCTTTTCAACAGTCAGTAGCGACTTTGACACATGTTAGATCGGTTTTAACTTTCTGTCACCTTCCAAACCAAAATTACTTACATATTTTCTTATTAGGCTTACAATGCGTCAAGACAAGAATTGGCATTACTACAGTAACTTTTTAACTTTAACGAGTGTTTTTGGAAATCGTCTGTCCGACTAAACTTTATATTTTCTTAAGTAACACATATAACGAAGTTCTTAGAATATGGATATCTCTATATCTACTATCATATGAAAGTCAATTTGTGTGTGTGTGAGAGAGAGTTCATTTCTCATAGGTTCCTAAACAGCTAAGCCTAACTTTTGAAAATTTCCGACAAAGATAATTTATATGTCTGGCAGTGTTCTTATGTTTTGTGCAGGAATTCATCCGATAAGTATAGAAAATCCCCAAAATAGTCTTTCTTTCATATAGATAAAAAAAACTAATTTTTACATGGTAATACATTATGTTGCACCGGCGAAGGGAGATACTTCTCAGCAAATAAAAGGAGATTCAATTCTCAACAAATGATTTCTTCTTAAAAAAGCAGAACTACTGTGATCTGAACAACTAGATTAGTGGCAGAGCATTCGACTGCAGATCGAATGGAAAGAAAATTACAAGAAATAACCCTCACCATTTTTTAATGTGTTTTCTTATTAATGAGTTCAATTTACGATAAAAGAAGAGATACCATTTAAAATTCCAAATTATTTCTTGGTTGGTGTATTTTAAAGCAAAACATTAATCAGAGATGATTTTCCAGAATATTCATCGCCAAACCCACATATCAGTTGACGTGATATTGTAAATAAACGGAGATGGAGTTTGAGGAAAGACATTATCATTATTAATTTTTTTTTTAAATTTTTGCGAATTCGTCCACCGGGCAAATTATTCCTCGTAATATATAATAATCAATAGATGATTGATTCTATAATAATACATACACAACCTGAATAAATTAAAATATCATGGTAAGAGTATTGTACGACCGGGAAACAGCTAGTTACGAATATAGATTTGTAGTAATTAGTTAAACACAAAAAATATTGTAAGGAGGACACGCTAGTAAGTGCATGCGTGCATGCATTTTACTGCATCTGCCCCGTGTACATCAGGAGTTCATACCGTTTTAATTAATTGTTTGCCTATGAAATGTAGTTTTCTTTTTGAAAATAATCATATTTTTACATACGTAGCTTATAACCAAAGTCTTTTATGATATTTTCTGAACACTTGATTTACATGTTCCTTATGCTGCTCACGATTTTCGCTTTTTTTCTGCCAAGTCCAGGTCCACTAACACTGTATCCTTCGTTTGTTGGAAGTAACAGGTGCAACTTATAGTCTATATTGCCGTTCTTTTTTTATTTTAAAGATATATCATGTGAATTCGGAGTCAATATTTTTCCTTCTCTTGAATTGAACAATATGCCTCTACCAAATCTAATTTAGAAAATATTCGCGCACCATTTAATTTTGCAAAAAATTCTTCCGCTGTTAGTCGGGGACATTTTATTTCAGTCCAACAATCATTAAAACCGATAGAAAAATCAGCGCAAATTCCGATTTTATTATTTTCTTTCATCACATACATAGCAGGCGCTAACCAAGGTATTTAGTGCGTGGTTTTCTAATTAGACCCAGGTTTTAGTCATTCTAGTTTTCTATAACGCATAGAGTACTGCTCTTTTTAGTTCTGAAAACTGGCATTACATTTTCTCTTAATTTGAAACAAAATTCATATACTTATGAACAAATCTTAAGAATTTTTTAAACTGTTTTCTTTGCTCTTCTGAATTTGTAGAACGTTATCTATTTTATTACAGAAATTGTTTATTGTAATATTATATCTATATCTATATATCTATATATATATATCGCATTTCTCCATCTAATTCGTTCCCAAATTCCCGCCTCTATCTAAAAACACGCTGTGCGGCATACAAATATATGTTCGTGATGTTGATAAGCGTATCAAAAACCTTGATTTTTGTAAAGCAACTAGCCCTGATTTTATTCCAATTAGAGTGCTGAAAAAGCTTCAACCAGAACTAGCTCCCATATTTATAAAGCTGTTTAAGCTATTCTTAAGGAGAATTGATTCCCGACACACTGGAAAACCTCATTAGTATGACCGTATTTAAGAATTCAGGTGACCGGTCATCTTTTTAGTACAGACCAATAAGTCTTCCGTATGCCATGTGTAAGTTGTTTGAATCTGTATTAAATAGAAAAGTTGTTAATCACCTCAACAATAATAATCTCTTTAGCGACATGCAATATGATTTACGTTCTGCTAGATCTACATCGTATTTGCTAACGGTTATATCCAATAGGATTAGCTAATCTCTCTACGAAGATTTTCTTTTATAAGGCAATATCTCTTGACATATCAATAGCCTTTGATATGGTATGGTATCGCCGTCTAGAATCAATTGAAATACATGGCTCTCTTGTGAAAGCTCCATGGTTTGACAAACTTCTGAGTTTGACCTTACTCTTGATCTGAAATGGAACACGTATGTAAAATATTTTGCCACGGTCGATTGACAAATGGTGGGCTTATTCTACCACTCCAGTAGATATTTCACAACTGATGCAATTCTCAACCTGAATAAAAGCCGAATACGTCCAAAGAGTGCCACATCTGGACAGATGCTACGAGGAAGTATTATCCTGCCTTGACAGAGTCAGAGTTCAAAATAGACTTCGTAGCCTAGTGGGCGTGCCTTTTTCTCTTCTTACAACTTCTGACAAAACAGACGTTGTGAGCCTATCTCTGCGTTCGCCGTTCAAACTTTTACGAAAAACACTCGTCTAACTGAAACCATTGTCAATAATTCTCCCACATTTTATCTGTGCCTAAACCTAAACGTAGATTCCATGAACAAATCTTCTCATTTAGAACTGCACATCTTTCTTCCGTTTGCCTGCTTTCCAGCTGACTACAATATGTCACGTCAAACATAAAAAGGTTCTGGATGAGTCATCCCCTTAAGTAATCCAATTTACTAAATTTCCACGACCAACGATTACTACAGTATTGTCCTATTAACTCCTATATACTCATTGTTTTTTTTTCTGCGAGTGGCCACCAGGCCTTGATAAGTGGTGACTCCTTTGTAAAAAAATCACTTAAAAAAATAAATTATACGTATTTCGCATGAAAAAACTTTTTTTTCTTTTCAGTGGAAGGCAAGACTTATGTTGTTAGACATTTTATTTTCTCCACATTAATTATAGTAAAATCTAGCTCAGGACTTTCATATTATTTTATTATTTAGACAGATATTGTTATATATATATATATATATATATATATATATATAATATAAAATATATTTTAGTCATCGACATACAGACCTGTTTCGTTGTTTCACAACTCATCAGTGCCGCTAGACTAACACCTCTCCCAAGTCGAGGATCGAACCTAGAACCGTCGTGATGACAGTCGGCAGTCCTACCCCCTGACTACGGAATCGGTGGCCGAAATTAAACTGTCCGAATGTGTATTTAAATAAACATCCGTTCGCTACCCGTAGAGGGCTCAAACGTTTTGTTTGTAAACAAATCGCGAGCTTCGCATTATTTCAGCTAAATTAAGTAGCGAGTAAGATAATTTACGAGAGTGCTCTACCGAAGAGGGGAGCTTTATAAAATATAAAATATATTTTAGTCATCGACATACAGACCTGTTTCGTTGTTTCACAACTCATCAGTGCCGCTAGACTATATATATATATATATATATATATATATATATATATATATATATATATATATATATATATATTTACATTTTCTCAGTTGTTATCTGTTCAGCCGTTTTTACATTTTTATTTTATATTCACACCTTCATAGTGTTTACTTTTTGCTTTGCACCTACATTGCAAGAACTCGTGTTCTTTGAATCCACAAGCATAACATATTTTTAATTGGCAGTCTTAAAATAAATGCAGCCCCACACAGATGGTAATATTATTTTCCAAATATAGGTTTTTGTTACGTTGCTTGGTGTTCCTTATCATGTGAATATTTGCTTTCATGTTCTTCGTTTTTTTGCGTTGTCCACCCTCACATTAAGAAGTTGTGGCAATGTGTAGTTAAAATTTTGGAGAGTGATGTCTTGATTCAGCTCCATTTTGCTCATTTGTCTCTTCTTCTTCGGAGTTTAAGCTTTGTATGAATATTAGACATTTAAAAATGTCAGATGTTACCGCATTTAACCCGAACTTTTAACGATATTTATTCATTAAACTGGCATTGGTATTGAAATCCTCCGAATCGATTTCTGCGTGTTTAGCATTGCCAGCAACTATTAAACAATGAGTTTGATTTTCAACTAATAAATAGCTGTGTCGTTTCTTGGAATGGCAGGTTTTCGGGTCGCCTTTGCAGGATAAGGTTTGTATATTTCTCATATTCTACATATCTAGATTGACGTAGAAATCGCATTTTCTTCGCGTTGAAGCAGTTTTTACAGACTTCTCTTTTTGTACCTGGGAAAGTATGCTTTGAATATTACTTCTGGTTTTTAAATAAAACTGTCGACTAAAACTATTATTGTGAATTAATATTTAAGTTTGCATGTCGTTCGATATTTTCAAATCTTTCTTCCTGTCGTTCGATATCGTCTTGAAGGATTTCTAAGTATTGTAGACGTTTTTCCCGCGTAATTTCTCTTGTTGTTTCCACTATACGATTTGTTTTTAATTCTCTATTGTTTTTCCTCGTTTTACCTCTATGATAAGACTTGAGATTCGTTGTTAGTTCTGAATAATTTCGAATCCTTTTGTCGCAAGAGTGTTGCAGTCTTTCTTTCAAAGAAACATGTATATCATTTGAATTAAGGGGCAATATATAAGCACGCTTTATGTTTCCAACAAATTTAATTTAACAAATATACGTACACAATTTAGTTCGTACAAAAACGAACAAGTAGAGAAACAAGAAAGAACAATAGTACCTGGTAGTTCGTCCATGTTAAAGGAATACGCACGCCCCTGCTTGCTCTGTGGACTTTGTTTGTGAGGTTCTCTGAGCAAAATAACAACGCTCTCTTGACTTGTTGGCTATTACATAAAAAAGTGTACGAAAACGTCTCTGTGCATCGGCTCAGTGCACCTTTTCGCGGAGAAAAAAGAAAAATTAGTAAAAATTAATATGAGAAGTGCATGGGCCTAAGATAAAGTATTAAGCGCTGGCTAGGATAAACAAATAGCCGAGGTGCTGAGAGAATGATAGAAGAAAGAAGAGGGGCCCAGCAAGAAAGAGATAGACACGGCGTGAAAAAAAGATTTGCTTGCAAAGTTAAAGCCGACAATAATTCTCTACTACAAAAAACACCAAAACTGAAGAAAATGTATTTCACCGACAAAATAAGTATTTAAAAAACAAACATTCGTTTTTTTTATTCTTTTCTTTCTCTTTCTTTCCTAGTATTAAAACTGACCATTCTAATACTTAAACTTTAACCAATTTTTATCGTGCATAAACGCTATCCGACGATAAATGTCCATTATCGGTTTTGTTATTTTTGTATTGAGTTATTGTTGCAGGTTTTTACATAACAAAATTTATAAGTTACCATTAATTAAAATATCAATCGCTTTTTTTATTTACGCACCGTTACAATCTGTAATCTTATTAATTAATTCGATTATCAAATTTATATATTAATGGTGTGTAGATTATGGCTCCACATCATTTTTTATATTAGAATAAAAAAACAGACATAATCTAATTTTATTCTTTGAATGCTAATTATCCCAAAAGTTTTTCCATGTGAAATTTATTGTAAACCAACCTATCCCAATATTATTATATATGGCATGAAGCTTAAATGATTCAATTATTATCTATCTTTATTTATTAGTTGCCTCCAAAAAAAAATTGCTTATGATATACTAATTTTATTTCGTAATCTCCACGATCAGTCGAACTGTCTATAGTAATAATTCTCTATGGAAACATACGAGAAGGGCAAGTCACTACTTGAAAGTCGATTCTGTATTAAATATGTGTTCGTAAGAAATCTCAGTATTATATATATTGCCCAGTAATAAAATACGATTAAATATGATATTTCGATTAATGCAGATTTCGTATTTATTATTTTATTACACTCGCTCAAATACATAGCAACGATGTAAAAAAAAAGTTTTTTTTAAAAAAATGACTCGTGCGCCACAACAAAAAATCAAAACCCAAACTTTTAGCTTACGATTTATTTTTTCCTTTGACGTTATTGCCTGTGCTATGAAGACATGTTTGCTGCAAGGCTTAAAATTAAAACATGAACCAATATCTATTACGTTCGACTTTCACTGCAAAATTCCATTTTTTATTTATTTCACATTTTTTCCCCGATTTCACCCGGATAAAACCAAAATATAAAGTTTCGCATGCGTTCGAATGTCCTATATATTTTTTCATGTCTATAGACCAAAATCTGACAGACGAGTTCGGTAGGCAAAATAGTTTAAACAAATATATATATATATATATATATATATATATACGCATACATAAATATATATATATAGCAAGAGGTTTGTGTTTACTATAACTTTTACAGAAATATTACGCAAGTATAAATCATGTAGAATATCTGCATGAGTATAATTACACGTAATAATTAATTAAAGATGATCATTCCATGAGAAAACCAAACAAAGCCATAGGGAATTAATTAAAATGAATGTTTACAAGAATGCACAAATTAGCTAGATCTTTTGCAGAAGAATGCAATTCCATGACTCAAATGATATTTCTTTTTATTTAAACAAAATAGTATAAATATCAATACACACACAAAACAAATTTCTAGTATATATATATATATATATATATATATATATATATATATATATATATATATATATATATATATACTAGCATGGGTTCCCGGCGTTGTTCTGGTGTTTGGAGGTGTGTGTTGAGCAAAACAAAAGTGGTAGTAGGAAGGCAGGCTCAAACCCGTACTGCGAAGAGGGAAAAGAACGTGAAAAAAATGTGACGTCTTTGCTGTTACGACCAGCGCCAAACCTGACGGAGGTTAAAATTAAGGCTAGCCAATCGAAAATATCGGCGAAAAAAGCGACCCCTCTCTGTAGAAAAGTTCCCAGTTGAGGGCGAAGAAAGTAATGTTTTAGCCAATGTTTCGGTATTTGTCATTTGAAGGGTCGAGCTTCAAAACGATACTGATCTTGTGAAAATCCGTCGCGACTGTCGAAAGTTTAAGGCAGACATGCAAACATACATACATGCATTTATATATTTGTAGCTCAAATCGTCGACCCTAACCGATTAAAAAGCTTGTCCTATCTCTGAATACCCTTTATGTAAAATTGTTAAACTAGAAATTGTTTCAGTAATTTGGTAGATGCCGCAGAGGTCAAATTTATTTTTAAATTTGTTTTTAAATTTGACCCTAATTATGACCCTTAACATTTATTGTTTTGGGTTCAAATCAAGTTATTAAGTTAGATCTATGTCCAAGGAGCCTATATCTAATATTTCAAGTGTTTAAACCCACAATTGGCGGAGGAGCTTGGTAGAGTTCTCAAAGGTCAAATCGTTGATCTTTGACCCTTTAACAGTCAAATTTCTGGTAAAGATTTTCCCAAATCTCAGTACCCTGTATATCAAATTTCGAGTCTGTAGACTGAAAATGCACAAATTTAATGTGTAGGGAACTGAGAAAGACACACAGACAGACACTTTCACTTATATATATATATATATATATATATATATATATATACATACATGTTAATATTAACATAGTTTTGTTTTTGATTGTGTGCGTATGTTTTATATAGCAATACATATCTGATGCATTGCCATATTTAAATTTGCTAACAGAAATGTGGACAGGCAAGGAAACATGCTACTAAAAGAACACTTATATATCATTTACGCCGGACCAAGATATTTCGGTCCATTGGATCGACCATTATTGAACAAAATTCAAACATTTATATGTGGTACATAGAAAATATTTAAGGGAGATAAATGGTGTTTTTCGTAGATATGTGAAAAGGGGAAGGTAAATGCGTATATAGTAAGCATCTGAGAGAAGGAAAAAGTGTGTTGGGGAACTTGGCAGATGTGTGTGTGTGCGTGTGTGCGCGTGTGTGTGTGTGGGTATGTGTGTGTGTGTGTGTGTGTGTAATATGTGGACAGAGGAGTCGAAAGGCTAGTATGTGTAGTAGTGGGTATGCGAGAAGAGGGGAAGGTGAGGAGTTGAGAAGATTAGTTTGTGTGTGTAGAACGTATGTGAATGTTGAGGAAGGAGGGGGATGAGAAGGTTAGTAATTGCGCGTAGTATTCATGATAGAAAGATGAGGATGGGGTAGTAATTATTAAGAAGTGAGGAGATTCAAGACGAAGTTGATGGCAGAATAAATGAATGTAGTCGAGAAATAAAATGAATTAAAATGTGATGAGCAGAATAAATAGGAAATAGGTAGGAAAAAAGTACACACACAAACACACGCACATACACACACACACACATATATATAACTACTTCATTTACTCACACAAATTTAATATACGAAAGTATAGATTTATGCGTAAACTTTAAGTATTTACTTCAAAAAGTGCTCAATACGTAGGTAGAGCTAGTTAGTAATTTATAAAATATATATGGCGATTAAGCTACACTGAATATTCTGCGTTTCATCCACTGTAGGATTCGTCAGGCTTAAGCCTACAGAATATTCAGTGTAGCTTAATCGCCATATATATTTTATTAATTACTATATATATATATATATATATATATATATATATATATATATATATATATATATATATATACTAGCAAAAGTACCCGTCGTTGCCTGAGTTCAAAACCAGCCTACAGAAAATGGACTCTGATATTTAAAAGTATGATAGGCTTCGGATTTGGGGGTATCAAAACCAAAGCAAAAATAGGATGAAAGTAAAAATAAAATAGATAAATCTCATAATTTATCATACCATACCTGTTCACACTGAAACACTTATCACAATATTCTGTGGATCTATATTAAAAAACCTTGTTAAACTTTGTGAAATATTTCCATTCTATGGAGGTCAGGTGCGAACGAACACCCCAACATTTATTGTACCATGTTTCTTCAAACTGAAATATTATCAAAATATACTTACGCGGATAGATATGAAAAGTCTTTATTAAAGTTTGTGCCTATTTTTATTCTATGGAGGCCAGGCGCGAACGCAGACCCCACAATTTTATTATACCATTCCTATTTAAGTTAAAACATACTTATTAAAATATTCTTATGTACATCTATATCAAAAACACTTGTAAACGTTTTTCTTTTTAATTTAATTTTTTTTATTTCCATACTTTGTGGATCAGGCGCGAACGCAGACCCCCACAATTTTAATGAACCACCGTTCTGCCAGATCAAACATACCCGTTCCTGTGTCTCGATACATCTTCTATCATTATATGTAATAAGTCTTTTAAAATAGTCAACCATATAGGAGCCTATTCGTGACCAGACACACACACACAGACACACACATACACACACAGACATTCAGTTTTATATATATATATATATATATATATATATATATATATATATATATATACTATCATTTTATTACACATGTATTAGAAGTAATTTTATTCAACAAAAGTTTGATAAAGCAGATGTCAACAAGTCAACAAACCGTGTGACAGAAATATCAATAAGATTTCTTCTCTCGTTTCCGTTTTCACAAAACAAAATATCGGTTCTTTCACTCTCTGTTGGGTTTAAACTAAAAATTCAAAAAAACTCAACGCAATAGCAAAACATTTTGAATAAAAAAAGTTTTTTAAATTTTCTGGTAAAAATTATAATGTATTAAAAAAACATTATTCAAATAGAATCTATAGCAAAATAGGAAATTTAATTTTCCTTTTAAAAGAAAATGTCAAATCTAATTTTATATAGTGCGTCAAAATAAACGTATTGCATTATTTAATTCTATACAGGTCTGTCTCTCTCTCTCTCTCTCTCTATATATATATATATATATATATATATATATATATATATATATATATATGTATATATATCCCTTTCTCTCCCTTCTTCTCGCCTTCTTTCATTTCTATCTGTCTCTCTCTCATATATATATATATATATATATATATATATATATATATATATATATATATATATATATATATATATATATATATATACCTGTGAGTGTAAATATAAATATGCATATTTTAACTTTCAAGATGTTGATGATCTTACAATTTTAGTACGTTTACAAAATTACGGGATTTTGTAACCATAATCATATGCATTTATTTTTTTTATGAATTGATAAGTGCTTTTTCTTCTGATGAATGTATACATTGATTTATATAATAATTAAATGAAACAGCATCTGTCAAGAATTTCGCATGTCATCGTACTTAAAGGAATAAATTGTAAGATGGTCAACATCTTGAAAGTTGGGATGTAGACTTTCTCACTTACTTATTTATATATATTTGTTATATATATATATATTATATATATGCTATATATATATGTTATATATATGCTATATATATATATTTGTTATATATGTATATATATATATATATATATATATATATATATATATATATATATATATATATATATATTTGTTATATACAGTGATGATCATATTTATTGGCACGGTAAAATAAAAGTTAAATTTTGTCTAATAAATTCTAAAAAAGGGATTAAATTAAAGAAAATAACAAAGTATATTATGTATTTTTAACTGGCCTTTCCGATGCAGCAATCGGATTTTAGAAAAAATAAATAACAAAGGAACAACAAACATAATTGCAAAAAAACCCTTGTTCAAAATCATTGGCACGATTTATTTAATAATCAATTGTATAGCCTTTGGCCTTGATTACCTTCCTCAGTCGCTTTTCATAGTTTACAACCAAGTTGTTGCACTCTTCAGTAGTAATTTTAGCCCACTCTTCCTGACAATAATCCTCCAATTGAATAAGATTCTTACGCTTCCTTTGCATTACCCTCAATTTTAATGTTCTCCATAAATTTTCAATTGGATTAAGGTCTGGGCTTTGTGATGGCCACTCCAAAACATTAATATGATTGTCCTCAAGCCATTTCTTAGTCAGTTTAGCCGAATGCTTTGGGTCATTATCTTGCATGAACCACCACCGACGACCAAGTGAGAGCTCTTTAGCAGAGTCTCTCAGGTTTTCATCCAATATTTAAACATAATCTTCCTTTTTTATGCTACCTGTGACCTTAACAAGTCGCTCTGGTCCAGAGGCAGCAAAGGATCCCCAAAACATCAAACGTCCTCCACCGTGCTTCACTGTGGGTATGGTGTTCTTAGGCAGGAAAGCTTCGCCAGATTTTCTGTAAATATAAGACACTTTATTATGGCCAAATAACTCTATTTTCGTTTCGTCAGTCCATAGAACACGTTTCCAGAATGCAACATCTTTATCAATATGACGTTTTACAAAGGCTAGCCTTGCTTTCAGGTGCATAGGCTTCAATAAGGGAGTCTTTCTCGGACGACATGCTTTTAAACCAGCTCTCTTCAAAACTCTACCAACTGTATGTCGAGATACATTCACTCCAGAGGTGCTCTGTTCATCAACAATCTCCCCAACAGAGATCCTTGGGTTTTGTTTTACTTGTCGAACAATTTTCCGTTCATCTCTTGGGGAAAGAATCCTTTTTCTCCCTCTACCCTCTAAACTCATAACGTGGCCTTGCGATTTGAACTTGTTTATTATGGCTCTAACAGTGGATTTGGGAAGGTTTAGCTTCTTTGAAATCTTATCATAGCCCTCCCCATTGGTATGGCATGCTAAAACAAGCTTCCTGACGTCTTCGCTGTGTTCCTTAGTTTTAACCATGGCGATTGAAAATTATAATTTAGTCACTTATAATAGTTTAAATAAATCGCTATCTAAAAATTATCTGAAAAAAATTATTCACTGAATTAGCGTTAAACAAGAATAATATGGCTATAAAAAAGTTCAGAAAGCACGTAAACCGGAAATTGATTGATATTATACTGATACTAAAAGAAAAACAAAGCCGTGCCAATAATTTTGAACAAGGGTTTTTTGCAATTATGTTTGTTGTTCCTTTGTTATTTATTTTTTCTAAAATCCGATTGCTGCATCGGAAAGGCCAGTTAAAAATACATAATATACTTTGTTATTTTCTTTAATTTAATCCCTTTTTTAGAATTTATTAGACAAAATTTAACTCTATTTTACCGTGCCAATAAATATGATAATCACTGTATATAAAAAAAAACTCCTGTCCTTTTCTCTGGTACTTTTCCTCTCTGTCCTGCTCTAACCAAGTCTGTCGACCTGTTCCACAAATGCCAAAACCTGAACATGAAATATCTAAAAAAAAAACACGAATAAACCTAGAGCCCCATCCTCCAACGTAGACCCCTGCTACTATGTTTCCTTCTCTAACATAAGGGATCTACGTCCCAACCTTCCAGAGGTGGAAACCCAATTACAGGAGACGAAACCGGACATATTCTTTCTAAGCGAAACTGGCATAGGGCCGACCACTTCCCTAGATGAGTTCAAAATTAAAGGATACTCTAACTTAACATCTAAATCTGACCCCAAGATCACCATGGGCATTGAATATGCGCCTACATCAAAGATGGTAGCGATATCTCCAGAGAAACCCCTAATTTACCTTATATGTTCTTGCGGATTGATCTTGCTTACACCACCCCATTTATATTTGCCATCTATCGCCCCCAAAACAGCGAGATTACTATCTTTAAGAGTATATCTGAGAAAATTGACCACATAATGTCTGCTCATCCTTCGGCTAACATTCACATTTGCTGTGACTTAAATGTTCATAATGTGGAATGGCTGACCCACTCAAATAAGGCAGATGATGACGGGAGGTTCCATCAGGATTTTGCCATTGCCTATGACCTCACTCAGATTGTTCACGAACCCACCCATGTGCCCGATACTACCGGTCAGTACGCAAGCCTTCTAGATCTTTTTCTCACAACTTCTCCTGAGCTATGTTCATGTTCCGTTCTATCTGCCTTGGGATCCTCCGACCACTCGTTGTATCAGTTAAGATAAAAATGAAATGTAATAAGTCTTCAGACGTACCTCTCCAACATACTGTATATCGATACTGTTTGGCTGACTGGGATAGCTTCCGTACATTTATATCTGTGCTACCTCTGCATTCCATGTTTAAAAAGGATGTGTCCTCCATAGTGTCAGACCTGACCGAATGTTTTATTGTAGACATAAGCCGATTCATATCATCCAAAAAATTCCAACAAAACTCTAACAGCCAGCCATGGTTTTTCCCATAATGTGCTGCTGCCATCGCACACAGAAATCATTTTTTTCCATAGCTACCAGCATAATACATGTACTGAGACTAAAGCTGCTTTCAGGACTGTCAGCAACCACTGTAAAAGAGTAATACAACATGCTCAATCCATTAAATCCAAAGTAGCTGAGCAGCGGCTTGGTTCCCACCCGTTTTGGCAAATTGCAAACAAGATCCTGAACAGAAGGGTGCGTTCTATCCCAACCATCATCAATGGATCTGAGGCCATCACGTCAGCATCAAACAAGGCCAAACTATTTGCCAAGAACTTAGCAGCTAATTCTAACCCATGCAACGAAGGCCATCAACTCCGATATTTCCAGCTATAACAGACAACACACTATGCAACATACAGATATCTGGTCGCCAAGATAATCAAGAACCTTGATTCCAGTAAAGAAACGAGCCCGGACAACATTCAAATGATAGTGTTGAAAAAGCTTCAAGCAGAAGTTACCCCTATACTTACAAAACTGTTTAAGCGTTGCCTTAAAGAGAAGTGTTCCCAACAACCTGGAAAACATCATCAGTATGTCCTGTATTTAAGAATTCTGGTGATAAGTCATCTCCCTCTCAGTACAGACTAATAAGTTTCCTGCGTGTCATGAATAAGCTGCTGAAATCCATATTAAATAGAGAAGTAGTCAATCACTTCAGCAGAAATAACCTTCTTAGTGACATGCAATATGGTTTCCTTTCTGCTAGATCTACAACAGATGTGCTAACGGTTATATCTCATAGGATTAGTGAATCTCTCGACAAAGGCTTCTATTCTAGGGCAATTGCTCTTGATATATCAAAGGCCTTCAATGGCATAAGGACCTACTTCACAAGATTTCCAGCTACGGTATAAGTGGAAATGTTTCTCAATTATTAAATCATTTCTCTCTGATAGGCGCATAAGAGTAGTGGTTAATGGGAAGAAATCCGAGGCCCACAGAGCATATCCTGGAGCCCAACTCTCTTCCTGATCTACATCAATGATCTTTCAAAACACATACTTAAATCATTCGTTAACATCTATGCTGATGACACTACCATCTATGTCAACACATCAAAGGCCGTAAATGACAAAGTTATCTCTGATAAAGATACAGACCTCCTCTGATCTTGAGCGCGTGATACAGTGGGGGAAGAGGTGGCTGGTTACTTTTAATGCATCTAAAATCAAGCTCCTATCTTTATTTCATCAACGCTCTGATCCCCATCTGGCATCAATTGAAATGGATGGCTCTTGTCTTGGGGAGGCTCCATGTTTTGACAAGCTTCCGGGTTTGACCTTTACTCCTGATCTGAAATGGAACACGTACACCAAGTCTGTTTCCCAGGTCGCAGGGAAAATCGTGAGACCTTTCTACCGCTCCAGAAGATATCTCACTACTGATGCAACTCTCTATCTGTATAAAAGCCAAGTACGTCCAAGGATGGAGTATTGCTGCCATATCTGGGCTGGAGCTGCTAAAAACAGCCTATCCTGCCTTGACAGAGTACAAAATAAACTACGTGGCTTAGTGAGTGATGCCCATTTCTCTTCCCTGCAACCTCTCTCCCACAAAAAGACGGTGCGAGCCTGTCTTTGTTTTATCGTTATTTCCATGGCTAGTGTTCGTCCGAGCTCCAATCTCTGGTCCCCCTCGCCAATCTTTCACTAAAAACACACGTCTAGCTGAAACCTCTGTCAGTAATTTTCCCCACTCTTTATCTGTGCCAAAATCAAAACGTACATTCCATGAACAAAGCTTCTTTCTTAAGAGTGCATGCCTGTGGAACTTTCTTCGGCTTGCCTGTTTCCTACCTGACTACAACTTGGATGTCTTTAATACCAACATAAACAAATTCCTGGTGAATCTCCCTCTTAAGTAAGACACTTTATCAAATCTCCGATACTAACGATTACCATGATACTATCCCATTGATTACTGTACACGCAATAACCCTTATCCCCGAGTGGCGTCTGGACCTTAATAAGTGATGACCTCCATGTAATATATATATATATATTATTTTTATTTTTTATTGTATTTTATATATATATATATATATGTATATATATATATATATATATATATATATATATATATATATATATATATATATCAACACTGCTGAGAAGCTATGATTTAATGTACGGTTTTGTCTTTAAATCTCCGCAACAGTGTTTCATGGCAAATGACTGATCTGTGCAAATGTAAGACTATTTTGAATTATAGAATATAAGTTGATTCAACGATTGCAGAAGATTACTGACACAATATTTTATCAGTGAAAGATAAAAACTGTAATTTATTTTACTTCATAATTTTTTAAATTCTGTACATAGTTTTCAAGGTTAAAAACTGCCAAGGCAACACACAAACATTCACATACACAGATACGCACACATTCACACACACATATACACATATAGTTATGTTATTTTTAACTATTCGATAAAAAAGAGAAAAGTTTACAAACCAAATATATTTTCTTGACATGATAGTGAAAGAGCAACTATTTATTTATTTAATACTAATTACTGTTAAAAGCCCGACTTTTTCATTCAGTAAAGTATTTAGGCATAAATTACGAAATTTTAAGATAGCAAATAGTATTTTTTGTGTTTTTATATGTAGTAAGTACACTAAAATACAAATATAAGATGGTAATTTTTCTAACGATAGATACAAAGTTAAAAATGTCTTTTTGTGGTATTTCTGTTGTTCTACACGGCGATAACGAGGAATTGCCAGTGAAAATCTATATCACCTGCATATTTTTAACAACGAGATACCAATCCAAAACTACCGAATAATTGATGTTTTAGCTTTCACGTGTTTCACGACTACGCGATCGGGTGCATCTTATCAAACAAACATTTTGTGTTTTGTTATCGGGGATAACAGACAGGAGTTACCTAAAGATGATAAAATACATTAGTAATGAAACAATCTGAGTTTGATGCACATATATCTCAGATAAACGGTCATGGAAAAAATAAAACAGAGATTCGGGAAAATGTAAGAAGTATCGCATTATAATACATAGCAACAAAAAAAAAGAACAACCTTCATTAGTACTACAGAAAAAATACATGACTCAATAGTGAACACATATTGCCGGGGTTTGTAGGCAGAGATATATGCATGAGAAATATATAAGTAAATTTTAAATAAATGTAATTGTCATCTTCTTGGAGTCTATGCGACTGTTAACACAATATGGCCTGACAAACGCAAAACAATGTTTGTAAAGCTCATGCCTGGTAGTCTGCCGGCGTCGAAGAACTAGTTAGCAAGTAATTGTCCAAAATTCTCTACTTAGGGGAAATGAGTTAAGACTTGCGGGCAGTTAAAATAAGTGTCTGTAACGTTAAGAAATAAATTGGATATAAATCCAATGAATCTTACTTAGATAATTTTACACTTGCAATACATTTGTCCTCACCTTAAAATTGTACTAGAGAAAATGTTTGTTTGTTCTTTGTGTGAAGTGCATGCGTAGAATCGCTCAAGAATTGTGTGTCTAGTCGGGCCTACCTACGGCAAAATTGAGCTCGTCCATTTTGAAGTGTTCTGGTAGTGTGTCGGGTTGTATCGACGGAATTTTTCGCATCGTGTCAAGTCTTGTCGACGGAGTTGTTCGGGATCATAGCGTGTAAGGTCGTATCGACGGAATTGTTCAAATCCTGCCAATGGAGTTGTTCGGGATCGTGCCTGATCGTGTCGACGGAATTGCCTGGGACTCTGCAGGGCCGTATAGAGGGAAATGTTCAGTATCGTGTCGAGTTGCATCAACTGTATAGTTCGTGTTGGGTCGTGTAGGCAAAGGTGTGCAGCTTACATTTGTTGCTCAGTTAACTTGACGGTAGTTGCACTCTTACTGGTTCGTGTGACAATAATCTAATATGTAAACGGCTATATGTATATCTGTTTATCTGTTTATCTGTCTCCATATTTTCAAACTCTATCTCAAGCGAAACTAAAAGTCGAAGATCGGCGCTAGGGCCTTAAATGATTGGGTTTTGTACGAGCTGTTGTTTTACGGCCGGTTAAAATTGTTTTTAAAGGGGTAAAAAATGGGACAAAATTTAAAAAAATCGTCATTTTGCACAGTTATCTTAGTTATTTTTTTTTTAATTTTTAATTTTAAAGAACTTAATATGTGTATCAAGCTGATACAGTGGTAACGTCACCAGCTTCGAATGCTACAGTTTCAGTTTCGATTTTTCCGGTCGGCACCTAAATATTTCTTTTTAACTTTTGAAATCATGATATATAGGAAATCTGGACAAATTAAAATATCATATTTAAACATAATTTACGCCAGGGCAAAGCTGCCCCCCCCCGCATCGAGATGGAACCAATTATATATATATATATATATATATATATATATATATATATATATATATATATATATATAATATAAAAATATAACACGGAAATTACATAATTGTCGATGCAATAATTTATTTCAACCTTATGGTATTTTCAAGCATCTAAACTAGACAAAAAAATTTAATATACTGAAATAAAGAAAGAAAAAGAATCGGGCCTCGACCGTCAAAAAACCAGAGGGGTGGTAGTAGCAATCCACTTAATACATTTTATAGAGAGGGTGGGAGGGATTTAAAAAAAAAACATTATGACACTTATAACTGCTGTCCGGTAGCTCGACGTAACAACCGACACAAACACACATACACACACACACACACATACACGCAACCCACACAAACACATACACACACATAGACACACACACGCCCCTAAATATTCACGTTCTTACACGTAAATGCCTTGACACGCGTTTACTAACCTAGGAAGAAGAGGGAGAAATATACGGATATAGAGAGAAGGAAACAAAACAAACCGCGCGCAATGGAAAGAGAAGAAGAAAGAAAAAAGAAGAAGAGAGCGACCATCCGCTGCCTGCCGTATGGTTTCATCAGTCTAGAATCCCCGAGAAAGAGAAGGGAAAGAAAATGGAGATTATACGCGCGTCATAGAGTCAATTGAGTCATGGAAAGCAAGTCTATTAAAAGATAAATAATTAAAAAAAGTTTATATACAAAGTTTTAAAACTATCTGTATGTTATCATGTTAAAATTAGTTAGAAATAAATATTATCTTATAATACATTTAAATATTGTAATATATTACTATGAATTCAAAAAATTGAGTCTTACGTAGTTAGTATTTTATATATTTTTATGTAATTAATTTTATTGAGAATTATAGCGATCGTTGTAATTTTGCTCACTAATATTTCACTTCCTAATTGATTAAGATGCAGAAAATTGCATTATTAGTCGCCCCCAATTCCATAGGACGTATATAGTTTCGGTTAATATATACTTTTATTCATTCCGTACACAAAAGTACTTTCATGTACGCATAAAGAAATAAATAAAATAGTTAATATTTTAAAGTTTTGTGATAATTTATGTTAAATCTAATAATGTCTAGTGGTAGTATTTGATCTTTTTGACTTAAATCAGTTTAGTAACTAATGTATTATCTGCAGAGAAAAATTATTTAATATATATATATATATAATTGGGTCCGTCTCTCTTCCTTCTTGAAAAACATAATATACAGATTTGTTTTTAATTTACTCCTTGAAAGAAGAAACAGGCAAACATAATACTTTATCGTTTATAATAAAATCGCATATAATATTTGC